>NC_080186.1:175801873-176108355 GCF_030028045.1 Hippopotamus amphibius kiboko | reverse complement strand
AGTCTCCGTAACAGTGGTCTCTGCCTCTTTATTGGCTTTGCCAGCTGATTCCAGAGTCCCACTTAAAAATGCAGTAACCTCTATACGGAAAGGTTCGTCTAGCCTTCTGCTTGTGTGAAGTCTCTTTTTCTCCTTTATCAGTAAGGGAAATTTTTGGCATGTCTTGTCTGCCAAATTTGGTCTAAAAATATTTGCTACTGAACAAATAGAAAATTGGGGACCTTCAAAATTTTCACATTGCTGAGCCATTGCTGGCTTCTAGCAACCTGGCTTTGGCCATCAGTCTAATGGTAAGATAGGCCTACACCTACCAGTTGACTTGGAGCCCTGAAACAGGTACCGCTATCTCTTGGGTCCCAAATGTTTTTAATTGACGTATGTGCTGGGCTGGGGTGGGGGTGGGGTGGGGGATTCTCCTTAAAACCTCCCAACAATTGCTTTCGCCTTTTCTATTTAAAATTGACAGATATTCCCTAGGGACACTGCAAATGGGTGCAGTCATCAAGATTTGTCAGTTTTCCTTATTAGCAACTTCCTAATTAATCATGGTATAAAGAGAAAAAAAAACAACTCTTGAGTCATTGAGGAGGGGGAGAGGATATCTCAGATGAGAAAGGGAGACTTTCAGAGCTGAATCAGTGTTTGGCTCTTGAAGCAGTCCTTTCTTGCCCCTTTCTATCCATAGGGACTGAATTTCTTTTCTTCCAGAGTAAGACATGCCGTGCTAGCACATGCCGGTTTATCTACCTGAGAGCCTAAGCTAATAGGGGTGATTCCAGGTGGCTGTGCAAACATCACATTTCTAGAAAAATCTTAGTAACCTTAGGTAAAGCTGAATATTTTCACCAGGAAATGTGCAGGATATTTTTTTAAAATAAGCTTTGCATTTTGGTTTTCTTTATCTTTAAAAATGACTTTTTTTTTAGAGGAGATATGCTTTTATAGAGTTGTCTGGATAATTAAAACTATAAAACTAAATCTTGTATAATTTATATAATTTGACTCAGTAAATATTTCTTGAATGTCCATTCAAGTATAGCCTTATGGGGGGAAACTGTGTATAATAGAGAAGGATTGTGGTACCCTTGTGTCCTTACAGGGCTTACAATTTATTGGATTGCGCTTTGGGAAAATTGATTCCAGTTGAGATAGACAAAGATTTACTAACATTTACCAACTCATCAAATTTTTTTCATCAATTGATAGGTTCATTGTTTTATTCATTTATTCATCAAGTATTCACTGAACTCTTGTATAAAGACCCCATTTTCGGTGTTCATCATAAGGAGTTTTATTTAGTTGAATATTGGTGAGAAAATAATATTCTCCTCCTAAGTGTCTGGCATGCGTCTTTTAGGCCTTTAGACCATTGTCTCAGTGAAGTTACAGAGATTGCTACAACTGGGAGAATCAGAAAGATGTAAACTCAGCTGGGGACCAGAAGGTAGCAAATTTCAAAACAAATTAAGATACATGACTTGGTTGTCTTTGGCTGATCAACCTGGCTGTTGGTTTTTAGCAACAATCTCAAGATACCAGGATTAGGGTCTGGGTCTTAAGATTTTTATGACCCTATTCCAATGATAAGGCAACAACTGGGGACAGGGCTGGAGTTGCTCAGGGCAGGAGGTCGGCAGACCCTGTGTGGGTCTGAGTGGTCTTGTTAGTGTCAGGTCTTGGCAATGCAGCCGTTGTCCCCCGTGTGTGGCTGGGGTGCTCTCAGAGGTGGGGACTCCGGAATTGCCCTCAGAGGCTTCAGAGAACACTAACAGGGTGGATGTTCACTGCTGGTTGAAAGATAGCAGTTGTCTGGTTAAGTTTGTTTTTGAACCTCACTGTCAAGCTCTTTATGCACTAAAACTGGAGGACATTCCTTTGCAGTGGCACCACCTCCAAGGCCCCAGGTATCTCGTACATCGTTGCAAAACTAATTGCTGATAATTGGCTATGAGTTGTGCATGTAAGAAACTAATATGTCATTGCTTTTCATAGGAGAAGTAGCATCATTACTGTTATTTGTTTTGCACTGATTTTAAAAATCAAATGCAAGTGTGTGTTGAGTCGTTTAAAATGGGAAATGTGGCACATCTCACAAAGCAGGGCATTTCCGGAACAGCATGGGGTCATGGGTTCTCTGAGCAGGCCCAGGAGCCTGTGTTGCGGAGCAGACCCGTCATTCTCTTATCAAGGCTACATATGCCTACAGAAACCGGGCCAGGAACAACACATAAACTAAACACATTTTCAAAAAAGTTAGTTTCGATGTTCCTTCCTTGATGTGAATTTAATTTTATTTCCCATAGCCTTTACCAATTCCTGACACCAAATCCTGAAAGATACTAAGAGATATGCTTAAGTGATTACAGTAGGTTTCAGAAATGTCACTCATTTGTCAAGTTCCTTTCAAGGTGAAGAGGTTTGGAGACATTTTATGAAGTGACTAGATGTTTAGGTCCTTATCCACCCAAGAGTTTGAGGCTTTCCCCATCACTAGCACTTATCTGAACTACCACAAAATAACAACAGAGTCTCAGGAAAAGCCACATATTTCAAGCCTTCTCAAGATTAAATTCTACAAACCTAACAATCACCTGTCACATACAACTGGCCAAAGAGAGCCAAACTAAAAAGAATATTGCTTTATCTGTGGAAGCTTTGCCACAGATGTCTGGCCTGTAATCCACGGTTATGTTTAACATTTAAAATATTTATTTAGTTTATTTTAAGTAATGGATGTCAGATGTTTCATCAGATCAGTATGAAAAATGATTAAAAAAACACAAATGTCAGAAAATGAGGCAACGACATAAAACCATTGAAACCATTGCCAGCCCTATATATTGAGATGCTCCCATTGTACTTAGAATTACAAAAGAATCTGCTGAGTGTATTGTAATGGAAGAACAACATCTGAGCTTATTCCCTCAGGTGCAGACAGGGATAACAGTGATGATAGCAGTTTACATCGTGCAGTCACTGTCAGGCACTGTTTCAGCTGCTCAACGTGAATGACCTAACTTAATCCTTGTAACATAGATACGGTCATTATCCTTTTCTCCTATATACTTAATCTCATCTCAGTAGCTTTACTTTTTCCCCCTCCAGAACCACACGACAGCAATTTTTTAAAAGGGAAAATATCTTTTTATTCAAACTCCTTTTAAGCGTAAGAGCTTTTTAAAATAAGTAAACACAAGTATAATTTAGTTATCAAACGTGCTTGTGGAAACAATACTAAAATATGCTCAAAATATTTCTTACTGTAGTTGCTGGTTTTGTCATCTCTGAATCTGTGTCTCTGGACTGCAGAATTTCAGATATCCCACTGTTGGCAGGTGTTGTATTGTTTTTCTAAAAACGTAACTAAAATCCCACATTAAAAGAAAAAAATCCTCTCAAGTGTGTGATACACATTGGGACAAATGGCAACAGGCAGGAAGGCAGGTTATGTTGGACACTGGCCAAAAAAGAACTAGGCTTGAATGCTATTGACAAGTGAAAACACATCCTAAATGGGGCTAAGTGAAATCTAGTTCTCTTTCTTTGTTCTAACTGAATGCTAAGTGAGTTACTTTTCAGGCATCAATGGAGTAATTATGCAGTTGTGTCCATTAAGAATATGCGCCTCTGTGGTTAGGCTGTTGGTTTAAAGCACTGAGGTAGAAAGACTGGAGTCATTATAGGTTTGGTTTGTCAAAGGCACAGATAAGGTAGTTCTATGCATGAGGTACCCAGGGAACCAGTTCAAGTTCTTAGAAACAATCTAGATGAGACTATTTGTGAGAAGTATCCAGAAAGGAAGTTCACAAAACTTCTTCATGAATGGACTTAATTACAGGGCAGTTCTTTAGCACGGTCCTGAAATTACAACCTGCGTTACTTTTTTTTCAAATATGGATTCTATCAGGCGGAATGGTTGTCAAAACGATGAACACGTCTTTCCCATGAGTCAAACATGGTGGGCTCCAGTTGGTGTTTCCTGTTTCCTGCTTTGTAAATCATCCCTGTTGCTGCCTTTCTCCCCGAAAGCTTGGCAATTCACTCCTGACTGAAAGCAATCTTGATATAGACTTCAACAACTTGGAGATCTTTTTCTGCAGCAGAATTCGTTCATGTTTTTAAAAAATCCTATCACCGCTGATGACAGGTAGTCACTGCATGTTGGGGAGAGCAGCTATTTTAGACCAGGTGTCCGCCAGCTCACTGTCCCTGTTGATCCCATTCAAGCATTGTCTAATGCTGAATATCAATCCTGGTAGACTCACTTTCTCTGAACAATTTAGTACACATACTCAAGCCTCTCCCAACTTGGAGAGAATGAAATAGTAAAAAAAAAAAAAACAACAGGCAAAATTTCTGTCTTGGGAAGTTCTAAGTACTGTATGAAAGAGGCTTCCCCTGGTACAAATGCAAATGCCAAGTTGGTGACTCAGATATCGAGGAAAACTTTGGCTCAGATCAGCAAAATTAGTGTGGAAATCTGATGTCCTCTTAATTTATTCTGTTATATCAAGAGGAGGGCATCTGGCTTTGTAATCTGCTGATAGAAGTGTGATATTTAGATGCTATCAAGGCATTGTATAAATTTCCCTCATATGCTAATTTAAAATTTACCATAAATGCTCCCCATTGAAATAGAAATATCTCTCTCCCCAACTTCCCCCCAAAGAAAATGACTAGGGTTAGGGCTCAATTTCAGCTCTTGATTTTTGAGGTTTGGAACGTTTAAACAAGTCAGTCAAGAGAATGAGGAGAAGCTTACCGTGGGTGGTGAGGATCCCTTGCTATAAAGGCCACTGAAGTGACAAGAACAGTTATCCTGCAATTAGAACTGTAAATAATTTGCTAATTTTTATTAGTTCTTAAATTCTCCTCTTAAAAGACTACAAAGGACCAATGAAATCATGCATGCAACTGCACTCTTATGATAGAATCTACCAGGATTCAGTTGTGTTTAAATGAAAAACAGGCACACATTTAGAGATAATTAGCCAAGAAATGTAAATATATTTGATAAATAAAACATTCCTATGATGACTTGATCTGCCCTTGGGTTCTTTCTAGTCCCACATTGGTTCTTTTCCCAAGTGCAAACTGTTCTATTCTAGCGTGCAGCTTATGGAGTAGGCAGTCAACAAACTCTTTGAGGGAAAGCATTAGCTAGAAAATGGAATGAGAAAGCTTATAAAACTAGCTAGCAGAAAGGTTGTTAAAATTCATGTGTGTGGTTTATGAGATATATTCGAGATTGCTGTTTTCCTCACTCCTATACTCTCATGGTCATTTGCTAAGCCAAGTTGGGTCCCCTCTCAAGAAAACTCATATGCAGAGGCCCTGCCACAATTCCATGGCAGGATGGATTTGATATTTGATCTCTGGCCTTCATAAAACTTCAAGAAGCTTACTTGTTCCAAGAGTAACCTGGATCTGTGACTCCTCAAAATGTCCAGGGCCATGGGACTCTCAGTCGGAAAGCTAAAGTCAGCTGTTTGATTTATCTCTTAATCTGTTGGAAAATAAAATTCCACTTGTATCTGAGAAAAAAATACATGCACTTCAAGGATTAGCAAGGACAATTAGGCTGGAGTGGATGGAAAGAGGCAGAGATTGTAGGAGATGAGGTTGGGGAGGTAAAGTGGGGTGGAGCATTTAGAGCCTGGGAGGCCATTGTGAGAGCTTCGCTGTTTCCTCTGAGTGAGGTGGGGAAAAACTGGCTTGGAGCAGAGATGGGGCATGATCTGATTGAAAAGGTCCATTCTGGCTGCTTTGTTGAGAATCGACTGTAAGGGAATGTGGGCTGAAGATGGGAATTGGTTAGGAGGGTATCTCAATACAGATAAAGATGATGATGTCTTCCACTAGGGGTGGAAGTGGTCAAGGTGGCAGAAAGTGGTTAAATTCTGGGCAGAGTTTGAAGATTGTCAGGATTTGCTAATGGGTTGGATGTGGGATGTCACGTAAAGAGAGGAGTTGAAGATATCTCCAAGGTGTTTTGGTCTAAGCAACTGGAAGATGCACTGTTTCCATTTGGGAGTTTACACTCCACTTTTTGGTTTCTTGTCCTTCCCATAAGCACCAGGATGATGCCAGTATAATAAATGTGGAAACAATCCTGCCAACAGGCAGCTGTCTGACAGGGTTGCTGACTCTCCCCAGTGGCCATGCTCAGCAATGAGCCCCAGCCTGGAAACAAGGAGTTTCCAGGTTGCTTCTTCTGTCACACCAAATGGACATCCCATTGTTCAGGAAAGACATGCAAAAATTTCTTGAGTAAAAGATTACATCAGAAGTGAGTCTCTACTTTCAAAATAGTAGTACTCAGCAGCCACAGAATGAAACTGAGTTTCATTCTGGAGATTCTTTAAGGAAAGGGTGCTCTGGGAATACATCTGAGACTGTTTTCCTGTGTAGCTTCTTTCTTTGGTCAGGCTGTCAGCTCTGTGCTTGGTGGTTGGAGGGCAGGGCCAGCCAGGGGGTGGCTGTGGTTTTCAGCCTCCTGATTGGGACAGTTCTAATTAAGCAGGTTTAATGAGACTTCTAGTCCTTAGACAACTCATGTTTGTCATTCATCCATTCATTCATGTATCCACTTAACAAGTATTTTTTTAATTTTATATAACATGATTTTTAATTTATATTTTGAATAGATAACATGCACAGGGCAGAAACTGAAAAAAATACAAAATTGTATATAGTGAAATATTTCCCCGCCTCTCCTGAAACATAAGTATTTTTAAAAATCTATGTGCTAAGATTCCATTTTGCTTAATACAAAAATTAATAGGACATGGTGGGTAATAAAATTTGGAAGAGAGAGAAAGACAGGTAGTCAAGTATAATATAGAGGTTGTAGGGGACTTCCCTGGTGGCTCAGTGATTAGGAATCTGCCTGCCAATGCAGGGGACACGGGTTCAAGCCCTGGTCCAAGAGGATCCCACATGCTGCAGAGCAACTAAGCCCACAAGCCACAACTGCTGAGCCTGCATGCTGCAACTACTGAAGCCCACACACCTAAAGCCCCTGCTCTGCAATGGGAGAGGCCACCACACTGAGAGGCCCATGCACTGCAGCAAGCAGCGGCCCCCACTCTCCACAGCTGGAGAGAGTCCATGCACAGCAAGGAAGACCCAATGCAGCCAAAAAAATATATAAAAAATAAATAAAATAAAACAGATTAAAAATATATACATATATATAGAGAGAGAGAGGTTGTAGGAGGCTGTACGAGAAGCAGAGGGGACAGATTTGAGAGAATAGTCAGTTCTCCCTGCAGAAGGAGTTCAGGCAAGTCCGCAGAGTTGCTTTCTGAGATGTTAGTTGAAATGAACAGAGACAAGTGTTTGTATACCCTACTAAACTGATACCACAAAGAACTGTCCATGTGGCCTCTTTTGGAAGATTTGCCACCTACGCTGAAGGCTACCGAGTGTGCCCTTCCCTAGGACGTTTCTATTATAGTTGAATCAAAGTTTTTTTGTTTTATTGCAATTTTATCATTGCTCTCATCCCCTAAGTGGAAAATAAACCTGCACATGGAAGCTAAAGAACTTGCTAAAGGTCAGCAAGCCACTGATAGTTCATGGCATTGAGTCAGCCTGTGGATATTCTTGCCTTTTGGGGGTGATGGACTTCTCTGAGAATGTGACTGCCCCATAGGAAAATTTACAAACACACCCAACTTTACATTGATCTCTAGGGTCGGATCCTGGTCTTGCATTTCAAATGGTGCTCTTCAGTTGTCAGAGCTTCAAAAGTTTGAGTGGAAATGAAAATAACAGGTAATAGTAGTTAATCAAGAGATGTGTATTTCTTCCTTCTCTACATGGAGATTCTAAGTAATGAAGAAGAACAAGCAGGGTGGAGTGGCTCCCTCTTCTAGCAAGAGCAACAAGAGGCCTGGGTGCCTGCTTCTGAGACCAAGAGCTTCTCTCCCTGTTTATAGTGCAGTATGAGGCCCGCAGAGACCCAGAAAGAAAGCCAGGCCAAATCAGCAAGTCAGAGAGGTCTGTTTCTTATCCGTTAAAAGGGGAACTCACAGCCGAGATTGTTCTCACCTGTTATCCTAGAATATTCCCTCTTCCTATCCCCGAATTGAAAGCAAATCTGAGTGTACAGAAATTATGCATGACATATGTACAATTGTGGGGGAATACTAATTATTTGGACTCCCAGTCACAACCAACATTAATTCTTTAGTACCTATCAGAGCAGGTAAAATTGAACTTTTAGTCCCAAACTCACCATGTAATACAATGGGGAGTGATCCTACAGGGCCTTTCTGTCCATTTTCCCTGCTTTCAGGTAACTAGCACACACACATACACACAAGCACATTTTATAAGAGATAACAATGCATTTTATCTTTAACATCCTTAACAAGACTTTCAAGCTTCCATTTGTACTCTCTTCTGAGTTTTGCCTGCCTCTTTCCTATTTGCAGCAGGTTTAATGGTATCCCCCACCCTGCCACACACACACAAAGTTATGTCTATCCAGAAAATGTGAATGTGACCTTATTTTGCGAAATAGTTATTGCAGATATAATTAAGCTAAGGATCTTGAGATGATCCTGGATTATCCAGGTGGGTCCTAAATCCAGTGTTGTGTCTTTATAAGAGACAGAAGAAGAGAAGACACAGAGGAGAAGGCCATGTGAAGATGGAGACAGAGATTGGAGTGCTGTAGCCACAAGCCAAGGAATGCCTGGAGCCACCAGAAACTGAAAGAGCCAGGGAAAGATTTTCCCCTAGAGCCGTTGAAGGGAATATGGCCCAGCTGACACTGTGATTTCAGACCCCTAGAGACTCCAGATCTGTGAGAGAATAAATTTCTGTTGTTTTAAGGCTCCAAGTTTGTGGTAATTTGTTATAGCAGCTATAGGAAACTAATACATCATTGTAGTTCTTAACCCAATATCTTGCAAATAGTGAGGGGCAATCAAAATCACTTTTGGGAAATTTTCTCCACTAAGGTACTTTCATTTATTCCCTTCCTCATTGGTCAATAAGGCTTACCATGTCACTTTTGCAAAGCAGATGACAACATTCTCTAATGATAAGTGTTCTTGAATCTAATTCCAAGTGCCTGGATCTATGCAGAAACTATTCTGCTGATTCTCATGATTGGCAAGCTCTTTTTCATAATTTGATGACCATTGTTTGCTTTTCAAACTTTTATCATCCACAGAACACATAATGGCAAAGAACATACATGTAGTCCACCAATTTTAGGTATATTTAAAGAGTTGTCATAAGTTTTTAAATAACAAAGAAAACATTTAAAAATTAATCATAATTTTTTTTACGTAAACAGTAGCAATGATAGCGTGTGTTATCTTTCCCCAAATTATCTTCCTGAAAGGTAATCTGGTCTGGTTCCATGAGGGATAGCTTGAGTCATAGGTCTGTTTCCGTGGCTTGGCAGTTTCTTTTCTTTTTCTTTATTTCTTTTAATTTAGAAACACTGAATTCCCAATTATGTTATTGGCAGTGGCAGCAGGTATTTGATGGTTCACTCAGAGTCGTCGACATTCAGATTCGCCGCCAGCCCAGGGATGAAGGAGAACTTTATCACTGAAAATTACTTTCAGCTGTGTGTCAGAGTCTACCCGGAAGAACATACACTGTTTCAAAGCTGGAAATTTGAAATTTCAACCTGAGAGTTAAAGGCAAATTGTTTCCTAATCCACTCTGGTTGCATACAGCTGTGGAAAGTATTTCTTCTAGTTCAGTTATAGTATTTGTTTATGATTTTAAAAGGTGTCCAAAAATCACTGATTTTTTCCCAACAAATAATAAAAATAATCAAGTACCAAAAAGTCCTTAGCAGTTAGACATTTGTATTCCAGTTTGGTCTTATAAGAAAGTACAATTTTAACTTAAATTCCTGATATTTTAGGGCTTGTAGAATCAGCGTGTTCTCAAACTGTAGAGCATATTGTGAGCCGTTCATAGACACACAGCCACTGACTTTAGGTAAAATTTTAAAAATACATCCATTGGAAAGTAAATCTTGAGGAGAGAATGTTTTAAATCATTGAAATGGTCTTTCCCTTTGCTTCTGTGGATTCATTCCCTTTGCCAAGTTGAGCTTGTAGTTTTGGTCACTAAAGAGGGAGAGTCTGTTTCCCCACACCTCAGATAGGGGCTGGCTTTTAGCTTGTTGGTCAGTAGCGTGTGTGGAAGTGACTGTGGCCAGCTCCGAGCCTAGCCCATAAGAGGTTTTGTGTGCTTCTGCTAGCACGCTTGTATTTCTTCGTCACCATAAGAACAGGCCTGGGGTCATCTGCTGGAGGACGCCAGGCCCTTGGAACTGAGCCTCGTCGCCCCAGTAGCCCCAGCTGATAGCCAGCCAACCCCTGGATGTGTGTGAGCCCCGCCAAGTTCAACAGCACTGCCAGGAGAATTCCCAGATGATTCTGACTGCGTGAGCAATACGTGCACCATTGCATGCCGCAAAGATCTGGTGATTCTTCGTTACATGGAATAACTGTGACAATAGATGATCAATGCAAGATCAACATAGCTCAGTGTAAAGAACCTGAGTGCCTGTGTTCCCCGCTGCTTTTTCATACAGCACGTCAGAAAGACGTTCAGTGGCTGTGAGTCAATTATATTTACGGTTTTCATTATTTCATTCAACGTTTAATTGAGATTTGGAGGCAGATTTTTGGCCACCCGCTGTTCTCTGTGAATAAAGCTGGCTATGGGTTGACACTTATTTAATAATTGACAGTGATTTTACTTTTTTATTCTTAGTGCACACGTATTAAGTACCCCATCAATGCTCAGACCGACTCACCTTTTCTATTTATATCATAGCTCACGAAATAATTATTAAGGTAACCCCAAAACACTCTTCTTCTGTAGTACTAGCTTTCAGTGTTAATTAGAGCAAAAGTCATCACAAGTTTCTCCCTCATATACACATATGCTGAATGTGTACACTGTACATCAGCGGTTTTGTCCAACTGCAGGGTGGAATATCTGTCAGCACATGTTTTATTTGCTTCTTTGACAAACATTTATATAGCAGGTACTCTGTGCCAGGCACTGTCCTAAGTGCTTTACATGATTGATTTACTTCATCCCCTTAGCAGCTCCGAGGTGGTACTACTGTCCCTGTTTAATACACAAGGACATTGAGGCTGGGGGGAGGGTGGCAGGGGTGAGGAACTTGTCCAAGGTCACATTGTTAACAAGGGGGCAGAGTAACGACGTGGATTGAGGCATTCTGGTTCTGGAGTCCATGTTCTTAATCACAGCACGTGGTGGAAGTTGCTCCTCTTTATGTCATTGTCATGAAGTGGCAGCCACAGTGCCGTCTGAAAAGGGAGATCCTCCAATAGCTTGTTCTGCTTTCTTGCCAAAAGAAATCAGTAAATATTTTGCTGGCCTTTCAAGCTTATGGGCAATAGTATGGCTTGTTTTGCTGTAGAGAATGTCACTTTAAATAATGCCTCTGTACTTTTGGTTTCTCATATGCCTTAGCAGCATAATCTGTAAATTTCTTGCTGAAAAGTATTGAGCTTATTCTAGAAAAACTGTTGGTTTATCAGGAAGGTTGTTGTGCTCTGTTTGAAAATAAGTGCGAAGACTCGAGTCGCTTTATGACCCTATCAGACAAAGATTTTTAACAGAAAACATACTAGAGACTGGGGTAGATGGAGGGAGGATCTTATAAGATCTATTTTTCAGATATCATATGCTAGGATTCACTCATCCCAGCCTATATAGATACATATTTCATATTTGCATTTGAGTTCTGCTGATTATTTACATTTATGACATTATCCTGAGATGTATATTTTTAGTCCTATTTTTATTACTTCTTTTGCATTTCAAGGTATCACTTTGGAGTGTGGGGGTGTGTGTGTGTGAGAATCGGGACTAAAATGATGCATAATTGAGAGGCAGCAGAGGGTCAAAGTTTATGACCTCAAGCTAGATTGCCTGGGGTCATGTTTCAAATCCAACACTTAAAAATTATGTGACCATGAGCTAGATACTTAATGTTTCTGTGACTCAGTTCTCTCATCTATAAAATGGAGATAGTAATAATAATACCTACCATATGGGATTATTCTGAGGAATGATCACTTGAAACAGTATCTGGCACATAGTAAGTGGTTTGTAAATATCTCCATCTAGAAAGTAAAGGTGTATGGATAACAAGAATGAAAAATACAAATTTAACTATTGTGGATAATAACATGCAAATATAATGAAGAACTGTAGCCTGTGAATTGAAAGTTAGCCATGAAAAACTGACTCCATGTAATCCTAATAGTGCATGTATAACTTTTAAGAATATAATAGTTACTGAGGACAGAATGGGATTTTTGTAAAAACCCTACTCAACCATACATTGCAAATTGGTGACGTGTGTGTAAACAAACTTGCCTCCTTACCGTTCCCACTGAAACCACTAAAACTACCAAGGGACACCTTCAGGCTCCTATTGCTGCATAACTAGTTACCCCAAAATGTAGTGACTTAAAACAACCTTTTTATTTTGCTCCTAATTTTGTGGTTAAGGAATTCAGGAAGGGCTCAGCTGGGTGCTTCTTGTTTAGAAACTCTCAAGCAGTTGCAGCCAGCAGTTGGATGGGGCTGGATCATCTGAAAAGCTCTGCTGGACTGCTGTCCAAGGTGGCTCTCTGGTGCGGCTGGCTGTTGCTGCTGGCTGTCAGCTGGGGCGGTTGACAAGAGTACCTAGGCATGGCCTCCTGAGCATGGCAATCTTGGGGAGTTTGACATGTTACATGGTGGCTGGCTTCCCCCAGAGTGAACATCCCAAGAGGACCAGCCTTGGAAGTCACATAGCATCACTTCTATCATGTTCCATTGGGTGAAGCTGTTACAAACCTGCCCAGATTCAAGGGAGGAGACATGAACCCCCACTTCTCTACCCAAGGAATGCCAAAGGATTTGAGGGCCGTGATCTTAAACGGCTACAGACCACTTAACAGAATTCCAGTAGCGATCAAAGATCTGCTGAACCATTCATCTGCAATGTGGATATCTAGATTATTCAATACCAGTTTATTTTTCCTTAAAGATCTGGTGTTTTAATCTTTAGCCATTCACAGAGATTTATTCTGGGACTTTCATAACAGAAATAGCCCTGGGCCAGGACAAAGAGAACTTGGAAATCAGCTCAAACTTTGAAAGAGGGAGGAGAATCCCGGGAAGCTCCTTGAAAGTCATTCATAGCAATGCTCATCTGTCTCAGAGCTTAGAGATGTCACCGTTCTGCAACCAAAGGGCATTTAAATAGCTCTCTCTATGAGCCAAGTCACATTGACTCAGCAGTGTCTAAACATCACTTTTCCTGAGGCTTGAGAAGTGAATTGCTGCTTCTGCAAGCAAATTTTGTACATGACTCTGGGAAAAAAAGTCCCTTCTTCACACTATGTCCCATTTGTCCCCCTTCACACACTGCCCACCCCTCCATGGGCACCTCCTATGTGAAGAGTTTCCCTGGCTCTGAGTCTTAAAGTGCCTCTTGACTAGGCCCTCCTCTCTAGGGGCAGGAGGGGACCTGATCCACTGAGTCCCAACTATGAGGGCAGCACCCACGTAAAACAGACCCGAAAGTAAACGTTCTAAGTGAAATTATTCTTAGATGAACCCATAGGGAAATAGGCCAAAATCCACAGCTGGATGAATTCTTTTTTTTTTCAGTTATGTTAGAACTTATTGCTAATTATTTATTTATTTTTTTCTTCAGATCTTTATTGGTGTATAATTGCTTTACACTGTTGTGCCAGTTTCCTCTGTACAACAGAGTGCACCAGCAGTATTTATACGTATAGCCCCATATCCCCTCCCTCTTGAGCCTCGCTCCCACCCTCCCTATCCCATCCCTCTAGGTCATCACCAAGCATTCAGTTGATCTCCCTGTGTTATGCAACAGCTTCCCACTAGCCATCTATTTTACATTCGTTAGTGTATATATGTCAGTGTTACTCTCTCACTTTGTCTCCACAGCTGGATGAATTCTGTTTTCAGGTTTAGAAACAGTTTGCTTTCTAAAAGTTGACATTGTCCATGGGACAAATATGTTTATTATCTCCCATTGCTATTCACTGGGGGCAACTTTGATACTTTTGCTTTAGGCCAAATAACGAAAGGCCACTAGTCCCTCAGATGAGGCAAATGCACTGGATTCAGTGTGGAGGTTCCTTGAGTCTCACAAAGTGAGGTTTGAAGAATCACTAATAGGTTTGGCTCATTTTCTTTTAAAAGACCATTTCCCATAGTTAAGAGCTTCCTGCCAGCACCCTGGTCTTCCTCCTCCTTTCTAGCTTCTTTTCAGTTTAAGATGGCTTTTAGACTGAATTGTTTTCACGTGCTCCCTGAGCACTAGCCTGATGGGTTACTCTTCTGTTGGCTGTGCCTGCATGAGCCAGGCAACTAAAAGACAAGACCTGGGTCCTGGCCTCCTGCCCTCCCCCTGCTTAAGGAGTTAGGGTCCATCCCAGCTCACTTTTCAGGTACATAGCCTCCTGCAACTTTCATTCTGCAGCATTGCCTTCCAACTTTTTGAGCCAAGTTTTGAAAGTGCTCAAACTCCACAGACCACAGCTTTGGATATGACTTTGAGTCTTACTGGTTTTATGATCTTCTGGCCAATCACAGAGTCTCTTTTGTTAAAAACAAAGGAGATAAGAAGAGGCTAAGGTTTTCTTGCACATCAACAAGCTCTTCAAAGCTGCATTTCAAGAAGTGCTAATGACTCCGACCAGATGGAGTCCATTTCCCTGAAAAGACAAGAATATCTAAAGAAGCAGGAAGTGAAGCTTAGGAAGATCAGTGTTTTTGGATTTTCCAAACTCCAGCCTCTTTCCAAACACCATCGAGCTGTATCCTGCCTTCTCTCCTCACCTGTCTACTTGAATTGACACTGCCCTTCAGCCTTTCAAAGAAAGCTGACTTAACCCATAGGGAGCACAACCTCAGACTTCAGACCTGGGGTGGGATTCTCAGATTCCTTTCATTACCAAAATGCTTTTAGTTCAAAGTAAACCTTTTATTTTATTTTTTAAATTTTGGTAAAAAAAATACATAACCTAGTATTTACCGTGTTAATCATTTTTAATTGTACAGTTCAGAGGCTTTAAGTATATTCCCATTACTGTGCATCTGTCACCACCATCCACCTCCAGAACTTTTTTCATCTTCCCAAACTGGAACTCTATACCCATTAAACAAGAACTCCCCGTTTTTCTCTCCCCCAGGACCCTGGCAAAGATTGTTCTACTTTCTAGCTCTATGAATTTAACTGCTCTAAGTACTCACATGAATGGAATCAGACAGTATTTGTCCTTTTGTGACTGCCTTATTTCACTTAGCTTAGTGTCTTCAAGTTTCATTCATGATGTATCATGTCAGAATTTCCTTCCTTTTAAAGACTGGTACTCTTCATTGTATGTACATATTATGTTTTCTTTATTTATTCATCAGTGGGCGTTTTGGTTGCTTCTACCTTCTAGCTGTTGTGAATAACACTGATATGAACATGGATGTACAAATAGCTCTTCAAGAGCCTGCTTTGAATTCTTTTGGGTATATCCCTAGAGTTGGAATTGCTGGATCATATGGCAATTCTAGTGTTAAGTTTTTGAGAAACTGTCATGCTGTTTTTTGTAGTGGCTGTACCATTTTACACTCCTTTCAACAATACACAAACATTCTGATTTTTCACATCAACCCTTGTTATCTTCTGTTTTTGTTGTTGTTTAATAATAGCCATCTTGGTGGTATGAAGTAGTACCTCATGGTTCTGGTTTGTGTTTATTTCCCTAATGGTTACTGATGTTGAGCATCTTTTCATGTGCTTATTGACCATTTGTTTTAGCGTCTTCGAAGAAATGTCTATTCAAGTCTTTTGCCCATTTTAGAATCAGGTTAGTTTTTTGTTATTGTTACTGAGTTGTAAAAGTTTAATATATTCTGGATATTAACCCCTTATCCGGGGGTTATATGATTTGCAAACATTTTCTCCTATTCCTTGAGTTGCCTTTTCACTCTGTTAATAGTGTCCTTTGATGCACACAATTTTTTAATTTTCATGAAGTCCAATGTATCTATTTTTTCCCTTTGTTGCCTATGCCTTTGGTGTCATATCCAAGAAGTCATTGCCAAATCTAATGTCATGAAACTTTCCCTATATTTTGTCCTAATAGTTTTATAATTTTAGCTCTTACATTTCAGCCTTTGGTCCATTTTGAGTTAATTTTGATATAGGGTATAAGGTGAGGGTCCAACTTTCGCATGTGGATATTCAGTTTTCTCAACACCAACTGTTGAAAAGGCAGTCCTTTCCCCACTGAATGGTCTTGGCACGTTTGCTGAAAATTATTTGACCATCTATGGGAGGATTTATTTCTGGATTCTCAAAGTAATTCTTGACTCATTGGATTGTTAATGATCACTGAATTGCCTCCAGGTCCTTCAGACCAGAGTCTAGACACTGAGGCCCCCAGGATGTCCTAGAAAGTTGATTCACCTCGTAATTAGTTCATTCATCCGTGAGCCACTTTGGGGGGCATATTAGTTCGTTGTATGTAAAAGATTTATACTGCATTTTCCAAGTGAATGAGTTTAACACAGCCCTGAAAATGCTAGTAGGCTGAGGTAGTAGGGAGTGGAATGAACAAGCCATTATATATGTGATGAGTATTAGAAAGTAGAAACCTGAGGTACTTTCATGTTGTGTAGCAGCCTGGAGTTCAGGAAAGCTTCCTTGACCAAGTAAAGTCCAGTATTAAAAGTGAAGGACAATAGGTGTTACTTTGGTGAAGAGTTGGAAAAAGATGTTTCAGGCAAGGGAACAGTATGTTATTGAGTCTTTTCTGGTCTTCTGAATATGCTTTGACAAGACCACAAGCCACAGAGAATTAAAATGATGTTTCCTTATGTGTCTCCTTCCCTAGACTTGAAGTTCCTTGAGGCAGGACTGTGTGATATTCACCTTTGTATCTTCAGTACCTGGTGTTGAAGCACCTGCCCACAGTGGGAGTTCAGTACATGCTTATTTTATCAGACCAGTGAACACTGAGCATGTATCTGTGGTTTCTGACAGCTTCTAAGCCAGACCACCATCATAATGAAACATCTTCCTGTGTGGAGCCTCTGATTTTGTCCTCATAGCTACCTTGTGAGATAGGCATGGTTACCCAAGGCTCAAAGAAAGTGATTTGTCCAAGGTCACATAGCTAGTGAGTAAAGAAGTCAAGATTTGAACCCGCATCTCATTGGTAATTACTTCACGCTGCTTCATTTTGTAAGTGCCCTGGTAATTCAGAATCATGGGTAGGGAAACGAGCTTTCATTGAGGGCCTAGATATGACACAAGGAGCTTGACTGTGTTCTGATAATAGCTAACTTTTATTGAGTACTTACTGTATACTAGGCTATACTAAACACATTGCCTGTCTTTTCTTATTGAATTCTCACAACAGCCCTGTAAGGTAGACACTATAATTATTACCCTTTTACAGATGAGAAAAATTGAGGCACAAAGAGCTAGAATCTGACCTGGGCAGACTGACTGGGAGACCGAGCATCACCCCTGGGTCCTCTCAGTGTCACTGGGAAGCAGTTACTATTATTACCTTTATTGTCAGGATGAGGGAACTCAGTCAGGGGGTTGATATTTATTGTCTTTGCTCTTGGTTTTAAATCATTTGTATTATTTGGGATGAACTCTTCTTTCTCCCTTGTCCGTCCCTCATCTGACTCCAAAGAATCAGAAAACCTGCCGATGACAGGGTTGAATCGCTAAGAAATTCTTTCTCTCAAGCAGAGGCTGAGTCACTTAAACTGCCAATCCTTCTCCAAGGTCGTAGTTGTTTGATGTTCTTTCTGCCTTTGGAGTGTTGATTAAGAGCCCAGCAAAAAGACGAGCTTTAGAGCTTCTTAGTTCTGAAAGGGTCCTGTGACCCCAGGCACCCTGGCGGCTGGGTCAGACATGGTGACCATGATTTATAGACCAATAAACAAAGCCTTTCCAAACCATTTTTCTCCTCCTTTAAGGGAGCACGCATGAACGTTTTGAGTATAAAGCCTACTTTTCGTAAAATATTTTTGTTTGTTATTGAGAAAAGCCTTAGTATTGAGGGTGGAGGTGGGGAGTTAGTGGGAGTGAGAGTGAGGGATAATATGAAGAAATTAGACCAAAAAGAGACTCAAAATCCTCACAGGCACAAGCACCACACATTCTGATTTAGGTGGTTGTATCCAAACACTCTTCATTTTGTTCCCCTACAAACTGTGTCCGCAGACAGTGACTGTTGGCTCATGTGTCCTCCTAAGTAGAAAATTACACATGTGGGAAATGAGCTTCCCCTCCTCTCTGCCTTCCTCCCTGCCCCCCACTCAATGTCATCTCCATGCCACCCTCCCCTCCCCCACCAAGAAAATAAAATAACCCACCAAACTTTTTTGAGCTAGATGATGCAATGTAATTTTTTTTTCCTGGACAGTGAAGCTGCCGTTGTTTCTCTCTCAACTAATTTTTGTTCCAAGACCTCACAAGGCGTGAGGAGAATAACTTCCTGAGTGAAGAAAGCATTCGAGTGTCTGCATCTAAAGATACACAAATCCAAGAACTTAATGGGAGGAGGGTGGGGACTAGAGGGAATGAAAACAGAAGTAAGTCATTCCTGTTGCAGGGAAATTAGAAACCAAGACCTTTGTTTTGTTTTCTTTCTTCCTTTCTTTCTCTTTCTTTCACTATCCCCTCCGTCTATAAATAACCCTATGGACTTAAGTTCAGCTTTCTTCAGCTGGAAAAAAAATTCTAAGGCATGCTTTTCTTTTCTTTTTCTTTTAAAGATCTAGGTCACTGATTGTGGAAGTTGGGATGTGGAAGATTCTTAGGAGATGTTGTTCCAATAAATTCTACTCTGACTTATGGGGTTGTTAAATTATAAATTCTATTAAGGCATATTTTCCTCCACTTTCAACTCCAGCAAGTTTTCCCAGTATAAAATCCTCAGATTACACACAAGTGAGCACTAAAGTGGAGACGGCAGGAGGAGGGTAGATAAGAGTTAGGCGTCACATCCAGAAAATTCCTATAGCCATGAACCTTAGGGGCGCACAATTAGCAGGCTTCCCGGGAAGGTTATACATCATGTCCAGGACTTTACATTAAAATGACTTTTTACTTGAGTCATTTGTTAGTCCATTACCAGTTCTCATATCAGATTGCATTTCATCTTGTATTAAATCAAGGTAATCTGGCATGTAAAAATAGGCTCCTTCATTTCACTTCCAACTCTGGGCAAGACTTGGAGATTCCATGGCATTTTTGCCTCACCCTCCTCCATGCGACATGCAGAAGCACAGCCTTTTGCCGAAAGCATTCATTGTTGATTGAATCCCAGATTCCCCGACAAAGACTTGCAATGCGCAAATGAAGGCCAAACAGTGTGTGCTAAATGCTGATTTTTCTCTTTAGGGTTCAACTCATTCTCCTCCAACTACAGTCCTAAAGGGACCTGAAATTGAGTGACTCCTGTTGCTAATCCTGCAATCCTTACAGACCCAAAAACCAGAGGAGAGACCCAGAACTAATTACAAAGGAGCAGAGGAAACCTGCACGAAAGAGCCACATCCTTATACCTTGAGGCCAACTGGATCTTCCTTATAAGATGACTAGCTCCATTTCCAAGCAGCGTGTCCTTTTATGGGGACACAGGGGAGGGCTGGTTAATTACCAAAACTTCACTGGTAGGAAAACTGAGCCTCCACATTATTCACTCTATTTATTGCATGAAGGTACTGTTAGGTTTTTGTACCACCTGGGACAGAAACAGCTACGGTGTTGGAGTGAAATCCTGCCCTCCACAGGCCAGGACCACATGTGTCACATCAATTACGTTCCTAATGCTCTTCCCTGGTACCCCTGTGTTTCCAAACGCTTAATGCACCTATGAGTAAATGATTTCTTTCCACTACTTCTTAAAGTGCCAGAAGGCAAGAGAAATTTAAACAGACCTAAGATCAACAATGTGAGTTTACTTGGCCTCCCCATCTAGCAACACTGCCATAAATTTCTTCGACTTCTTAGTTGGGAATTTAAAGGGCCTATAGTCTTGGCAAGGTTTATATAACAATGTTTCTTCTATATGGATTATAAACTTGCAAAATCCCAAGCAGTGGTAGGGTATCATATTTGGTCAGTGGGTCAACCTGAGAAGCCAACAGAAAAACTCGATACCATGTCCAGCCAAACCCTTTTTTCTGAGTTTGGCCTGGTGGGTGGAAACAGCTTGCTTGGCTCCATCGCTGACAGGGTCAGAAGCTGGGTCTTGTGGGCCTTTTTTTTCATTTGAGGCTTTGCTATTCTAGAGGCCTGTCTTGTGTGGCCCTTGCAGAGCCAGGGGCCCTAAGCGATGCTCTAGCTGGCAGAGCCCTCGAAGAATGTTCCAGAGGAATGTTATAAGTCCAGCTTCGTGGAGCTCTCTCAGACAGCCATTCCTCAGAGCTCAGGAATGCGCAGAGAACCGGGACTCCGTGCTGGTTTGTGCTGAGGGTGGCCCTCCGAGGCCTGGGGTTCATCAGCCAGTCAAGTGTGCTTGGTTCTATCAAAGGAGCCTTTGTGATAAGGAGACGCCCCTCCTTCTCTGCCGGACTACATTTTCCTCTTCGGAATGACCTGCTGTGGAGTTATATATGCCTCTTTTCCCAGGTTCATGGTGGTTGACATGCAACATTCTCACACAGGGCTAGTGGGGGGGTCTTGTAAATGACTTGGCTCCAAGGACTGCAAATGTCCCTCACTAAAGCCAAAGAGCATTTCCTTGAGGAGAAGTGGTCTCCTCCCAATGAAGCTCTTCCCTCAAAACAAGTATCAAGTTTTTTGCGTATTATAGGGTCACTCAGTAGAACAATACGTCTCAACGTTGAACATGACTCCTCATATGCAAAGAGCTATGTGTTAGGAGCTGAGGCCAAAAGTGGTGTAAAAACTCTCCAGCAATTGATGAGCTCCAGTAACCACGTGTCAGAGTGATGTATGCTTGCATGGAAAACTTTTATCTCTCCCTGCTGCCAGGGAAAGTACAAAGCTGTGGGACTTTACTCTGACTTTGGAAGAACATTTTGGTTTCACTCTTAGAAAAACTGTGAAGATTGTTCTCCTATCTCAAAGCACCATCCAAAATGGGCTGGAAAAGAGGTTTGCAACCGGCAAGACCGACCAGCAAGAAGAGGAGGGAAGGCTAAGAAATTGTTGGGTTGGAGAGCAGAAGGAGGCTAACTTTGCATGTTACCAAGACTTATCAGAGGGAAACGATATATAAAATATAAAGATGGAAACCGTGCAGAAGACCAGTTAGAAGTCACGGGTATATAGTATTTAGCCAGAATGAGGCACATCAGGAGAAACATGACAGACATTGAAATCATGCACGGTCACACAGGTGCTTCTGGTTCTTTCTCTCAAAATTCAAGGTCCAGACAATATTCAGTTAAGTCAAAAGGCTTCCACTGAAAATTGATTCAAGGGTATACTCTTTACATCTATGCATCATCAACCTATGAAACTCATCACCTGGGGTTATCATTTTGGTCCAGGTGAAGTAGAAAAAATTATTAGTTGGGAGAGAGTTTAGATCAGTAATTTTTAAACCTTTTTTTTTTTTAAACAGTGGAACTTTAAAAAAAATGAACTCTTAAACAAAATCCCAATATATAAAACAGATAAAAGTGGAGATGTTTTGGTTGGAGGAGGACCCACTAGCCTCTTCTATGTCCCTTGAAACACTCATGGCACCATAGAAAAGAGTGTCAAAATTTGCGTTTTAGGTAATTATTTTAAAAACCTAATTAGTGGGCAAGCACTGGACCAGGTATCCTCAACGAACCTCTTCCCCAGAGGCAATGGCTGGCAAAGCCTATAGCCCCAGTATTTCTGGAGCTGAAGCTTCTAGGCTTAGTTGGTTTGTTTGTTTATTTTTTTTAATTGCAGTATAGTTGTTTTACAATGTTGTGTTAGTTTCTCATGGAAAGTAAACGGAAATAGTGTTCCCTGTGCTATACAGCAGGTTCTCATTAGTCATCTATTATACATATTAGTGTATATATGTCACTTCCAATCTCCCAGTTCATCCCACCCTCCCTCGCCCCTTGGTGTCCATATGTTTGTTCTCTGCATCTGTGTCTCTACATCTTTTTGCCTTGCAAGTCGGTTGACCTGTACCATTTTTCTAGATTCTGCATATATGCGTTAATATATGATATTTGTTTTTCTCTTTCTGATTTACTTCACTCTGTATCACAGTCTCTATGTCCATCCACATCTCTGCAAATGACCAGTTTTGTTCCTTTTTATGCCTGAGTAATATTCCATTGTATATATGTACCACATCTTCTTTATCCATTCGTCTGTTGATGGACATTTAGGGTGCTTCTATGAGACCTGGCTATTGTAAATAGTGCTGCAATGAACATTGGGGTACATGTGTCTTTTTGAATTATGGTTTTTTCTGGGTATATGCCCAGTAATGCGATTGCTGGGTCATATGGTAATTCTATTTTTAGTTCTTTGAGGAACCTCCATGCTGTTCTGCATAGTGGCTGTATCAATTTACATTCCCACCAACAGTGCAGGAGGGTTCCCTTGTCTCCCCACCCTCTCCAGCATGTACTGTTTGTAGATTTTTTGATGATGCCCATTCTAACCAGTGTGAGGTGATACCTCACTGTAGTTTTGATTTGCATTTCTCTAATAATTAGTGATGTTGAGCATCTTCTCATGTGTTCTAGGCTTAGTTTTGCCAAGAATGATGCTGTTAGGGGCTGAATTAATGCTGCTTGCTGCCATTATTTTCCACTTGCCTCCCTTGGGTGTGAAAAGTGTAGGGTATCCATCCTCTTGCATCTTTCCTGGGCTGGCAATACCTATTACAGTCACTCTCTACTTCTGGGATTTGTGGTGTTTAAAAGTAACCCGTCTGAAAGGCATCAGAAAAATAGATTTATCACAGCTTTGCCTATTGAAAAGGTCAATAATAATTTCTATCATTGCACTTGCAGAAATATTCTCACCAAAAATTCATGTAGATCTCCAGAGACCGTTAGCAAAAGCAAAAGAAGACATTGAAGATTATCTTCTGACTTCCTTCCTACACGATCCCTTCCTGAGGGTTGCAGATCTATCTTCTTAATTTGGGATGTGATTAAAATGGATTGATTTTCAAATCAGATATCTCTGCCCTATGTCAAGCCTTGGTTGTGTGTGTGATGCTTTGCTCACCCTAACTTGTGTTCCACTTGTGAAACCAGTGCTTCTGGAACCCAAGTTGCTGACAATTTTGAAAATACATTGTTAGCCCTGGAATCAGGTTAGCTGGGAGTGAAATAATAAACAGGTTAGCAGAGGAGGTACAAATCTTACCTAAAGGTCTGTAAATCTAGTATAGGTATTCACTTCCAAATAAATTTGGAATCAATTTACTTCTCCAAAGGTAGGTAAATATGGATAAGATGACTCTGCCTTAGAGAGTCGCGTGATTTTTCATTTTTAGAATTTTGTCAACTTAGCAAGAATTGACTACTAAGCTATGCAATGAAGTTCCATTTTATATGGAGATTTGACTCCAAAGTCAGTATTATTTAAGGCAAGAAATGTGTGTAGTTCAGTTATCCTTGAAACCCCCTTATAATGCATATAAAGTACAGTAATGTGTAAGTATAAAAGTTTCATTATATAGTAAAGCAATAGATAATAAATATTACATGTGCAAGGAATAATTTTATAATATTTTTAATTGCACAAACAGACAGACCTGCCTGAGTGTGTGTGGCTGTGCTGTTGTAAGTTAACCGTGTGTGTGTATGGCCTCTTGCAGGCGTCCGTGTGTGTGGGCCACACAGCCATTGGGGCCAGCACTGAATAATTCCTCTGTATTCACCGACCGCCACTCCCAGACTTTGTTTATCCATCATCCAGCCCTGTTTTTTATGGTCCCATTTCTTTGCAGTATCTCGTAGCTTCTTGGCATCTGATTTACTTTCCCTGAGATGAAGCATGAGAGGATTGACGTTTCTTATTTAGATTAGTTGTTAACTTTATAATACATTCTTCAGATATGAAGAACTAGTCTGATAGTGAGAGTCAGAAATCAGCCTTGTAAAAGAAAGAGGAACACATGTTTGGACCAAATCAGCTTCAAGGGCTTTCCCCCAGCATGTTGGATGAAGGTCGGGTAGGGAGTTGTAATGCTTTCCACACTTAATAGATTTAGATGTGATTAAAATCATAGTGTTGAAAAATAGTCAGACTACCAACCATTCTCCTAATATGCCAGTTAAGAAGAATTATTTAAAACCTCAAATGAGCTTTTGCTTCTTGGATCTTGAGGGCAGACCATTTGAGTGACCTAAATAAATGCTGCCGAATGCTCTTGTTGCCTCTGGGAGCTGATCTCCCCGTGTTTCTGTTGCTCAGAAGGAAATAGTTGAAATATCTTGCATTTATGTAGTGTTTTGCGGCCTAAGAGGCACATTCACATGCTTTCTTATTTGACCCTCACCATGACCCTGTGCAGGTCCTTGTGAGACAGAGCAGTGTTATCCCCACTTTACAGATGAGAAAACAGAGTCTGGGAAAGACCAGATGACTGACCTAAGCTTACACGGCTAGCGAGCAGCAGAGCTCAGACTGGAATCCCAGCCTTCTGGTGACTTTCCACCACCAGGAAAACCTTTCATTTATGATCTTACTAAGTCAAAGTTTGCTTGGCCTCTCTGTTTTTCGCTCAGTACGTTGTTGCTGTTTCTGCAGGCAATAAGGAGAATATTTGTTTCACACTACACTCATGGAAGAGGTAGAGGTCTCAGGCCACAAACTTGTAAGAATCGTGGCTCCATTCCTTACATTTAATTTCTGTCTTCATCTGACAGCTGGAACACAATCTAGTCAATTCTAACACTTGATCCGTAATTTAAGGGCAGATCCAGCCACTTAAGGGTTTCCTTTTTCTTTCCTTCTCCTGTGAGTGATTAGGGGTTCAGAAGGTCTTCCTTAGCAGCAGATCATCTCAGTTGACTTGAGAGAGTGTTCCTTAGCAATAGGGTGTCTGGGGTGGGTGTAAGGGAGGTGCATAAGACTGTGGAGGTGAAGGATGCTTGGGCCTCTTGGTATCCATACAAAAGATCTGGCTTCTGCTAAGACGTGCCATGTATTTTGGGTCTTAGCTGGTCTGCACCTCTCCATGCTGGCGTCTGCTACAGTGAATGATGCCTCATCAGAGCCCTGGCTGGAAGCCCCAGGCCGTATCTCCTTCTGCAGGGGCTGCTTACTCTGGCCCCAGGACCTCCTGAACACTGCCTTTCTCTTCCCTGTCTTCCCACTGCTGCATGCCATCAGCTTGCTTTCTAGGGGCGTGGTGACAAAGGAATTTTAAGGGCCTTGGCTGCCTTTCAATACCCACAGTGGAAAACAGGCCCAATTCTCTACACCTAGTTACCCACCCCCAACCTGGGCAAAGTATCACCCCATCTTATGGCCACGCACAAGTCTTCTCAACTCTCTTTTGCTCACCAGCTCTCAGGATCACTATTTTGGGTGAGGGTGAGGGATAGAACCCCAAAGAGATTAGTTAGGTCTGATTCTCATCACTTCTTCTGTCAGACTCAAGGATAAGCAGCTTTTCAATTTAAAAACTCATGATTTGCCCCTTTGTTCACCCATCCCCTCTGAAATTGCCCTCCAGTGGAGGCCATATGGCCAATGGCCTTAATGGGAGATGCTCACAGGGTCACAGTGCTAAAAAAAAATGCAAAGGAAGAAAACCTCGCGTGGTTAATATATCAAATTATTATCCCACCACACCAAAAAGTATGTAGGGATTTGATACATGGCTATTAAATAGAAAACATATATGATCACATAACTTTAGTTCTCTTCTCCAAAAGGCAAAGACAAATGGTCCATCAACAGGTCTATAAAGTTACAGCTCAAACAGTCTTGCAAATCATATGTGCCCAAGGAACTATTAAAACATGCATCATTTTAAAGGGCAATGTAAAAGCAGAACCCTCAGAAGTGAATTTCACATTTGGTGAAACCTCAGTATTATAAGTTGAAAAGTGGGTAACTGCAAATATTCAAGCTTCACTGGTAATCGTTTTTGCAGTAGCAGTGTTTAACAATTGTTAGATTCTTGTCAACCACTACAGTAGATATTTAACGTTCTCTTTCCCCACACTTAGAGGTAAAATTTATAATATATGTATCACTAAATAAAAAATGCAGAATGTTATCTTTGAGGCATACTGATTGATGCAGAAGTGAATCAAATAAATGTAGTTTATGGCTATCTTCCAGCAAATGCTTTCCATGCTAAAGAGTTCCATACAATAGATTTCCATTTGAAAAATCACATCATCTTTTACTTAGAGCATTTCTGAAAACAGGTACAGCCACTTCCAATCAGCTGCCTGGTGATAATTTAAGATTCTATTTCCATTAAGTTGTAAAAGTTTGACCAACACATAGCAGAACCTCACTGCTTTGGTGTCTTGATTTGGAAACCACTGTCTCCAGGGCTGCCAAGGACTGTGCTGTCAGTTGCCGTGGGGTGAAAAAAAAAAAACAACACCCAGAACTTTTCCTGGAGTTGGGAGCCACATCATTTGGAAAAGAGAGATAGGTCTTGGGCCAAGCTCCCTTCCATGACTGCATGTTTGGAACAGGAAGTGTCTCTGTGCTGGAGAATTGATTGATTGCTTGATATTTATTGAAGACCTATGGTGTGTTTAGTTCTCAATATATATGAACACGTCAATAATTTTCTTCCTCAACCAGAAACATGATGCCTCAAGATGCTGTGTTAAGTACTTTCCAAAACAACACTACCTGGAGTCATTCCTATATCCTCTCAGGATGGTTATAAACAAAAAATTAAGTAAATGGAGTTTTATCAGAAGTTTCTGGTCCTTCCTTTACAGACCCTAAGTGCTTCCCCGTGCTGAGTCCAAATTCTGACCAAAATTAGAATGGCCGTTCGTCATCAGTAATGTCTTTGGGAGCCACTCCCTCTTGGACCTCCATGGTAACCAAAGTGTATTTCAGAGCAAAGAACAGCTGGAACTAGGAGGAATCCTACCATTTCTATCACCGGCAGGAATCAAAGCCCCAGGCTTGCCAAACCGATTGGATGGTCTATGCTTCCAAAATGACTGCCCAGGAGGACTGCTCTCCTCTGGGCTAGATGATTTCATTAATTGGTGCCTAACTCATAAGTCTGAGTTATTTATTGTAAAACCAAATAGGGACCATATGACTTTGAAGATCTGATCAGACCCAGGCTGTGTGGGCCAGACACTGAGCAGATCAAGCCTCCCAGCATTAATCTGTCACAGTCCATTTTTCACTTGCTAAATCAGCTTTATGCAAATATTCCCCTAGCGGGGCTCACCTATTCAGAAACTCCTCTTCCTCATCTCCAACATCTGTGGATGTTTTGGAGCTATGGGCACATAAACTTAAGACTTTAGACATACACTTTGAATTTTAGAGTGGAAAGAAATATTAGCCAGCATCTTGTTCAAGCCCCAATTTAACATATGGTGAAGTTGAGGTGAAATGACTTGTCCAAGATCACAGAGCCAAAAGGACACCAACAGGAGAAAATTGTTACTACATAGGTTCTGCATCCGCAGTGCCAGAAAGAACCCAGTGTCTTGTTTAGCCTTTGGAAGACGTCCTTTTATTCCCAGAAGCTTGCCACAGTATCCCCCCCCACACAACTCACATTATTTAATAGTTTATAAAAGCAAAACATAGTGTAAAGAGACAAACCAGCAACCAAAAAGTAATATGTGTTTTGGAAAAGTCCATCTCTCCTACCCAGAAATAACTATGGTTAACATTTTGATGCATATACTTCCACTCTCTGTTTTTAACCTGGCCATAGGAAGCATAGGACTTTTTACAAAACTTTGATCCCATTAAAACTGGTGAAAGTGATAGAATTAGTCACGAGACTTCTTTTCTTCATTCAACAAACAAATTAAGACTTTGCTCTGGTTACTCCGGGAACCACAGAGCTGTTTAGGCACAGCCTTGCTTCTTGCATGCATAAACATGGAATTCTTATTTGGGTCCTAATTCTTTCATGGGAAACTCAGGTCTCTAGATTTAGGAATAGTATCTTTCTGTCACAGATCTTGTCCTGTGGGTATATACTCCCTTGCTGCAAAGACTTCTTTTTTTTTAAGCTCTTTATTGGAATATAATTGCTTTACACTCTATGTGCCAGTTTTTGAGGTACACCAAAGTGAATCAGCTGTATTTATAAATATATCCCCTCCCTCTCACGACTCCCTCCCACCTCCCCTATCCTGGCCCTCTAAGTCATTACCCATCATAGAATTTATCTCCCTATGTTATGCAGCAACTTCTTACTAGCTATCTATTTTACATTTGGTGGTGTATAATATATGTCAGTGCTACTCTCTCACTTCATCCCAGCTTCCCCTTCGCCCCCTTCCAACTGTATGTCCTCAAGTCTGTTCTCTACATCTGCATCTTTATTCTTGCCCTGTCACTGGGTTCATCAGTACCATTTTTTTTAGATTCCATATATATGAGTTAGGATACGGTATTTGTTTTTCTCTTTCTGGTTTACTTCACTCTGTATGACAGTCTCTAGGTCTATCCACCTCATTATATACAGTTCTGTTTTGTTCCTTTTTATGGCTGAGTAATATTCCATTGTATATATGTGCCACATCTTCTTTATCCATTCATTTGTTGATGGGCATTTAGGTTGCTTCCATGTCCCGGCTATTGTAAGTAGTGCTGCAGTGAACATTATGGTACATGTTTCTTTTTGGATTATGGTTTTCTCTGGGTATATGCCCAGTAGTGGGATTGCTGGGTCCATATTTAAGGAATCTCCAAACTGTTTTCCGTAGCGGCTGTACCAACTTACACTCCCACCAGGAGTAGTTTCCTTTTCTCCTCACCCTCTCCAGCATTTATTGTTTCTAGATTTTTTGATGATGGCCATTCTGACCGTGGTGTGAGGTGATACCTCACTGTGGCTTGCTGCAAAGACTTCTGGCACCAACTACCCGGAGTTAGATTTTGTAGGTTGAGGGCACAGTTAGTCCTCCACAAGACTACCTTCACTTCACACACCAGCCACAAATGCACGGCCCCCAGGCCACCTGTACTTCTGACCAACTGGTTACAAGTTTGAGGGTTCCCACTACCCACTCAGGTTTGATAAATTGCTAGCATGACTCACGGAACTGAAAAAGGTGCTTTACTTATGATTCCAGTTTCATACAGTGAAAGGATACAAATCAGAACCAGAAAGAAAAGACACACAGGATGAGGTCTGGGAGGTTCCCAAACACAAAGCTTCTGTGCTCTCAGTGAGCATCAGCCTCCTGGCACATTGATGTAAGACAACCAGGCAAGCTCACCCTAGCTTCACTGTCCAGAGTTTTTATTGGGGTTTGATTATGCAGATATGAATGTGTGAATCATGGTCCACACAGCTCCATTGCCAGTCCCCGTCCTCATAGTTGGTGCTGACATCACAGGACTCAAAGCCCCAACCCTTGAATCACATGGTTGGTCTTTCTGGCATCACCAGGCCCATCCTGAGTCACCCCATTGACATAAACAGGGGTATGATGGGAAAGGGGAGCCCCATGAATAACAAAGACATCACTATCACTCCAGAAAGCCTAGGGGGTCAGAGGCTTCCTCCCAGGAACCAGGAACAAAAGTTAGCCAAATTCCTTATTACACTGGACCTACACAAATACCATTTTTTTCCCCTTCACCATGCCCTTACCTCCAAAGTAAACTTTTGACACTGAATAAAGAAGTGGGTTTAACTGACAGTACGTATGTGTGGATACAGGTAGACACCAAGTGTTTGGATTCCATGAGAAGCCGGAGATCTTGTACTTTGTGTCCATCAGCCTTATTCCCCATCTCTGGGCAGGGGAAGAGGAAGTCTTCTCATCCAGGGCTCTTGTTCAAGACCTCTGGTGTATTGACTGTGGGTAGTGGTTGGGTAGCTGAGCCCCCAGTTTTCTAGGTTGCCTGGAATGCTTAAAGACTAAGTGTTGGTCTCATCTAAGATCTGTGCTTCTCTCCCTCACTGGTGACCTTGATCATTTAATTTTCTAAATTGGTTACTAGGCAAGCCCTCGCATTGAACATATGATAGGGGGAAAACTCTCTTGTAGTTTCATTCCTGAGCTGCTGCTATTTGTTTTTTCTTCCCAGTTCAGGGGATTTGTCTCTCCCACCTTCCTAAATACCTTTTTGCAAGAAAGAAAAAATGTGTGTTTGATGAAAGAGCTGTACAGGGTAGATGCTGGAATGGAGTGGGGTGTTGGGAGCACCAAGAAATACAAAATCCTATCTCTGGAATCAGAGTCACTGGCAGGTCCTGGAGTTGTCCATTCTTTTTGTCTAGCACTCCCTCTAGTGACGCCAGAATTCTCTTAGATTACAATTGGACAGGCATCTTTAAAGAGACATAAGGTGCTACAAGGTTAGAGAGAGGAGTGATTGTTTCCATTTGGAACTAATATTTGACCTGGGACTTGAAGGATGCTTACAGTTTGGCAATGTTGAAAGTGGAAAGAGAAAGGATCACATTAGCTAAGACCTGGAAGGAAAGAGGATTAGGCAAACAAAGAGTTAACCAATGTGACTGAAATTTTGAGTTCCTAGAGAAGAATTATGGAAGATAAGTCCAAAATTTTTCCAAATTTCAAGGTCAGTGGAAGGCCAGGCCAAGAACAATGGGGAGTCAATAATCTGTGTTCTATTCTGAGAAGTCTTCTCACTTCGGAGAATCATGGGCCAGAGACCCTGTTTATTCCCCATCCATTGAGCAGGAACATATGCAAACTGTCCTGGGCACATGGGTGTTTATCCAACGATCTCAAAACTCTTTTGGAAAGAAAATACCATTTGCTCATGGGCTGCTTTTGAATCCATGCTTTGAGTCTGTGTCTAGGCCTCCTTCATTTCTGTATGGGAAAAAGTTGTATAAAAAAGGGCACTGATAACATTTGACCATGCCCAAAGGCTAACTTGAACATGAAAAACAAGGTTTCACAGACTTAACTCGAAATACCTCTCATGTCTGTGCAAAGAAAAAGTGGCCAACTTAATTCTGTTTTGATTTTCCCTGAAGTGTGACTTGATCTGTGGGCTGGATTTCCAGAGCCACGGTTGTGCCAAACTCCATTTGTGTTTAAAGCATACTCATGACCAAATATGGGTCGCTCATGTTTTGTGTGGACCATGCGTCTGGGTCCAACTATCCAATCCAGGACAGAGCCCTGGCCAGGGCTCGAACAGACACAACATAGACCAGCATTATGTGATGCATAAACAATTTTGCCTGAAATGACAGCATGTGAATAGCTCAGCTGGTGGATTTGTGAGCAGGAAGTATGATGTAGCCTGTGAACGGCTGCTGCTAAAATTGCATTCTGATTGTTCCCTGCCAACTTTAGTGTCAGCCTCCAAAGCAAGGACAAGGAGGTGCTTAGCTTCTCTTTGGAGCTTCTAAATTCCAGTGTCTTCTAGAGAGAGACTGATAAAGAATAGAAAGAGAAGAGAGTGAAAAAGAAGATATAGAAAAGAAATAAGGAAGGAGGGAATGAAGGGGGAAGAGAGGGAGGGAGAGAAGGAGGAAGGAAGAAAAGAGAAAAAAAGACTCAGAAAGAAAGAAGTAGAATGGTTGCAGGGGAGGAGGAGACTGGAGCAGAACAAGAAAGGACGCAGGTAGGAGCAGGATGGAGGAAAACCCTACAGACAAGGGCTGCCACTCGGGAGAGTCAGACAAGGCTCTCCACCTGGTTTACGTGGAATCCCTCCCCTAGTGTCTGTTTCAGGGGAACTTTGGAGAGCTCACACATTCCACGGCATTGAGAAAGCCTGGCTGGCTGGATTGTCTTCCTACCCACTCCCTGTATGGCTATGCTTAAATTATTCCAATCCAGCGGAACATCTGCCAATGTTGATTTAAGAGGATCAACACCCGACACCACACTAAGTCTGGGTGTTTGTATTGGGTTTAAAATGGAGGGCCTCTTGAACAGTAATCTACATATGTACTTCACGATGCTGCTGGCGTGGGTATAGCTCAGCTCCACAGCCCCCAAGGAAATTCGTCAGGGGTCAGGGATAGTCAATATCTATGTATTGTCAGGGTGGGTGAGTGTGTGTGTGTGTGTGCACGTGTGTGTGATATTTGGATTATTCCTTGTTTCCCTAAGCCGTGCCTGCCCTGTCCCCCCACAAAAGGGTCTCATGTGTAGTAGCTGCCTGATAAATAATTGTTGTATGAGTGAAACTTTTGTCTCAGGAAGAGTTTTATATCTGCCCGCTAAGGGCCACATTCAGGTATTCATTTTAACAAACGTTATTGAGCACTTACTTTGTGCCAGACAGTGTTCAGGGGAGAAAGGTCTCTGCTTTCATAGAATGCCACTCTAGCTAGCTTGGACTGAAGGTATCTACTTGGTGACTTCTTTCTGCTTCCAGTGTTTGTTTACATAGACTCTTTTACTACACAGGGAGCCTGCCCAAATAATTCTATTTCATGTTTAAAATCTCTTAAAATTATTCCAGGTTCACCATGCCAAGGATCATTGTGAGGGTTAAGCACAGTAGGGTGAGTAAAGCAGCTTACAGAAGGTTTGTGCTTAGTAAATATTAGCTCTCTTCCCTTTTCAGGGGAAAAAGTCATTATAATGTATTAACTACCAATGCAGGTCACTCAGTGATTAGGGCTGATGATGGGCTCCACTTACTAACTGTGCAGTCTAAACCTCTCTAAAACTTAACTTTGCTCATCACTAAAATAGGCATGAGGAAAAGATTAAAAAAAGTAAGCATGTAAAGTCCTTAGCTTAATAACTCATCACAGTACAAATCCTAAGATACTGCTTCTCCCACAGGGCTGATTGCATCCCAGTGTGGGATGGTCCCAGATGAGATAGTCATCCGGATGATTCAAGAAAAATGTGGATAGGCTAGAACACTGGGCTGACATTATCAAGAAGAAATTAAATAGGATGGATTCTAAAATCTGCCCTTACATTAAAAATAATTATATAAGTTCTACCTGGAGCAGGGGCTTGGCAGTGGTGAGAAGGTCTAGGAGTATTGATTGACTACAGTCAATGGTCCTAGGATGAGGCTTGGCCACTAACATAACTAGAGGGCTCCTGGGCTTCGTTCATAGTTGATGATTCCAGAAGAGAGAAGTAATTTAAGGCATGTCCCCCTAAATTACTATGTGAATTATTGTGTTCAGTTGTGAAAAAATGTGGACAAACATGGAACATCCAGGGACTGTGAGCCAAGGGGTACAGGATCCAGAACACTGCTGTCCTGGGAAACCGCATAGCACATGGATTAAAGTCATGGGCTTTGGGACCAGATCGACTTACATTCTAGCCCTGGATGTCCTTCTTACTAAATCAGTCATCCTGAACACGTTACTTAACTTGTCTAATTTCTTCATCTATAAACTGGGTCTTAAATGAAATAATGCATTGTGTTTATTAAGGTAAGACCTACTGCTGGGACAGAAAAAACTCTGACTTCTCAGAGAGCCAGTGTAATTAGAGTTTATTTCTTGCCCATATCACAATCCAATGTGGGTGTTCTCATCAGATGGCCTTCCATGAGATCATTCAGGGACCCAAGATGCTTCTGTCTTATGGCTGTACCTGCACATGAGGTGAGAGACTACTTTCTTCTTAACTGCATCAGCAGGGAAGTGACATAGTCACTCACATTCCATGATCAATAGTTCAATCCTGTGGCCATATTAAGGGTAAAGGATTCTGGGAAGTATGCTAAATGCCAGTGCCCAGGAGGAAAGGAAATGAGTTTTGGTGAACACATAGCAGTCGCTGCACAGTCCAGCATTCTGGTCACCAGTTACCCACTTCCTTCTTCCTCCACACTCACCTCTTCCCCAAAGGAGACAGCTCTGAATCTCACCCAGTTACTGCATCTGGCTCAGAGTCTAGGATCTCTGAAATATATACCCCTTTCTATCAGGTCTAGAAGGGGCTCCTCGTGGTCCTGCTCTCTGTGAGAAGCCCTTGTTCATTATCCTCCACCTGAGCATCTGGCTCCACCCTCTGAAGATTTTCCCATCATTCTCCATGAGCACACCTAAGCTGGATATTGAGGAGTATCCTTTTCAGTCTGTTCAGCTTTCTGATGGTGTAAGTTCAGGGGCCTGAAGGATGTTTATCATTTAAATAGTCAAAAGAGTTTTTGTTTTTGTGTTTTGTTTCAGGCTCAGGGTTTCTTTGGCAATAGAATATTCTCAGAAACTTAGAAGGCTTCTGATCTATTTGCTTCTGTTAATTCCTTGTGCTCGTAATCATACGCAAAATTCTTTCTTAGATATTACTCTCCAACCTTCATATTTCTTTGCTTTCTTGTCTCCGTGCCTCTCTCTCAATTAAATGGCAGCTTCTTTGAGGTCACTATATATAGGGTAATATACCTTTAATCTGGTTTTTACTCAGGATTGAGTCACTTTGTTCAACTGAGAAGTATTTCTCAGCCATTATTCCCAAAGCATTCTTCAGTTTCATCTCTTAACCTTTGGGGTCCAGAAGTGATTGACATTTCTAGCCTTGTAAGATCCTTAATCCCTGGACTTTCTCTGTTCATTCCAATCTGGCTTGAAAATTGGCCAGTTCTTTGCTGAGGTCTTCTCTTCCTTGTAATACCTTGCCAAAGCCAGCTAGCAGCCAATATGCACCATCACTCTGACCCTTTCTACGATTTCTAGAACTTCTAGAACTAGCTGCTAAGCCATTGCTACACATTTTAGGTTTTTGTTATGGCATCTGACTTCCACTACAAATCTCTGTATTATTTAAGGTTACACTAGTTGCTGTAACAGACAAACTTCATATTCTTAATGGCTTAACACAGGAAAATTTACTTCTTACTCATATCACAGTCTAATGCAAATGTCATGGTGGGGTGGCCGTCCATGCACATGGCCCCAGGCTCCCACGATCTTTTTTGCCTCTACCCACCTCTTGGTCTTCAGAATCCTCTCCATTCAGCATGCAGAGGGCAAAGACATCCAACTACAGCAGGGAAGACACTCCTACCGCTTACCACGTTCTCAGCACATAATAAATATTAGTTGCTGTTTCTGTTACTACATGTCTGTTGAAAATAACAGATGAAAGAAATGAAGCATAGTTTTAGCCTGGAGTAAAGAAGACTTAGAGAAAACATGATAACAGCTTTCAAATGTCATGTAAAAGAGGACGAAACTGGGAGCAGCGGGTGAAGGAGACAGTTTTCCATGTAAGGTAAGGAGAACTTTCTTATGATTAGGAAATGAATCCCAGGTGCGGTCTTGCTTGAAAGATAACAAGTGCTGGGACACTGAGAGTGCAGAATCAGAGGCTCCTGTCAAATTTCTTCAAGAGAAGATTCCTGCTTTAGGGAGCACTTCCAGCCAGAGGACTCCTGAGTCCTCTTTCAACATTAATATTTCATTTTCTGTATTTGAGACAGTGGACAGAAGGGATTTTGATTGGTGATATTTCCAGCAATGTGTTGACCTCTGAGATGATCTCTCCTTAGCTAATAACTACATTTTCTGCCTTTGGGAGCATTTACTACTTCTTTGTTCATACTTTATTGGTAATATGTTACATCCTCCATATCTGAGCACTGTACATCATCCCAGTAAAATCTCCAAGTGAGCTTCTTCAGTCCCACTGCCCAGTTAGTCACTGAAGGAAATGGACTCCTATATTATTCTACCACCCACCTAATTGTTCAGGCCTGAAACCTGGGCATTATCCTTAAATCCTCCATCTCACTCACTGCCACGTCTGACCCATCACCAAGGATTTCCTAAATATTTTGTTTCTTAAATATTTTGGAAATCGATCCACTTCTTTTCATTTCCACTTCTATCACTCCAGTACAGGCCACTAGTATCTTTCACCTGCCTTACTCAGATCCATTTTTCACACAGAAGCCAGACTGAGCCTTTCGATACGCATAAATGGTATGAATCGTGGTCTACAATGTCAGCTGTGTAAGAAATATCACAGGACTTTATTTTTTTTTTAAGCTCTTTATTGGAGTATAATTGCTTTACACTGTTGAGCCAGTTTCTGCTGTACTGCAAAGTGAATCAGCTGTATTTATACATATATCCCCATATCCCCTCCCTCACGTGACTCCTTCCCACCTTCCCTATCCCAGCCTACTAAATCATCACCCATCATTAAGTTGATCTCCCTGTGTTATGCAGCAGCTTCCCACTAGCTATCTGTTTGACATTTGGTAGTGTGTATACATCAATGCTACCCTCTCACTTCGTCCCAGCTTCCCCTTCGCAACCCACCCCCCCACCCCCGCCCCGTGTCCTCAGTAAAGTCCACAAGACTTTATTATTCATGGATCACCCTTCTCTCAATTTCGAAGGCCAATCCTCCCAGGCAGATAGAAATGTTATCCTTGGGTATTCTTGAGGTTTCTCTGGCTCCCTGGAATTGTGTCAAGCTTCTTCGCTCTTGCATGATCAAAGCTTAGGGGCATCCAACAGATGTCCTCTGGGATGACCATCACTCACATCTCTGTTTCTTTTTTAGGAGCTCCCTGGGGTCTCACTGCTGCTGAGAGGTTGTCCCCATACACCTAACATTCCAGAACCTACTAATCACTCTCTTTTTCCCCAACTCCAAAGGAATCTGTTTCCCTAACCTGCAAGGAAGCCCCTATCTCCATCCTCTTTTTCCCCACAACTCCTTCCTACTTCCTTTGCACAACCCCAAGTTCCCTAAGTGCTTAGGCTTTAAAAATTAAAGCAGAAATTGTCGCACGGTGTATCTTCTCACTACCCTGCAAGTAACACACCTCCCACAATACTGGAAAGCACAGTCAGATATTTGTTTAAAAAGGAAAAAGATGAAGGAAATGCCGGACAGAAAAAAGAAAGCCTAGACTCCTATTTCCGAATACGCCCAGGCCTCACATACAGCTCTGCTTGCATTGCATCCCCGCTTAATTGCTTCCTACTGCCCTTGGGATCAAGTTCAAGTGTCTCTCCTAGTCTTGGGGGCTTTTGCCTGATATCATCCCTGCCCCCTTCCCCCCGCAACTTCTCTAATCCCCCTCTTCCTTTTTCTCAGACATTCTCTCCTCTCTGCCTGTAGTAAACCAGGTCTGGAGTCTCCAAATAGTCTGGAAACTTCTTTGCTTGCCCCTCTCCCCGCCTGACTCACTGCTTAGCAAGCTCCAGTCTGGGCTAAAATGCACGTTCCTCGGGGAGGCTGCCCTGCCCTGACAAGGTGATCCATTGTTCTGGGATCTCACCGCAGCAGCTGTACAGCTCCTTCCCTGCCTGGGCTGTGTGCCTGTTCGACATCTGGAAGGCCCACAAGGGTGCTGATGGGGTCTGCCATGTTGTCCACTCTACTCCCAGGGCTTAGCAAGGGGCCTGGCTACTTGAGAAGCACTTTCAAGTGCCTCAGAGAAGGCCCTAGAATGCCATCTTACTACTAGGTAACTTGGTGCACGGCAGAACTGGAGCGAGTGTGTGTGTGATTTTCTATTCTGGTTTATCTGTGCCCTCCCTTCCCCCTACGGAGCTGTGAATAAGGACTTGCATTTAAACCAACCTCATCTATGAAACATTTTACAAACACTTATATTCATCCTTACTAGAGACTTGCTTTTCATTCAGAATATTCTCATACTTATTCTTGGACTTCTTCCTACAAATGTCCGCTCAGCCTAATTTCTGTGGGAGCAAAGTGGGGGAGGGGAAGGAGACGATGGGGAGGGAAGGAAAGCTGCATTTTTGTTCACAGAAGCAGTGGACCCTGGAATAGCAGGGCTCTGGGAGCGAAGACATCGAAGCCCAACTATTTTTAGGGAATGTATGTTTGTTTTTAACACATTGGAAGCTTGTTTCAGAGATCTCCACTCTATGCAAAAAAAGAAAAACAAAAAAGAAACAGGAAATGAAAAAGTCAGCAGAAAGAAGGTCAGACAAAGTTCCAAAGGCCTCCAACATCAGTATTTTTTTTTTAAAGGCGGGAAAAAAGCCAACTTTTTTTTTTAATGAAAAGAAAACCCTGTTTTATTAACTGATGATAGCTTTATGACAGTTGTGTGATCTGGTCTATAATTTCTAAGTCATTCTTGAACTTGGCCCTCTGGAATCTCTCTTCCAGTTGCTCAGGAACTAAATCTCGACAGCATGATTTCTATGCTGCAAACTGACATCCCGGGCTCCTGGCACAGTGATATTCACATGGCCAAGCAGATGTGAACTGTGTGCATGGGGACATTCCCATACCCTGGTGTCACACCCATCCAGGGACTGTATAACATAATGGTGCAAAAACAAAATAAAGTTAGTCTGGTCCTGCCTCATAAATAATACCTTAATATTGCCAAAAGAAGTTGTCTGTCTCTGTTTTTTTTTCTTCCAGTCTTTAATGAGTTCCCTTCTCTGTACAAAGTACTGAATCAAGCCCTAGATATTTCCAAAACTTAACACTGAAATCCTGACTTTGAAAAATAACAGTGTGATCATATCAAGATGTGATTTTCCTAAAAACAGGGACATTTCGAAAAGGGAATCCTCTGAAATTATGAAGTTATTTACTGCAAACTTGAGACCATTTCTTCTCTTATGGCAGACAAGTGAGTGCTCCCTAGGGCAGAGGCAAAAATTCTACTTAAATAAAATAATTGTAGACCAGTCTTATAAATAAATATAAAAAACATACTGGTATTATACTTTCGCTTCTGAAAGTTTATCCAGTGAAAATTAATCTTAACAATGGAGAAAACTTCATGCACAAGGATGTCCAATGTAATTTTATTTGAAAGAGGAAAACAATCTAATGCCTTTAAACAAATTATTTGCTTAATGCAATATTATGCAGCCATTTAAAATAAGGTGTACAAAGAATTAATAAATGCTTAGAAAGTTGTGGTGTTGTCATGTTAACTTATAATATAAAATTTTAAATACAGTGTGACCAGAAACATTCAACTCAATAGCCTTGGACAGAGAAAAGAGCAGACACAGTTTACCAACATTTGTGGTATGTTGCTCTTTGAGTGTTTGGATTATGGGTGGTTTTTCCTTTTACTTTCCTATAGAAATATGTAAAGTATGTAATGTTTACAATGAAGGAAAAAAACCTTTATTTTTCCAACAAAGAATCATCTTAGCCTAATCTTTCTTCCACTCAAACAATGTAGGTACTTGACTCTTAAAGCAAATTAGATGAATGATTTTGACTACTCAACTGCCATATATTGTTATTTAGGTAGAGAGTATCACATTAATAATATAAAAATGATGAAAGGCCTACTTCTCTTCCTGCTGCCCTAGATGAAATAGTACATACAGATTTATTTTTCAGAAGAAGAAAAATCTTACTGGTAGTTTAAATCTGGGATAATGAATCTGAATTGTACATTCACTGGTGGAGAAGTTCCCATCTGGGTTGCTTTATCTAGTGTCTAATTTATAAATTGAAGAAAAATTCAGCCAAAATAATTATAATAAAATCATAACAATAAAAGCAACAAAACCACAAATGCTCGTTGCTATTAACCAGATGATTCCCACGCAATTTCTGTACAACTCCTCACTTAATGTCACAAAATCTTTAGAATTGGTCCCATTTGTAGGCAGAAAGATGAAATCACAGTGTACAAGTTATCAGTTTCCAGAATTTCATTTATAATAATGCCATCCATTTTTTTCTAAATAACATGCATCAATGTAATCCAAACATACACTGTTACTACATGGTAGAAGCAGAACATATTTGGTTTTAATAAGTGACCACAGTAAAAAAGAATTGTGAGTCAGATTGATGAAGATATAGGGGTACATGGGAAAACTGCAAGCCTCCAGCAAATTCAGGTAGAATCTCCAGTAACTCATCCGCATGAAGGATGAATCATTTCTTGCATGTTAGAAGTCTGTTTGTGTAGCTGAAATATTTTCTTTCAAACTTGGCTAATTTTTTTATATGAGGTTGTGAAATGACTAACGCATCATTTTCCTTTTTCTTTTGAAAAAAAAAGAGGTAATAATAGCTTACTTTTGGTATCTGTGATTGTATGCTTTCGTTTGAGATCACCAAGGGCAGAGTTTCCTCTGGTAGGATATAACTAAACAGGAATTTGATGCAAAGCAGATACCTCCTCTCCTAAGAAGATGACGCTTGGTTAAGGACCACCTTTCCCCCTGATAACTCTGGCATTGTGGAGTGGAAGGACAGGCAGGTGCCTCTTGAATGTGTGACCCCAAATCAACAAGAAGAGTAGAGGGGGTAGCCTGGGTAGGAGGAGGCTCAAGAGAGAGAAACATCCAGTATCAGGCTGGACACGTCAACCTCTCCTCAAGAAACTCTCTGAGTTAGAAAGAGCCATTTCGTTTTCCACTCTGCCTTATGACTTGTGTGCTTCCCAGACTGAAGGCAGAGGGCTGAGCTATGTCACTGTGGAGCTTCCTCTGACTCCAAGGCTAGAAAGCTGGCACTGGCTTCTCTCCCTGTCAGAGCCACTGCCAAACACCTGGCAGACAAAATGCCTTTGTTGACTCCCAGGATGGGAGAAAATGATCAGTCACTTGTATTTCCGAACAATTCCCAAAGTTTTCCTTCATCTGGCATTGCTGGAGTTTGGGTTGTGGCCATTCTTCCACTTGTCATCCTAGCGTACTCCTAGAGTGAAGCATCTGCAGCATCTCCAAGTGGGGCGGGGTGGTAGCAGCAGGAAGAAGGGGGACGGGGTGACTCCTAGCCCCATACGTCCGAATCCTGCTTCCAACCTATAGACCCAAGGATTTTTTAAAGTAAATGAAATACACCTTAAGTGGGAAAGAATTACTTGACAGCCTGACCCAAAATCGATCATTTCCCCCAAGTTTTCTAGGACCCATTCAAAGTTTGTAATGCCGGCCCCTCCGGTCTTTGCCCATAAAAATCTCACCTGATTTCAAGATGTAACTCAAATGCCCTCTTCTCCAGAATCCTTCTCTGATGCTCACAAGTCAGAAGGATCAGTTTTCTCTGCTGTGTGATTATTTGCATGTTCTATATTGTATATTAGGACGTGTGTAGTGAGAGCTGTATCATACCTACTGGCCTCTGCCATAATCCAGGGTTACTGGGGGTGCCTCACCCCCTGGATCAGCAGTAAGGTGGACAGAGGAGAGAGAATGGCATTCACCTTGTAACCCACATGGGGCTTGGTGGGTCTTGTGGAAGGGAAGTGACTGGGCTTGTGGAGGTTCTGGTACAAGGGCTGATTTAGCACCGAGATTTGCAGTGAATTCCCCTAATAATGGAGCTTTTAAGTGAGCTGAGGCTTAGCTGCCTCTAAATGATAGCCTAGAGCCTGGGAGCCAGACGGAGTGAACCGCCGGCTGGGCGAAAAGCCGGGCCCTGTGATGTGAATGAATGCTTTAGTGCTGCGCCTCACCAGTGTGCCTCCAGGCTCTGAAAAGTTTCCTGTTTGATAGTGTAGGCTCCCAAAGGGTGTGGACTGCAACTACTCTAACTTACTTGTGTAGCCTGGTGTCCCATGCATACGGTATTATTTAATAAATACCGTTTAATGCTGATCACTCACAGGGCATGAGTGTGGGGGGCTCTCCCTGGACCCTAGGGAGCAGAGTGCTGGCCGTGGCCCGCCAGATACAGCACACGGACTCCTTGTAGTTAATGAGATTTGCTGAATTGTAGGGGAGGAGTGTGACCAGCTTTTGTGAGAAGTAACAGGAAAATAGAACTTGTGATCTTCTCCCGGAAACCCACTTGTAATCTAATATAAAGCTTAGTCCCAGAATTTGCAGAAAATGAGACCAGAGCTGAAGAAATATATTAGGCAGGAAGGATTTTAATAAAAATTGCAAAATCCACATGATCATTCGCTGTGAGTTTTCAAGCTTTCTCTGATTGCTGCCTCATGATGTAGGAAAAGTGGCTTTTTCTGTGAATTCAATTCACTCCCCCCTCAAAAAAAAAAGAAAGCAATTACAGGTGTTTTCATGTTCCTGCTTAAGGTAGCGCCATAAAAATCCTGTCAGTTATGTTTTAAAAGTAAAACACAGGAATAAGAAGAATGTTTGCTTCTTGTGTTCAGAAAGACCATAGCATCGTATCCGCCAGGGGACAGAGCAAGCAAGAGTTCTCCCTGCTGGCTTGTCACCGATGAGTCACCTGCAAAAGGAAGCCAGACCCAGGATTTTCCATCTTCCCTCGTCTCCCATTAGTTCAGTGTCGTTCAAGGCCCTTCATATTTTATGTGTGAATTTACGATTCAGAATCTCTGGAAACCTTTGTTAACTTGGCCGATAGGAGCACAAGAACTTTCTAACACATCTACCCCATTTCCTGGTCAGAATATGCTCTGTTTTTCTTCTACAAATGCTCTTCTGACCCCTGTTTTCTGCCATTAAACCTCCCCGCTGAGCTCTGAAATTCTGTTATGTGCTATGCTGAGCATTTCACATTCGTGAGCTCATTTTATGCTCACAGTAATCTTTCAAACAGGTGTAGTGGATGTTCTTTGTGGCCAGCCAGCATCTGAACTCCCTTTCTCTTGGAGGATTTCCCAGCCTGAGGTCTAAGTGGAGTCAGAGACTCCCTCCCCCCCTTTACAGAAGCTAAAAACTTACTTTCTCAGCCTCCTGTGCAGCTGGGATGGGGACAAGTCACTTAGGCTCCATCCGTCGGGTGGACCTGTTCTGGACCTGGACCAGAGAACTAATGACACATGGGAGCAGGGACTGCCTGGAGCATGTCCTGGTCAGGAGAGCCACAGCCAGATTCCAACAGCAGAAGTTTCCGGCATCAGCAGCCAGTGAGCACTGCTGTCACAGTGACATCTCCATGGCACCCGTTTAAGGCATGACTTTGGACATGGCTCCTGGCTTTGCAGCCTGGGGAGTCTTCAACTCCTCAATACGCTTAACACGATCCCTTTGTGCTTACATTAGCCAGAGTGGCATCTGTTGCTGCAACTAAGACTCTCGTCAGAGACGTGGACACTGATAATAACCTTGCTTACAGATACTAATTCTGAAGCTAGAGACGTTGAGTAAAGCTGCCTGAGGTCTACCAGCTGACAAGAGGTAGACCTTGGATTCAAACACAAGTGTACTTGACTTCAGAGCTCGTGCCCTTCACGTCCACCTCAGAGTACCCTGGGTGCTACGTTGCACCACAGAACTCCTCACACCTCATAATGTTGCAAGAGAGGGGAGGGCTCTAGGACAGGTGCCCTCAACACACTCTGAACCTTACACTTCAGAGCACATAAACTACCATTTTCTAGGCCCTTAACGTATTGGGTTGGCCAAAAAGTTCATTTGGGCTTTTTGTAACATCGTACCAAAAAACCCAAACGAACTTTTTGGCCAGCCCAATATTTGGTCTCTTTAAATCCTGTTTAGTATTACTGCTGTTTCACAGCTGAGGAAACCAACCAAAGCTAAGTAACTGAGGTTGTTTCTTGCCCAAGGCTGCACGCTCAGTTCCAGATGATTCCAAGACTGAGTACTTTCCTCTCTGTTGTCTGTTCACATGCTACGTCTACACTTGTCTATAAATTGTGGCCCTTTTATCTATCTGCTTAATCTCATATCATTATGTGGGAATTGAAGGTTTTTGGCTAGAGATAGTTTCTTTTGTCCTGATTTTATATTCCTGACTGATAATTTAAGCCATTTGGTAAGACTGACCCATTTTCCAAGTGGAAAGATTTTCTACTAAGAAAAATTCATTTTCTGTTTATGGTGTAAGACAAGATTCCAATTATATATGTTTTCCCAATGTGAAAAGCCAGTTGTCCAGCACCATTGAATGAATAGCCTATTATTTCCCCACCAACTTGAAATGCCACTTGTGTCATACGCCGTTTCCATATAAGTTCCACACCTATCTCTGTATAGTTAAAGCTACACATTTTGTCGCCAAATTTTGATATCTACATTTGCATTTTTGTACAGTTCTAAACATTTCATAATTTCCATTTGAGTTTGCCCATGAATTATTTAGAAGTAAGTTTTAAAATTTTCCCAATGTCTAGATCTGTAATTCATTTAAATTTGTTATTGAAATTTCCAAACATTAGGATTTTTTATTAATGTAAACTATCCTTTGATTTTCATTTGTAAGTATATTACATTGAGGTACGAGAGTGTGGTCTGTATGACAAGCTACTGCTGTGTCCAGCACAATAGTCATTAATGATATGTGGCTGAGGAGCTCTTGAAATGGGGCTAGTCCAAATTGAGATGTGCTGTATTTCTAAGACTAGTATGAGAAAGAAATAATATTTGGATATATTGGATAAAATAAGATATACCGTTAAAATTAATTTCACCTTCTTTTTCACATTTTTTAAAGTGACTATTAGAAGCTCTATAATTACCTATATGACTCAGTTTCTGTTTCTGTTGGACAGCACTTGTATAGATTATTTGGCATTTTTGATACTAGCTTTGTGGCTTTGTGTTGGTCAATTTTTGTAGATATTCAGGTGTACTTGAAGGGAGCACAGACTCTAATGGTGGGTACAGAGCTCTCTACACGTTCATTAGATCAAGCCTATTAACTGAATTGTTCATCTATCCTATATCCTTACGAATTTTTGCCTATCAGATGCTGAGAGGTGTGTTAAAACCCTCCTACTAGAAGTGTACGTGTATTAATTTTGTCTTGTAGGTCTGTCCATTTTTGTTTCAGGTATTTTCAGGCTGTGTTGTTAGGTGCATATGCTATTTTTTTTGAGTCTGAGGATTGTTGTATCTTTTGGGTGATTTTTGCCCTCTACCTTTCTATAGTATATTTGTGTTCTTTTAGAGGTTATTCAAAATATTAACATGTGACCTCTGAAGTTAATCAACATTTCTCCCTTCTTCCTTCACTTCAGGAGAACCTTGTTTGCTGTAACTAATATCACTACCAGGACCCCACCTTCCTCCATACGATTTGTATGCCAGCTTGTTTTTCAGACTTTTAGAATTAGACTTTATGTCATTGTTTTTAAATATAGTTAATGCATATATATGCATTTTTTTAAAACTTGTGCATCTTGCTTCTCAATTATTACTTCTGTGTTCAGGTTTCTTCTTACTGAAGAAAAGCCCTTAGGGGTTCTCTCAGCAAGTGTCTTTGACTGTTAAACCCTTGATTCTTGTTGAAATGCATCATTTTACCTTCACTCTTTGAATGGTTTATTTAACTGGATACAGAGTTTTAGGATGACTGTTCTTCAAAAGTGAAGGTGAAACAATGACTCTGGTAGATAGTATAATGTCCCTCCAAAGATGTCTGAGTCCGCATCCTGATCCCTGGAGCCTGTGAATGTTACCTTCTATGGCATAAGGGACTTTGCAGATGTGATTAGGATATTGAGATGAGGAGAGTCTCCTGGGTATCCAGGTGGACCCAGTGTAATCACAAGGGTGTTTGTAAAAGGAAGGTAGGAGAGTCAGACTCAGAGACAGGGAAGACATGATGATAGACGCAGAGTGTGTGTTTGTGAGAGAATGGCAGTGAGGAAGCGAAGGGAGGTGGGGGGGGGGGCGGTTAAATTAGCTACACAGGAGCTTTGAATATGGAGGAGGGGCCAAGAGCCAAGGAAGGCTGGTAGCCTCCAGAAGCTGAAAAAAGCAAGAAAATGGATTCATCCCTAGAGCCCCCAGTAGGACACCTTGACTTTAGCCCAGTGAGACCTTCTAGAACTGTAAGGTGATACATTTGTGTTTTAAGACATTAAGTGTATGGTAATTTGTTATAGCTGCAACAGGAAACTAAGATAACTACTACAGACTGGATAGTAGTAAAACTGAAAATAGGTAGATTGAGTGCAATATAATGAGATCACAGAGGCTATAATTAGTGAGTTATTTATCACAAGTTTCTTTTAATTTAAAGATTTATTCCATCCCCTTCAACCTTCTCTTTCTTCTTTCTGTCTTTTTTCAGTCTGTTCTGTTTGCACCTACAACAGTGTCTGACATAAAGTAGGGGTTTCATAAATACTTGAGGATTATGTTGAACACAAGAATGAATGGATAGTCACTCTAATTGTTGTTCCTTGATAGGTAATCTGTCTTTTCATTCTGGTTATTTTAATAACTTTCTTTGTATCTTTGGTGTTTTGCTGTATCTGGGTGTGTCTAGGTACACAGTGATTCTCAATTATCTTGATGGACTGATTTGCTTCCTAACAGGAGGATGCATGATCGTTTCTCAGTTTCAGAAAATTCTCCAGCTTTTCAGCCAGATCAGCTATGGAAGAATGAGATACTTTTCTTGCGATTTAAAATAATCTTTAAAATAACTGCACTGTTTTATTTTATTTGGAAAAATGTGTTCTTTTTCTAACCTAATAAGAAAATGGTTTATGTTACAATCCCTGAAGATGTAGTCACAACCTCCTATGACATAATATACAATTTAAAGTGAACAAACACAATTCACTACAACAGAATAATCTAATACATGTTGATCCCTAAAATAAGCATTCATAGTCTCAAGCAGTCCTTGGAAATCCTAGAAGAAACTCTGAATATCAAAGGCAAGTTTTTTTCTTTAAACTGTTTGAGGTAACTCAGTTTCAAAACCTTCTTCTTTATCTAAATTAAGACTAAAGACTAACCTACTACTCTGCGTTATTAAAGTTCTATTAGGGCTGTCTTCTCATTCTGATGTTCTTCACTAACTGCTAATGAAACGTGTTTTGAACTAGTTTTGAACTATAATTGTAACAAATGTTCTATTAAAATTATTCAGGACTTATGATAATTTAGTTCCATACCCTCATTCTTTCTTTTTTCTGTTTCTAAAGCTTTACGTATACTGGATTTTGCTTTTTATCCTCCATGCTTCTTAAACTCACCGTCATATTTTCCATCTTGCTTTCTTTTAATTGTGTGCTATTCTCTGGGTAATTTGCCCACACCTGTCTCCTAATTCACTAATGGCTTCCTTAGCTGTGGCTGATCTGTTTTTAATGCAGCTATTAAGTTTTAATTTCAGTGCCTACATTTTTATTCTCAGAAGTTTTATTTGGTTTTGTTCAAAATCTTTTAGTTAAGTTAATTGTATCCTATTATTTCATTATGGTTTCTACTCCTTACTTCATTTCTTTAACCATTTTAGAGTATACTTCTTTATAGTTCTTTTAACATTATCAAATGCTAATTATCCTATTAGTTATGTATGCTGACTCATTTATTGTGGATTATTTCCTCATTGCTTTATAATTTTTTAGGAGGGACTCCTTATTAGTAGGGATGTTTAAGGGAATCCAATGCACCCTAGATTATGAGAGTATTTTTTATAAAGCAGTTTGCTTCCCCTGAGTGCCCTTGAACCAGTTTTTAATGCAAATTTAATGTAAAAAATATACTGATATTCCATGATACCCAGTGACATAAATTGAGACTCAACATTCGTAAGTGACCTAGGCTTCAAGTTTCTGTCTCTTAGCAGGAGACATTGGAGTTTTCTCCTTCCTTCCTTCTTTCCTTCCTTCCTTCCTTCTCCCTCCCTCCCTCCTTTCCTTCTTTCCTTCCTTCCTTCCTCCTTTTTTTTTGTACCTGCTCCGCTGAAGTCCTGAATCTAATGTCTGGGTCGAACTAAATTACTAAACTAGCAAATTAGGAAAGAAGAAATCGTTGGGAAATTCCTCTCCATTGCCATTCAACACACCTAGTGTATATAGATTTAGTATTGTACAGTGATATATTTCTCACTAAATGTTATTTTACCATGTATTTCAACATTATCTGTTCTCAGAAAATGAAAAAAAACAATGGTTACTCGGTTGAGCAGTGGCCCTGTGACTCCTGCTTTTCATTTCAAGGAACAACAGTTTAATAAAATAGTAATGCCAGAAAATAAGTCCATTAGTTTTCACTTTTCCTAGCTGCATGTAAGTACCCTTACTCTAATTATAACAGAGAGGTCATTCCTAAGGAATTACTAACCTTCAAATAATACGAGATAATTATTCCCAAGAGAATCAGACAAATTTGTAAGACAAATACAGTTGAAATTTCAGACATCAATCTCTTTTAAACCATAGCCTGGGAACAAGGGAACTATGAAATATAATTTTACCCCAAGGTCCAACAAATGACTGCATGAAAATGATTTCCCGCCTGCCAAAAAAGAAAAAGAGGAAAAAAAAGGGAAAGAAAAAAAAAACCTTTATTTTGGTACATAGCCTAATACTTATACAGGGTGTTGTTTTGTTTAAATAATTTTAAAAATCCCTGAAGGAAAAAAATCATTTTCTTCCAAATGAAGAGTTTTAGAAATAAATTTAGTATGTATTTTAGGAACAATTTGCTCTATGTTGGTCAGCTTAAGGTTGAGTCCCTTCGGCATGTAACCAATAGAATATTGGACCAGACTTCTCATTTAAAATAGCATTTGGCTTGCTGAATGTCTCCCAGCTTTTCAATAAAACACATATGAAGACACTGGAAGAGGTGAAATGTTCACCATTGCCAATAAGTGGAACTCACTGTCAACCCACAGAACAAATTGGAGACGAATTTCCTTTAGATTTAACACCAATTATCCTAGATTTTAAAATGAATAGTCTACCTCCCTGAAGAGTGCCTGTAGAAAGAGAAAAAATATCTTTCTTGAAAGCAACCCATTTATGCCAGAGTTTCCCAAACTGATGTATCTAGGAGCTTGATTCCTAAGGGCTTTTCCTCTTGGAAAAGGGCCTATGGTCAAAAATTTGGACACTTCTGCAAAATGTATCTCTTTTTGGAAATTCAAAAAGTGTATCAGCGATATTAAAGTTTGTGAGAGTTCTTGCAACATAAAAATTTTAAAAATATTGTTTTACTTAGAATTTCTGAAACACATTTAACCACACAGCCCACTATTTTTTCCTGTGTAATGAAACCTGTTAACACCCTATAGCACCTGTATTTCAAGAAGCATGCTTTGGAAATGCTACCTAAGTGCATAGCCATATAGATTTGGCTTTTAAAGAACCAGAATAGTATTTCTCTTTCCTCTCCTCTCTTTTCATACTGTGATCAAATTCTTTAAAAATAACTGATTAAGTTTGCGGTCTGGGGGAGCTTGTGCTAGAAAAAAAGCCTTAATAGAGTAGAATAAGATAAAAATAAAGCAGCGTGTACCAAAAATGAAGAGCAGTAAATTATACAAGGATTGTAAAGGGTCATGTTTTCAAATATTCAGCAAATACAATTTAATGCAAATAATAAGAAAACAATTTTATGTAAGCAAGTTTTTCTATGTTCATATAGAAAAATGGACAAGAAAGTGTAACCAGAAAAATTCTGATAAAGAAGTGTAATGAGAGGAATTAGCTTAACCAGTTTGGCCTCTTTGTATAAAGACAACATGTAAAACAAGGTAGCTTTGGCACAAAAATAGACAAACTGCACTCAGTGGAAGAAAATAGAAGATCCAGAAGTTCCCAGACTGAAATACACAAGAGCATTCAGCATATGACCATGGTAGCCTCTCAAGTTAGTAGGGAGAACTCACACTAACACCTTATACAGTGTTCACTACGTGAAAGAGAGTGTCTAAGCATTTTACGTGTACTAATTATTTCATCCTTATGACTACTCTTTGAAGAAAGTAATATTATTAACCTCAATTTATAGATGAGGAATTTGAGGCTAGCATGTGAGCAGAGTTTGAATCGAACCCCAGGCTCCAGATCCCGTACTTTAAACTTTTACACTCATCAAGTTGTTCCACAAAAATGTTCAGCAAATAATTGCTGTTAAGTAAAAACAGTAGAATATAGCCTTAAACATACGTATACACACATATACATAAAAATGATGACTTCAAATTATATGTATGTATTTACATAATAGAATATTTATATTTTGTGTATATATACGAAAACAACTAGAAGGGAAAGTACCAACCGGTTAACAGTTTGGGAATTATAAGTGAGCCTAATTTTTTAATTTATAATTTGATATAGTTTCCTAATTTCCTACAATGACATTGCTTTTATGATTGGAAAAAACAGAAATATTAAGAAATGAAACAAGGTAAACAATGATCTGATATTAAAATAAATACATTTAGCTTATTGCTTTAACTGCAAAATTAATATTAGTTTTTAGGAAACTGAAATTTCAAGAAAATATATTTGTTGGGGGTTCCCAGCCCTTGGTTCCTCTCAGCTGCCATTGGTGGCACTTTAGAGAGAGAGTGTGAAAAGCACTGGGGAAAAGACTGGAAATAGTGGAGTTAGATATCTAGGATGGTAAAAAGTATTATTATGATTCCCTCACTCTTTCTGGCTAGTGATATCTAATTCTTAAGATAGCCAATGAAAGAATGATCCTAGACACCATTTTTGGAATCCTGTTTCAGAAAACCCAGATTTTACACTGCCAAACAAATTGTACCTGAAGGTTTATGCTGAGTTCTATAATCTTGGTATCACTCAGGCCCAACCCTGATAGAGCTACAACATAAAGAAATGGTTTGACAGGCCCTTCATCATTGTCCCTACTGTATAGTAAGACACCTGAGATGGATAAACATTCATCTCTTTTTTAAAGCTACAGAGGGAAAGAGGTTGAATCCATCGACCATGTTTTAAGACCTGGCAATGTTGAAATGTTACCTCCGCAGAGGCCTTCATGGCCCCTCTGTCCACTGTAAACCCAGTCAGTGGCCCCTGCTCTGCCCCCTTTAGCCCCCTTAGTCATAGCACTTAGGATACTGTATGGTTAACATTGCTTTTCTTGTCTGTCCCGACTCTCAGATTGCAAATCTGAGGACATACCACATGTTCTCCTTATCCCATCTCTCAGCACAGAGGATGTACTTAGTAGTAAGTCTGTACTCAGAGAATGAATTGAGGAATTAATGCCTTTTATTTCCACATGAAAATGGACAGTAGGAAGTTTAGAAGTGGATTTCAGGGGATTGGTCAAGGCTGAAGATAAACTGAAAAGTTAAAAAAGTGATACCACAAATGTCTAGAACCTTATCATGGAAAAACTGTTTTCATTTTCATATATATTATCTCTATTGAACCTATGAGGTAGGCAAGTATCATCATAAGTGTTTTCTTAGGTGAGAACCTTGAGGTTCAGAGAGGTGATGTGGTTTGTTCAATGATGTGCAGATAGGAGGTAAAAAAAAAATGTGAAGAACTGACAGTTACGGAGCACTTTGCATATGTTAAACAGGGCTCTTGGCAGGTTATTTATATCAACTCCTTTAATCCACTCACAGCTCAACAAGGTTTTATCCCCATTTTAAATGCAGAGGAAAGGGAGGGGAAGAATGATTAAGTAACTTGCCCAAGGCCAGAGAACTGGTAGATGGAAATGGGCTCTCAGGGCCAGCAGGCTGCTCAAGGCCTCCTCTAGTTTACCTTGAAGCTGTACTACCTATGGAGCTGGAATTTTAATCAGACTCTAAGTCCAGTGGTATTTCCACTAAAGGACACCATTTTTCTCATCTACCACGTCTGTGCTGTCATATGGGTATCTTATCATTTGGGATAAATAAAGTAGATGAATGCACACAGATATAAAAATATATAATGTATCATATGCACAGTTCATAAGTTTGGAAAAATAAGTTAGATAAATGTATATTAAACGCTAAGCAGAATACTTTTCACATAGTAAACGCTGAAAAGAATCAGCTCTTGTTTCTGGAGTGTTAGTTGTAGGAGTAGATGAACTCTTCAGGAACTTTGTCAATTTGAGGGGAAAGCTAAAAATCTCTTTGGGGCCCTGATTTTTAAGTTAGTAGTAATAACAAGCCCTTTTCTTACATGATGGGTTGCTGGATGGATAAAATAAGATCATAATTTGGAAGTAATTTGAAAAGTGGAATCCTATGCAAAAATAGTAATCAATTACCTCTTATATGCAATCAAAATGTTCATATTATGACTTCAGCCCAATACCTCTTGCTCACTCTTCTGTAAGAACCGAATAACTGATGTTCTGCCCTCTGTTGGGGACCTTGCCCATTGTTCTTACCTGGTCACTGGTGAGCAGAAGAGAATGTACCAGCTGGGTCTTTCCTTTAGGACTTGCTCCAAATCAGGATTGATTCTCCTCTCTAGCTTGTCTGTATTTTGACTGTTTTTGCACAAGAAGGAAATTTCAGGAGATCAAGAGATATAAACAGACGACAAAGGGTGTCAACTGCTTTATTCCCTATTAAATGCAATGTCTCCCAAATACTTAGTTATTACCCACATTGCTGGTCCTCTGGCAGAAAGTGGTACATTTCCCCAGGGCCTGATTCCACGTTTGGGTGGAATGCAGATTAATGATGCCTGCAGATGAATCTATGCTGCAAAATTCTCACCACAGCTCTAGCAACTGATGGAGAAGAGAGAGCCCTGACTACTTTTATAACCACTCCGGGGCATTAGAGGACTGAAGTTGAGGTTTTAGGATGAAATCAACTTAGTACCTCCCAGGACTCAATCCCATTAGACCCTTGGGCAAATCCTCCCTTAGGAGATATTATTAGACCTTAAAGTAAAGTACATGTCTATACACATAGGGAAACAAACATCTCTGGGGCAAGCCAGTGAGAGTTCTCAAAACAGCCTGCATTTTTATGCTGTTAGTTTTCCATAGGTATAAACCTGCAGATGTCACAGGTGGAGACGTGATGTGCTCCTGCCATATCTCACTCAGGAACAATTGCAGCAACATAATATTCTCTTTTTCAATAAGGAATGTTGTGTTGTATGTCTGGCACCAAGGGAGCTTCCAGTGCCCTGGGAGGATTTTCCCGAAAATCCCCTATATCAGCCTTCCTTTTTAAATAACATTTCTCTGTGGGAATTGTAGGTTCAGTCCCATGTCAGTAAATGGTCCCCTAATAGCTCTCCGTAGCAAAGTTATGACTTATCCCCAAAGAAAAATGCTGCCTTGTGAGCATGTTTTATCGAGGCTAAGAGTCAAGTCATAAAACATCAGCCCTCACATCTGAGTGCCTGTTCGCTAAAACACTATTTATTTGTACATAAATATTTGTCTTTTCTTTGTAGGGGTGTATTTGCTTGCGTATTCAACTAGACCATATGCGTAAATTAAAAATGTCTAAAGTGTTATAATGGGAATGTAGATTAAGAGCTGATTATTTTGGCTGCTAGTTTTTCAAATATATGAAACAGCTCCTTGCTTTATGTAAAGAATACACACAAATACATTTCACATATTGAAGTTCTTATATTGAAAAGCCGTGTAATGCTATAAGTTTTAAATTAAAAGTTGACAGACCACACAGCTCTTCGCTGTAAAATTAATTTTTATCCATATGTGTTGGTTTTGTTTCTTATGAAAGAAGACGATTACTTTCTGTTCACTTGATATCATAGAAACATTATGGTAAATTAAAACTATAATGTAAATATAAACGTTAAGCACTTTGAAATAATACATGCTAAAATGATGAAAGGTCCATAAGAAGTCCTATATGTCCATCTATATATTTATTTGCTACCTCATATGGTCTCTGAATCTCTGAGGTTTTTTCCTAATGCATGTTATAAAATTGTCTTCTCTTTAAAGTACTCATGCTTGCTTCCTGACTTCCATTAATAGAGCATATGTATTTCCCAAGTAGAAATATATCTCTTAATTGCTTTCAGTGAAAATTTGAAGTTACTTCTCAAAGCGAGCACAAAGGCAGAATGGATATTTTCACTTATTTCATTTTTTCCCCAAAGTGTTGGTAGAATGAAGCTCTTTTTTCTCAGAAACTCCTAGTATTGCTAAGGCACTAAGGTAGATTATGAAAATGATATGCATAAAAGGCAGATGGAAATCATCTGTACTGTGCTTTCATAAGGAAAGATGTAAGCAGTCTTGTCAAGAGGGTGTTTGAATATACCTACTCATTCATTATGCTCCTTTCTGTCAGGTGTTGATAACAGGCTCATTACGCTTAAGTTTGAGCTTAAACTTGGAATGTAGTGTTTGAAAAGAAGGTGCTGAAAGCAATTTTAAAACTTCTTTATGTCTGTGCTAAAACTAATTAAATGGAACAGAAGAAGAAAAGAAACACTGTCACCTTTGTGTCAAATCAGCTTACTGTGGGCTCTGACACAAAAGGGAAACTGGAAAGGAAGTACAGTTTGGCCCTTGAGAGTGGAATAAATTTGGTGTTGGTTCTGCACACTTAGCAAGGATACTGACAGAAATTGCATGTGAGATTCTCATGACTAAATGTGAGCTGCAATTAGCTCTCTATAGGAAAGCCATGGGAAATCCACTTCCACAAAAAGATCAGTAAATTAAAAGTGAGTTTCAGAAGATTTGGATTTGATCTTTGGGACCTGAAAAATGAAGTGAGAGCCCTATGTTAAGAAACTACAACAGATGGCCAACAAACACATGAAAAGATGCTCAACATCACTCATCATCAGAGAAATGCAAGTCAAAGCCACAATGAGGTATCACCTCACACCAATCAGAATGGCCATCATCACAAAGTCTGGAAACCACAAATGTTGGAGAGGGTGTGGAGAAAAGGGAACTCTCCTGCACTGTTGGTGGGACTGTAAGTTGGTACAGCCACTATGGAAAACAATTTGGAGGTTCCTTCAAAAACTACAACTAGAACTACCATATGATCCAGTCATCCCACTCCTGGGCATATACCCAAAGAAAACCATAATCCCAAAAGAAACTTGTACCATGATGTTTATTGCAGCACTATTTACAATAGCCAGGACATGGAAGCAACCTAAATGCCCATCAACAAATGAATGGATACAGAAGATGTGGCATATATATACAATGGAATATTACTCAGCTATAAAAAGGGATGAGATGGAGCTATATGTAATGAGGTGGATAGAACTACAATCTGTCATACATAGTGAAGTAAGTCAGAAAGAGAAGGACAAATATTGTATGCTAACTCACATATACGGAATCTAAAAATGGTACTGATGAACTCAGTGACAAGAATAAGGATGCAGATACAGAGAATGGACTGGAGAACTCGAGGTATGGGAGGGGGCGGGGGGTGAAGGGGAAACTGAGATGAAGCAAGAGAGTAGCACAGACATATATATACTACCAACTGTAAAATAGTCAGTGGGAAGTTGTTATATAACAAAGGGCGTCCAACTCGAGGATGGAAGATGCCTTAGAGGACTGGGGCAGGGAGGGTGGGGGGGACTCGAGGGGGGGGAGTCAAGGAAGGGAGGGAATACGGGGATATGTGTATAAAAACAGATGATTGAACCTGGTGTACCCCCGAAAAAAAAAAAATAAATTAAAAAAAAAAAAAAAAAAAGAAACTACATTACCAGTACTGTTTACCTCCAGCTGCTTTGAAAACTAAAAAATGATGATTTGATTATTGAACAATAAGAACCTCTCACAATTAGAACCTAGGAAATAGAAGTCATCTGAAAATATACAGGAGAAGCAAAACTCTAGGGGCTGACACAGGTAGGTGGTTGCCAGGAGCTGAGGTGGGGGAAGGGGCCGACTATAAAAGGTGATGGAGCCGTCTTTGTATCTTGGCTGTGATGGTGGTTGCGGACTCTGTATTTGTCAAAACTCATTGTACATCCAAAAGAGTGAGTTTCAGTGCATGTAAATTAGCCAAAAATTCAGTGTAAGAAAAGTCACCATAACCAAAAGTAGTTTTAAGTTAACATTAAGTTGCAAAGTTTCATTACTGTCTTTTTAAATCTCTTGACACAGTTTCTGATTCAAGGTAAGTGGAGGCAAGATAGACACATCAGAAAGAAACTACTTTGTGCCTTGAGGGTTGTTTACGCTGAGTTCTCAGCAGAACTTTTTAAAAATGATTTTGAAGAAAGTTAAAATACTATTTAAATAGTAGGGTAATCAAATATAACGAACACCAGAATGGTCAACACCCAGAATTAACAAAATGTTAACATTTTGTTTTTTCTGCATCTGATTTTTGTGTGTAGATAACTAGAACTTCCTAGGTCAGGGTGACGTCTGCTTTATTCTCCTCTCCTGGCGTGCTCTACTACCTCCAAAAGTGATTTTGAGAAATAATAGGGCAAAAGTTGTGGGGAAAAAGATGAATGCTCTCTTCAGTAAATGGAATCATTTAGTCATACTCACCACATAATCACTGGGTACGTACCTCCGCAGTTGGTGCCCTTGGGAAGGCAGGATTAATACACACATGTTAACATATAAAAGACACATAAACCCATGCCTACTAGCTGGTTATGCAAAGTTAAATGCTGTCCTGGGAATGAGCACATTTAGTTTAACGACTAGGCTGGATGGGATTAGTGGACCTGAGTACCCATTACCAATATCCAGTTTTTCCAACTTTCTCATCCACTTCCCCCAAGAGCTCTTGGGATAAAGTCAGTCCAGATTAGAGGGAAAGAACAAGACACAACAGATCTACACTTAACAGGATTAATAAAGTTTTAGCTTTAAAGAGTATCAAACCAAAGAGACCACAAGAGAAAACAAATTTGGGGCTAATGCTGAATCTGCCATGTTCATTTGAAAGAAAATAACTGCAGATGGCTTTTCAAATTGCAAAAACTGCCTGAGCTGTCCAAATGTCCCCACTCCCTTTCTACTGCGTGCCTGTCTCTGACAAGAAAATTGCTAGTCTTAATCCGAAATAAAGCAATTACCAAATAGAGATGTGTCATATTTATAGTCTGCCCTCGATGACAGGAATAACTTGCTTGCAGCATTGAGAAAGTCACCCGAAATTGCTTTCTTAAATGTTTCGTGGAATTACCAGAGTCGCAGAGTAGCATATTAGTCCCGCTTGTTTAATATGACTCTATTTGTATAAGCACAGGGTGATGGGACTCTATGAGGCTGATGTCATCTTGCCATCAGCTACATGAACTGCTAGATTCCCCCAAGACCATCGAGAACAAGAACTGTTTCTTCAAGCCCAGATTCTTTCAAGGGGCATTTGAGACACTGTACAACCCGACTCTAACTTTGAGCTCTGAACAAGTTTTCACTAACATGGAAAGGAGCCTTCTGATCCAGCCACGTTTGCGTGCATGAAATGCATTATCAGCATTCATCAGTGTGGTCTTCTCTCTCCACACTCCTGCTTTGGGTGACTTCGGCTGGTCTCATGGCTTTAAATGCCATTTACATGTCTGTAACTCGCCAAATTACATTTATACCTTTCTCCTCACCTCCCAAGGCATATATCTACTTGCCTACTTGACACCTCGCTCTGATGTCCGATGTCTCATCACTCAAAGTGTGATTCTCAGATCAACACCATTGCGTTACCTGGGAGCTTATTAGAATTGTGGGATTTAGGGCACCATCTTAGATTGACTGAATCAGAATCTGCATTATAACAAGGTCCCCAGTTTCCTATGCACATTAAGGTTTGAGGAGTGTGGGTCTATATCACAATTGAGGATTTTGCATATTCTGCCCTGATGATGTTATTTATTTTGGGCAACTATTCTATTAGATTATAAACTCTGCATGGTTTGAGACCAAGACTCGTTTTTGCTTTATACTTCTAGCACCTAGCAGAAGAGATCCTAACGGTAGATACACAATTTGTTCAATTATACTAAAATGCAAATGGGCAAATTTGCATGGAAGCCTGTTGCATTTGTGTCTGGGATGGAGGAAAGGTGACTGACTCATGTGACCAGCTGTTCACTGGCGGAGGCATCATTGCTTCTCACTGTGGGTTCATAAGCTTGCAAGTGGCACTTTGTGACTGGTTCTAGGAGGGGCTGTATTATGCTTTTATGCTTTAGAACTTCAATGAAGTAATGCTTTTGCAGGAAGTTACCACTAAATGATGCTACAACAACCTGACCCTTTCTCTGGCTTATTCAAAATTTGAATTTGTCCAAGGAGCCAATTAGATTCACTGCCCCATTTGTCCTGCTATAACCTGGACATCTGTACAATAATTGGGGCATGACTGAGGCTTTTCCTTAAAATATGTGTTTACCAACATCGGCCTGGGCTCATGCAGGATCTCACTGGGCCTGTGTTTTTCAGCAGAACAGATGAACATTCACATTTCATCCTGAGCTATGGCATTTCCTATTCAATTTCCCAGTTTTGTTCCTGGATCTGATACTCATTTAAGAGGATTTCACAGGACCCACAGGATTTGTGAAAATCAATGGCAGTAAATTTAGCTCTCAGACAACCTCAGAATGGCCCTCTTTTACATCAGGAATTGAAACTGGGAAATGGAAGTAGTAACAGAGGGACTGCTAAGGTCCAGCAACCTCAGAAGGCGGGGCTGCCAGCCTGGTGCATTGGGACAGAGTCACATCACTTAGTGATCACTCACTATGGAGGGGAAGGCTGGCTTTGAAACAGAGCTTCTATGTAAATGAGTACTATCATTAGCTTATTTATTTTTCAAGTATGTTTTAAGTGTCAGTGCTTACTGTCTGTACAATTAAGGTCTTCAGGTAAAACATTCATCCTCATTTTTCGATTGCTCTTTTATCTGTATTGCTGTGTTTTACTTTGGAGCAGTTTCCCGAATGTGTCCGATCATAAGAACCACCTGGGAAGTTTGTTAAATACTTGCTTTCCTGAAACCCACCCCAGACCTAATTAAGGTTTCTTTGGCAACTGCTGGGGAATGAGCATTTCAAATCAACTCTGCAGTTGATTCTTAATAGAATTACCTCCTATTAGATGTTGATCTCTGTGTTTTTTCTGAGGCAAATTAGTAAAGTTCTTCTGTTTCAGTTCATGCTTCTATTGAAGATTTTTTTTTTTTTTTTTTTTGAGTAATTTTGGATCCTGGGCCCTCTGCTAAGCCCTAGGGAGACAAAGATGAATAAGACCCAGCCTCTGCCATGAAGGAGATTAAATCACAGGAAGACAAGACACATAATAAGATGCACTGAACATAATGTCCTGCAGACCATGTAGGAACTAGACACAAATCAAGCCCTACAGTTTCAGCTCTTTGAGAGAAATAATAATCCTACACATTTTAAAAGAGAGCCAAAACAACATTTTCAGGAAATTAGCATGTCTCCCATTCCACATTAAAATGAGATTCTTTATTTTTTTAAGACAGAGCCAGAAGCAACGTGTAGCTTAGCCAGCACCTGGCACAAAATTGGCACTGAACAGATACTGATTAAACAAATTAATGAAAAGAAATGTCCACAAAATTACATACTGAAAGCAAAACAAAGGGATTCTTCCAAACTAACCATAAGTGAAGAGGACTGGCAGGGCCTCAGAATGCTTGTTCCAAGAGTCCACACAGGGGTTCGCGACTCTTCACTCTCCCTCTATGTTCCCTCGCCAGCTGTCTACTGCCTTGTTGCCGTGGAATGAAATGTTATGTTCTTTCCATGAGCCACTTTGTTCTGTCCCCAGCAGCATGGCAGAGGAGGGCTGCCCTCACTCGGGACGACGGCTTTTTTGTTGTTGTTTCTTGCTATCTTTTTTTTTCTTCCAAATGCAAACTATTTAATATGAATGTTATTTTTTCCAAGCAGAGCATAATGTCTAATGTTGGGCTTTCTACCAGGGGAATATCTTACTAAATAGAGCTTAGTGCCATATATTTTTTAGGTCTAGATTTAATTTTCCTGGAAAGAGTTTCTCATCTGCTCTGAAGGGACTTCAGGTTGAAAGCTTTCATGACAAAAATAAATACATAAATAATAAAATAAATCTAACACTAGTTTCTCCATCTACATTCCCATATAAAGAACCCCAGCTGAACCAGAAATGAACACAAGAATCTTTGTGTCTTATCATAGTCTCCCTGTTTTTTGAAATAACTGTGTTCTAAGTGTCATAATTATAGCTGGAAAACAAAGAGAATGCACGCAGCTCCGTGGCCAGCTTTCTCGAAGATGAGGTGTAGATAGAGTTGTTGTCAAATTAAGGGCTACTTCCCATGTCTGAGGGAATCTGGTTCCATTACTCATGAGTTTTGTGAACCAGTAAGTTGTAAGCAGGAATGTTCACATAACAATTGTGCCCTGACTGTCTAGGAAATCATGGTAAGTTGCTGTGGTCAGTCACAGAGCTCCAGTGATCAGTGTCTATGTGGCAGCCGTACTGCACTCAGGTGAATCAACCATCTTGTGTCTGACGTCTCAGGGTTTCTCTGATATAGCTGGGCCTTCCAACAGGAAGACCATCATCCTGCCAAAAGAAGTATTTTCCCAGGCCGTGTGGTCACCATATTTATTCTCATTACTTTTAAATAGCAAAGAAAACCAAAATCGTAATTTAAAAATCTGCAGAGGATAAAATGATATGATCATGATAGCAGCTGGCCTCAGGTAAATGTGACCCAGAACTGTGTTAACATTCCTTAGATCACAAATCTCACAGACAGGATACTGTGCAAAAGAAGCAAGACACAAAACGGTATGATTCTGTACTTTATACAAAGCTCTAGAATAGGCAAAACTAACCTATGGTGGTTAGAATTAGATCAGTGGTTACTTGCGAAGCAAGTGAGGCAAGACTGCAGTGGGGCTGGGGGATCTTTTTTAGGGGGAGGAAAACGTTCTATGTCTCGGTTGGAATGAGTTGCTCCATGGATGTGTTCATGGGAAGACCTAAGCACCCGTGAGTTTCTGATGAACTTTCTGCCCTAAGAGAGTCAGGCCTATGGATCACATCTTTTACAAGAGTGGTTCTCAGCCTTTATTTTTACATGTGACTCATCTGCAGTGCTTGCTTAAAATGCAGATTTCTAGGCTCTTCTCAGCATGATTACGAAGGACTCTCTGGGAATGAGACCTTGAAATCTGGACTTCACCTCATCTGCTTCTAAAGCAGAAACCCAAGGCCTGCACCACCCTGCTAAAGTCAAGCAGGCTTCCTCCCTGTGGCTGGGTGTGTTGAGGACCAGGTATGTCTATCTATTCTATAACTGTCCACCCCTGCTCCCAGAAAAATCATTTAGCACATATGAGAATAAGTGGCTACAGTTTTGTATTTGAAGGAAATATTCGAAGGAAAGAGTCTTATCTAAAACAAAAAGAAAACTGCCATGCGTGGAGGTGACCAGTCATCTGTAGTCCTTTCCCTGGGCAGTTCCTCCTACCACTTCATTTCCTTTTTCATCCTCTTTTCATGCCCTGATGATACTTTATGTTTACCTGGGGCAACTGGTTTTTAATTGATTTTTTAATAAAGGTATTTCTTGCTCTCTTTCACTCTGATTAAGAACCACAGCATGATCTCATCAGGCTGGACAAGTATGGATGGGCTGGGAGTATCGGGAGGCTAATAAAGAGTGTTATCCAGTATTTTTTAGTGACACATAAAAACTCCCTCATGAAAGATACAGGAGGCAGAGCGTAATATAAATGTCATGCTAGAAACAGTGGTATTAGGGCATATATGGTCAGACATTAGTGATTTCATTAATGCACTGAGACAGGTCTCTCTCCCAGAGATAAGTGGTGGTGAGTGGACACTGGAGGGTCAGCAGGACAGCCGAGGCAAAGCCATCACAAGACACAGAGTGAGCCCTGGAGGTCTCTAGGTTTTTCTAGATAAGCTGTAGCAATTTAATAAAATTCTTCCAATGAACAGGAAAAGAACTTAATTCAACTCGTCACTTACCTATCTTCACCTTCTCTTTTTCCCCAGAACACTATTTACCATATTTCAGAGACACAGTGTTGAAAGCCAGAAGTACTTTTGGATGTATCTTCTTTTACTCATTAAATCTTTAAATTCAGCAGGATCCACTCTACTTCTTAGGTTACTGAGGGGAAGAAGGATGGAGGGTTTGTGAGCAAAATTATTTCGGGCATTCCCAGCTACTGCTCCTGGCTCCCATCTCAATTAACAAGTGTTTTGTGCAGAGAAACAAAAACTGCCCAATATTAGCACAGAGGGCCCCAGCCTCGCCGTGAAATGACAGTCTGGCTTTGGAGAGTCCAGGAAACACCATTAGGCCAAAGGGCAGGAGAGACTCTGAAGCTTTTTTCCTGACTGAAAGCGTGGTCATCCTGTGATATGTGCCCAGTGCTGACCTAGGGCCGTGGAAGATAGAGAACATTTAAGACCATCCAGCCCCTTCCAGGAAGAGACTGGCTGAAGAACTCAAACTATGCAGGAAAGGAGACACACACACACACACACACACCCCTGCACATTCACACACCTTTCGATTTCACAGAAGCAGAGAAATGTAGCAGCCTTTCCAAAGAGTACATTTTGAAAGTTATGTTGACAGTCTGATAAGTTAAAAAATCAACTGAGAAAAACCACTTTAAAGACAACAGAACATAGTTTTCTTTTTTACGTTTGTCTCTACCTTCTCATTATCCATGGGATTCATTATTTTCAGGGGATCCTCTGTTAAGCAGGTAGGGACAAGCACCGGTGGAACTGGAATTATTACCATTAACGTAACTCCATGTGTACCCACAGGCTGTTAGGGCCTGGAGAAATTCATAGTGTGTGTGTGTGTGTGTGTGTCTGTTCCTTGTGTTCCTGAAAAATTGGAATCATGCTGTGCCTCATTAAGAAGCGTCAGTCTTAGTGTACTATCAGTTGCCATGTTATGAGCATCTCCTATAATCTCATCTCATTCATTCATTCACTTAACAAACAATAATTATCATGTGTACCCTTCCCATGCTTCAATTTCCCACTGACACTTCACTCATTCAGTCTTGGTTTTGCTTTGTTCTGTGATTAGAAGCCCAGAAACAGTTGTACGGGTAACTTCCAAGCGGAAAGGTAAAAAATGAGGATGACTCAGGGGCCCAGATGATGAGTGATGTATAAATATAGTAAAGCCATTGACCTGAACATTAAAAAAAAAGTTTTCACAGAATAATATTGTGTGCATTTGCTGAGTAAATTTAGAAAGCACAAATAGGCACATAAGAAATAAAATAGAAAATAGACACCATAAATAGTACCATCATCTCCCCCCAGAGACAAAGTGGTGCTAACATTCTTTTGTGTGCCCCTTTCCCATCCCTAAATCGTATAGTTACAGTGGGCTTTGTACAGAATTTTGCAAAAATGAGGTCAAGGCATGTGAATAGTTTGAGAACCTGCTTACTTATTATGTCCTGAGCACTATTTTCTTTGGTGTCATTTGAGTACAGATAGCAATTGAGGAATTCTCTTTCTTCTACTCTGTATAAGTGATCATGGGCCTTTGGATCTCTGTGGTTTATGTCTTTTCTGGGCGTGCTTTTCCTGTGTAAGAAGACAGTAATAGTAATAGCTCATATTTATTGAGCATTTATTATAACCTGGCCACTTTAATAGAGTATCCCTTGTAATCTTCAAAACAACTGTATGAAGCCCATTTTACAGATGAGGAGACTGAGGCACAAAGAGGTTCAGAGCAGACAGCGAATGTATGATAGAGCTGAGACTAGAATTTAGACAGTCTGACCCTATGATCATAATCACTAACCCCACTGCCTGAAAAATACATTCAGATCTGTTAGATTTGAATGGAATTCAGAGTCCTCAGAGCTAATCATAAAGCTGGTAGACAGCTTGGCCATTACCTGGTACAGCTGTCCTAATTCTGGTTGAGGGACTTTAGGTGACCAGGCTCTCAAGTCACCTTCTGTTGTTCTTTCTACTCTATCCTGCTGCCTCCCTGCCATCCCACTTTATTTTTCCTTTTCAAAACTCTGTGATTTGAGTGTTTGGGGACATGAAAGATTAATAACCTCGGTCTGGACCAGGCTGACTGTGGGCAGGCCTTGTGAGAGCTTTTCCCACACTTTGGTGCCAACAGGTCTCAGGCCTGGACTGTACACCCCTGTTATTTTTTCTAGCCGTGGGCCTCTCTGGAGCCAATCAGACCCACCATGACAAACGGAACCAAGGTTTTGAGGGAGAGAGAGAGACCCAGGGGACCCTGCTACCCAACTCGTCACGGAGCCAGCTCTGGCCGTCTTTACCTTCATTCTAAAACTAGTGTCAGACCAGACATGCTGGAACCTTACCAAGCTGACACTTTAATCTATGTAACTAAATCCATCAGTGAAATACTAATGCTGTCTACATTATTTTTCCTTTCCTAGTCAGTTATTCGCAGCCAGAAAAAGTTTGTCTTGAGGAATTCACTTCCCCCAGGACCTTTATTCAAGTGCCACAGAGTTCAGTGAGAAAAATGTGAGGGGGCTTATCTCTGGGTCCAGAAGTGGGTCCTGCTGCTGAGCTCAGCGACTGTGGACATGTGGCTTCTCCTCTCTGGACCCATCCTTCGTCAATAAACCAACTGGCTTGGCTTAAGTGGATTCTGAATCTCTTCCAACTTTTAAGTGTCTATGGTCATTGTCAGCCTCAGTCAAACAAACTCTAAGCTTGCCTCGATTTTTATGAATTTGTGCATTTTTTCATTTATTTAAGAATATTTTTAAGTACCTGGCCCGTGTTCAGTCCTTGGAATAAAGTGGTTGACAGACATGGAATCAATTCATTTCTGTTGTGATACGTGCCACCAGTGAAAAATACAGGGAGATATGAGTATGTAGTGGTGCCTGACCTCAGCTGAGAGGCCAGGCATGGCCAGTGGTTGGCATCAGCCAGATGACAAAAGAAGAAATGAGCTTTGCAGACAGGCGAACATCAGGTTTGGATAGTCCTGGCCCAGGCTGGTGTAGAACCATTCAAAGATATGAAAGAGCTCCAATGGGACTGACGTGTAATCAGTAAACGGAGTGAGGTTTCCCATTGTCCTTAGAGTAAATCCCAGCTCTTTCCTGATCATGGCGATGAGGCCCTAACTAAATCCCCAGCTTCATCTCATGCCATCCTGTGACTCAGTCTTCTCCAGCCACACTGCCTTTCTCTTCATCTCTCATGTCACTTATTTTATCTTTAAGAATTTACATGTGCTAACCCACTCTTCTTTCTCATGTCACAATGCCCAGTACCTCCTCATACTTCTGGAATCAGATTTAACTATTATCTCTTCCCAGAGGCCTTTCCTGATCACCCCATCTCAGGGAGGTCAGCTCTTCCCTGTTTTCAGAATCTGTTCATTTTTATCCTAGCACTTGTCGTGGTCATGCTTATTTTTTTACTTGTTTTTCCCCTAGGGAAGGTCCCATATCTGTTTTGGTCTCCTCATTAAATATTTGGGATATGAAGGAGGCTAGAGTGGAGACAGATTATAAAAAGCCTTACAGAGCTAAGGCACTTGGGCATATGAAGCATCTCAAGGAGAATGTGTCCATTTCTCCATGTGACATGTGCAGGAGTGCTTGGTGGAGACAAGCTGGGAAAGAGGCGTGAGAAGATGTGAGCAGACCAGGTAGAGGTGATTGCAATAGTCTGTTTAAGAGATGAGATGGGACATGGCAGTAAAGAGAAGCATGGTGGCTGGACTCGGGGGATTTAAGAGATAAGTCCATAAAACTTGGCAGTGTTTTGGATATGGTCATAAAGGAAAAGGAAGCATCAAGGGGACCCCAGATTTGGGTCACAAGCATCCTTTTAGCAGGATGGAAAGCACTAGAGGAGGAGAAGTGGGCTTGTGGAAAGAAGATGAAGGATCAGATTTGGGATATTTTGTGGTTTTGGTGCCTGCAAGACAGTCCAGTAGAAGATCTGTTAAGAGAGTTGGGGATACATGGGCCCTGGAGCTCAGAAGAGAGTTCTGGGCTAGAAGACAAATGTATTTGGGAGTCATAGTAGTTTGGAAGTGTCAGTGTCATGAGAGGCAAAGGTAGACCCGATGGGTAGGATATGAGGGAATCAACAACCTCCCACTTCCTGGTCCCCGATGTGATTTTTTAAACTGGGATATACATAATATGCATACCATAATAGTCACCCCTTTAAAGTGTGCAATTCTGTGGCTTTTACTATAGTCACAAAGTTGTGCTTCCATCACCACTAATTCCAGAGAGTTTCTCTCTCCCTGAAAGAAACCCTGTACCCATGAGCTTCCCATTCCTCCCTCTCCTTAACCCCTGGCAACCACTAATCTGCTTTCTGTCTCCGTGGATTTGCCTGTTCTGAATATTTCATATAAATTGTGTCCTATAATATGTGATCTGCATGTAATATGTGGTCTGGCTTCTTTCACTTAGCATAATGTTTTCAAGGCACATCTGTGTTACAACATGTATCTGTGCTTTGTTCCTTTTTATGGCTGAATATTACAGATACACCACATTTTGTTATCCATTCATCAAGTGATGAACATTTAGATTGTTTCCACTTTTTTGGCTATTGTGAATATCACTGTTATGAACATCAAAAACAAACCAATCTCAGGGCTTCCTAGGTGGCACAGTGGCTAAGAATCTGCCTGCCAAGGCAGGGGATATGGGTTCGAGCCCTGCCCCAGGAAGATCCCACATGCCGTGGAGCAACTAAGCCCATGTGCCACAACTATTGAGCCTGCGCTTTAGAGCCCATGAGCCACAACTACTGAGCCCATGTGCTGCAACTACTGAAGCCCACGCGCCTAAGAGCCCATGCTCCGCAACAAGAGAAGCCACAGCAATGAGGAGCCCACGCACCACAACGAAGAGTAGCCCCCGCTCACCACAATTAAAGAAAGCCCACGCACAGCAAAAAAGACCCAACACAACCAATAAAATAAATAAATAAATTTATAAAAAACAACAACAACAAACCAACCTCCCTTGAGAGCCCTGTGGGGAAGTCTGGAAAGATAGACAGGTTTGATGATGGCACAGAAGTGGATGAGTTTGAGAATGTAGGAGAGCTTTAGGTAAGGGTGGGATAGTTCTAGAAGGCACAGGAAAGGATTTGAGGGGATATGGAAAAGAGTAGGCCCTGAGTTAAGGGCCAGGGAGAGTGAGAGGAATGGGTCTGTAGGAGAAAAATGTGGGCCGTGGTTTATGGGGCGAAGCTGAGAAATCACTGAAGACACATGGATTTGAGACAAGGAGAAATCACATCATTTTTCAGAACTGTCAAGAGAAAAAGGTGGTTCTCTGGAACTTTAGTGGAGACCTCTCAGTGGTACTGGATGGCCAGGAAACAAGCCTCCGAGAACCTTTTTCTCTTGACTTCAGGTTTCGAGGTTAGCTACCGGCTTCTTCTCACTCTGGTCTGCTCTTCACTGACCCACTGCTGGTACGTATGGGATTTTGGGTTTTAGTTGAAGTCAACTAAATTTGTATGTTTACTTTATTTTATTTTAATCATTTTAAAATGGGAAATGCCATGCAAGCAGATGGCAGAGAATTTATATGGCAGAGAAAAAAATTCCCCTACAATGCTGTCACCAAATCACAAACTATCATCATCTGAGAGCATTCTGTTCCTTTTGTCGTATGAATTTTTACTATTTTGCAAATTCAGTTTTGTCTCGTTTATCACTCAGCACTGTGAACGTTTCCCATGATCATCTAATATTTTCATAACTGTCACTTTGCGTTTTTGTGTTATAAGAGTAAATACCTGGTTATCTGAAGTTATCCGGATGTAAAATTATAGAAAGCAAAAGGTGACTCTCCCCCAAACCACATCTCATTCCCCAGAGAGCCAAGGCCTGTGGCCCAGTGTGCCTCTTTCCATACACTTTCTGAGCATTTGCAGGTACAAATGAACGTATATACCCTTTTACTGCTTTACTGCACAAAAGAAGCCTTCTGAAACATTTTCCCTTACTACATCAGACATTATCTCATGCGAGTTAACACAGAACTGTCTCATTTTCATTCATAGCTGCATAGTCTTCCATTATATAGACATGCCATAGTTTATCCAACTATACCCCAGTCACAGTCATTCACATAAGAATGCATGGCACTCTTCCATGCGTCCATGACCTCACGCACCCAGGAAGGTGTTTCCTTAGAGTAACCAGCAGTGGAACCCTTGAGTAAGGGACTGTGCATTGTAAAATTTGAGAGATAGTGTCAGATTATGCTCCATAAGCGTTATACCAGTTTACACTTTAACCAATGGTTCCTTTTTCTTCAAACCCTCTCCTCAGTCTTTAGTATTTTGCCACCTGATGAGTAAGACCCAGAATCTCATTGTAATTGTAATAGGCCTTTCTTCTACTTTGAGGGCACTTGACATTGTTTCATATAGTTAGCCATTAATATTTCGTTTTCTGTAGATTGTTTGCCCTCCTTGTTCCTTGTTTTATTGAAATATTGGTTTTTCACTGTTATTGTTGACTTGTAAGAGTTTTCTGTATGTTTATGAAATTGGCTTTTTGTGTATATATCACAAAAATTTTGTCCAGATTTCTCTGTATTCTGATTTTGTGTTTTTCCCGCTGTACCAGGATTCCAAATATTCATGTAAAGATATAGTTTATTATGGTATTCTCCCTTAATGATTGTAGAATTTTCTAGCAATCAAATGAGTTATAATTTAACTATTTTACCATTAAGTGTGCAGCTGTTGCTTCCAGTTTTTAGGTAATGTAAATGCTACTGTGATGAACCACTTTATACATATAATTTTTTCCTTTTTTAGGCAAGGATATATTTTTAAGTACTAGATCATGGCTCTTGATAATACATTGTCAAAATAATTTTCCAAAAAGAAAACCCACAAGCAATTTGTGAGAATACCAAGAAACCTGTCTGTGTTTCTGAAAGACTGCCACCTGGATGCCTGACGTTCATTTGTAATATAAAACTTAATACAAATGGTCACTGGGTTTACTTGTGAAGAGGAGGAGGGGCAAAAAGTGCCCGAGGGAAAAAATGTGGAGGGTAGGGTTGAAGAAGTCTACTTAGGTTTATTTTTTAAAAACGGGAGCTAAACAGATACAACCCACCCCTCAATACATCAGTGGCCCGGAACCCTGGGTTCTTTGGGAACAGCTTGGCTCCGAATGCAAACACGTTCCAACCTTGGAGTGATCTTTGCAATTCATAAAACATATAATCCTTACACGGAATCCACGTAAGTGGATTCTTGGAGTTTGAGGTCTGTTGTGTTTATCAAATAAGGGAAGCATCCCAGCTAATTTGGGTTGTGGTCAGCAGCTGTGTGACTGTTGGAGCGGAGAGGGGAGCTGATCTAGCTCACCTGACATTACTTGTGGATTAGCCAAAAAGCTGCCCGTGGTAAACTGTCTCTTATACAAGCTAACATTTCTTTTACTTATAAAGCCTGTTGATTGTGGAAATGTCCATGGGCACCTATTATGGGCTGATTTCTATCCTCCCCCAAATTCACGTGTTGAAGTCCCAACTTTCAGTACCTCAGAGTATGGCTGTGTTTGGAGATAGCGCCTTTAAGGAGGTAATTAAGGTTCCATCAGTTCATTGGGGGTGGGCTCTAATTCAGTTGTGACTGGTGTGTTTATAAGAAAGGAGGAGCCACTCCCAGAAGACCGTGTGCAGATAAAGAGAGAAGACAGTCATCCACAAGCTAAGGAGAGAAACCAACCCTGCAGATACCATCATCTTGGACTTCCATCTCCAGAACTCTAAGAAAATAAATTTGTGTTGTTTAAGCCAGGGGTCCCCAACCTCCGGGCCGTGAACCCGTACTAGGAACTGGGCTGCAGAGCAGGAGGTAAGCTTGCGAAACTTCATCTGCTGTTGCCCATCGCTCCCCACCGCTTGCATTCCTGCCTGAACTATCTCCCCCGCCCCCGCCCCCACCTGTGGAAAAATTTTTTTCGGTGAAACCGGTCCCTGGTGCTAAAAAGGTTGGGGACTGCTGGTTTAAGACACTAAGTTGCTTAAGCCACCTGTGGTCCTTTGTTATGGTAGCCCTAGGAAACTGACACAATACCCCAAAATGGTAAGAATAGTGTCGTGAATTTTAGGTACCCACCACCCAGCTTCAACAACCACGATAATTTCTCTTAATTATGTTTCATTTATCTCCTCCAGTGATTTCTCCTGAACTCTTCTCAAACAATTCTCAGACATCATATCCTTCCACTGGTAAATATTTTAGTATGCATCTCTGTTTAAGGGCTTTAAAAAAAAAAAAAATATTCACCAGGCCATTATTCCTCCTAATGAAACTAAGGATAATTTTTTTTAAGCTCTTTATGGGAATATAATTGCTTTACGCTGTTGCGCCAGTTTTTGCTGTACAACAAAGTGAATCAGCTGTATTTACACATATATCCCCATACCCCCTCCCTCCCACGACTCTGCCCCACCCTCCCTATCCCAGCCCCCCAAGTCATCACCCATTAATTATTACCCAGGTCATATTCAAAGTTTCCCAGTTGTCTCAAAGAAGGTGTTGCTTTGTTTACAGATAGTTTGACTCAAAACTGAAGTTCACTTCGCGTATTTGGTTGTTACTTTTCCAAAGTCTCTCTTATTCTAGAACCTACCTTGGTCTCTACCCTTTTCTGTGGTTAAATTTATGGAAAAAGCTGAATTACTTGTAGACCACTTCATGTTCTGATTTGGCTGAGTACTTCTTCATGGTGTGAACTCAGTCCTTTCTCCCGTTTCTTCTGTAACGTGGTAATTACAGACTTGATTAGATTCGGGTTCTATATTTGAGGCAAGATTATTTCAGTGGGGATATAATTTTGAATTTTAAAAAGCTGAAATAAATATATTTTCTGTTTGAAATGCTCTGAACAGCACATAAAACTGTCTTGGGTAACTGGTAGAGATGATGATGTTGCGTATTAAGCACCAAGCAAGGGCGGGAAAATAAAATGAGAGAAATAAGTGAAGAATATGCAGAGGTCATCATTTTCACTAAAAATCCATCCTGGAATGAAACTTCCTGGCTTCAGGAACAACTACTATATTGCCTGTAGGTCACAAAGAGTGGAATTATTTTATTTTGCTCATTCATTTTAAAACCATGTTGGTGTGGCAGCTGCATAGCTACAAATAGGAAGCCTCCAGACCAAAGAGTGCAGCGTCCTTCACTTTCCAGGGCTTCTCTTCCCCTCTTGAAGGCAGGACTGCTTCTCTGTGGTATTCGTGCTTTACGCCCCTGCTTCCAGGGGTCTGCCCCTCCCTGGGAACCAGGCGTCACTGAAGCACTGATTACAACAGCAGAAGACTGGGACTGACCTCCGTGTCCATCAAAGGGGCTTGTTAAATACATAAGGAACACTAAGCAGCCTTTAAAAATACTTCCGTAGAGCTACAGGTACTGATAAGACACGATCTCCAAAACATACTGGTGCTGTGAGGGAAAGCAAGATTTAAAACTGCCTAGAAATTAGGCCACCAATGTTTATTATATGTGTAGAATACTATTGTAAGAACACATAAGAAACTAAGGAGTTGAAGGACCAAGATGCTAATGTAAAAGATTTGCTTTTTATTGTGGACTCTTTGTGCCTTTTGAATTTTTAGCTATGTGTAGAAATTTTTCAAAAAATTAATGAATTCCTTAGAAATCGAGATGGACTGAGAGGTTGTCAGTGACGCTACAGAGTTGAGCCAGTAGTTTTCAGTTCTCATCTGTGTTTATCAAGCCCAGGAGATGACAGACAGCAGTGAGGTTTTCATATGAAACATTTTCAGCTTGCATTTGACCACTTTGAAGAGGGAAACCAAACAGACTTTTGGAACAGTTTGCAAGTATCAAACATGTTCTGTGTTTCAAAGGGTTTCAAGTCACAAATAGTCCTTTCTCTGCACTGACATTCCCCACTTTGAGAAACTAAAACAAGTAGCTTGTACCAAAAAAAAGTATAAATTATGATTACTTCTGATCAAACGTGCAATGTCAGGTCTGCAAGAAAGAAAAAGAAACTTGCAAAACAGTCTGTGTTATTGTTTCCGTAAAACATGCCATGTACTATACATTGCAGGGCACCAGCTAAGGAAGTCTATTAATAGAACTGAGAAAACAATAATGGGGTCCCCCCGGGCCTGATCATTTTTAAAGATATGAGAATGAGCACTGGGCTTTATAATTTTAGAGCTGTTAAAACACCTGCCAGTGGGACTTCTTATTTGTATGGGTTTTTTTTTTTCCATTACTCTCTGTGTGGAAAGACATTTTCAAAGTGTGAAAACTATTCAAGAAAACTCCAGGTCTCAGCTATAAAGCTTGATAAAGTGGTCCAGAAAAACTATGTTTACAAATTTGAAAATAGTTACTGAGTGCTTTTATTAACCCTCAAGCACCCATGCTGTGGGGAAGCCTAACTATGGAGGTAATTCTTATGAAAAGGATTTGTCAGTAAGCACAGATCATGTAGAGCAGAAAAAAAAAGTAGACTTAAATAGTTATCACAGATTTAACTTATCAGGGCCCAGAACGTCTTCCATCAGTGATGAGGGCATGTTGCCTCTGGATGTGATGCTTTCTGCTCTAGGCTTCTAGGATCTCTGACTTTGGGCACCTCACCCAGGATTACCCTGGAAGGACTGACCTCTCCCTTGTTAGGCTCTTTGTTGTAACAGCTGAGCCCATCCTATACCCAGCCCACATATGGGAACATCTGGGTGGTGGGACCTGCAGATCTTCCTGCATTTTTTCTCTATTAGCTGATCATCAAACTCCTCATCCATTCTTTTGGGTTCAGGAATGGACAATGGATATACCAAAATGTTATGACACTAAGCACAGCATGGTGGTTAAAGGCTCCCATGGTGGAACCAGAAGGACAAGGGTGTGAATCTCAGCACCACCACCTGTTAGCTGTAAAACTCACCTCAGATGCCAGAGTGAAGGTTGAAAACTATAATGCCAACACCTAACTCCGAAGATGCCTCACTCCAGGACAGGCCTTCCCCTCGGAGGCTCCAGAATCCACTTGGGAGGACAGGCATGTGGAGCACTAACGACATGAATGATCAAAGAAATGTGACCTAGGTCCTAGGAAGAGCAAGTGGGAAAGCAGGTGGCTCACTTGGGGAGGGGAGGGCAAAGGAGGGCTTCCGGAAGGGCAAGTATTTTGAGCAGATAGTAAGGGAAATGCATTGCAGGCAAAGATAAAAGTGTTTGGAAAGTTCTGGAATGCTGGTACTGCTAGCTTGCAATGTGACAAGGACTCATTTATGATGTTGCATTAGGTTGCTACGTTTGAGGGACTTGGGCAGCTCCAGAGGGCCGTGGTATATGTGATGTTTCTTTTCCCAAGGGCTTGCCACCTTGCAGTTGTGGCAGGTCAGAGTTTTCAGCCCTCTTCCTCTATTCAGGACTCTTCATGATATTTTCTTCTCTGCTCGTCTCCTGCTTCATCACTTCCCAGGAGGAGGGACTATTAATCTGGACAAATTGCAGGGCATTGATTAGGTCATAGATACTAGTGGGCAGGACCACCGTATATAAAATAATTATGTACCTCTTTCCTGACTCTCAGGGATCTCTGTCCCAACCCCAGTCTCAGATGTCCCAAAGCATCAAGTGCTTTCCACTGACCACACTGTGTGATTGCAAGCTCCCTTCTCTTCAAGGCCCCTGTGAAGCCCCAGGTTCTACTCCAGGAGCAGCTATGTGCAGAGAAACTCAGTAAATGATGTCTAGGTTGAATAATGGTCTGACTAAGAGGAGCTCTATCCTCTTGCTTAAACATGCTTAAACTTGGCATAATACTAGAAGCTGTTGCTGGTTTGGGCATATTTATGATGTAGATAATGAGTTTTCTTGGAAGGCATTACTGGCATCCAGTGTGGATTGCAGGTAAATTAGATGTCATGGTTTTGACCTCTGTGAAATGATTGGACATGACTGACCTGTATCAATCAGCCAATGCTTTCCAGAGATATTCTGTCCAGGTTTGAAAACCACATCCTAGTCTGTTCTGAGGCACCAGAGGATGCAGAATGCTTGCTTTTACACAGGCTGACTGGGATTTTAAATGATCCAGAAGTTTCTAGGTTCAGGGTCTGGAGAAGATAACTGTCAGAGGTGGGTCCCATGGCTAGCAGGGCACCTGAAGCAGAGTTATCCTTTTGCTGGTGCAGATTTCCACAAGTGTGGAGTGGGACTGGGGGGAGCCTCTCCGTTCCCCTGGCAGTGTCTTCCTCTAAGCATGGCCACTGCTCTGTGGAGTGACTTCGGGGCTCATTCCTGCAAGCTCATCCCAGATTCATTTTCTTTAGTCCTCCCAACAGCTCCAAGGAAACACATAGTAATGTCTGCACTTTATATCTGAGGAAATAAAAGAGCAGTGAAGAAAACAGGTGCACCAAAAGACACAGAACAACTCAAAAGTAGACCTAGCAAAGAAAAAGCAAATCCTGGGGCTCCTAGACTCATGTTTTGTGGTATTGACCTCAGCCTCTTTTAGTTTTTTTCTGGCTTTCCAAGCAGCTCACCACCTCCACTCAGGCAGGACTCTGCTTAAAGACCTACCTTGACCTGGTTACAAGAGCTCCTCTTCCCAACCAGCATTCTCTCTTTTCTTCCTGTGCTTCAGTTTTCTTTATAGCACTTACTGATATGTTACATATTTATGTACTGATTGCATGAGAACTCCAACTAGAACCCAGTCTTCATGAGGTAGGAGATTTTTCACTGCTGTATCCCAGCACCTGAAACAAAACGTGGCACTTAGAAATAAACAATTGCTACATAAAAGAATAACTATTTGTTAATGATTAGTAAGGCCTTCATCACTGCTAGGTGTTTTATGTGCATTCAGTGATCAAATTCTTATACCAATCTAGTAAGACAGATGCTATAATTATCCATATTTTATAAACAAGAAAGCTGCCTCTGAGAAAGGTCAAAGAATCTGTCCAAAGCCATAGTCTTATTAAGTGGTAAAACTTAAGTACAATCAAGGTCAATTTAGCCACAGGCCCTACTTCTTTACCACACTCTACTTCCTGCACATTGAAATTTTACCTTCTGGACTCAGAATCTCTATCAAAGATAACTCTACTAGGCCCTTACTTTTGGAAAATACTTAAAATTATCTTTTACTCATTTTTTTTAATTTAAAAATTGCTCCAAAATAAAAGGATAATTAACATGCACAAAGAAGCACAGAGTAAGAAGAGATCAATGACAAGATCTACAAAGTATATGATTAAAGTTGCTCAAAGATTTTCACTCTTACTTTTGTTTTCATTTAAATGACTTCTGAGAAATACTTTGAGATGGGCAGGTTAGTTAGCACATTGAAAAAGCTCAAACACTTAAAGAAATGTTAGATCTTTGATGAATCAGTACTTGTAGGTATATTTGCCTGGGGATGTTATTGCAGGATTGAGGGGAGAGGAAAGCTCTCTGCACCCATCCCCCACCACCTCCTCACACCAAAATTGCCTCCTGGGCAACCTTGCTGGTACCTGGAATTACACCATTAGCTATGACTCTATCTCCTATTAAAACACATCTCCTGAAGGAGACGGTCCTTTGGTCTTCTCAGTCTTTAATGTGAATGTATCCAGTTGTTCATGAAAACAATTTTTTAATAGGGATAAAGGTAGAATGCATATGAAGACTTGCATTCTTGAGTAAGGACAGGGATCAGAAAGAGGGGAGAAGAGAGAAAATGAATTAGCAGTTGTCTTCCCTACTTGGCACAATCTAAAGTAGTCTCATAACAAAACAATGACTCTGGTAACAAAAACAAATACTTTATTTCTAAAAACTAAAAATTTTCTTTGTAAACTCTGCTAAAAGGGAAACTGAGGCATATTAAAAGTTTTAAAAGTTTATCTGAGCAAAAATTGATTTAAATCAGGCAGCATCCAATGTTGCAGATAGAAAGAAAGGAGCTCCAAGGAGCTGTACAAAATGGAAGACTTCTATAGTCAGAATGGAGCAGGAACAAGAAAGCTAAACCAGGCAAAAGATTGAGCTGGTTATTGCAGTTACTTTCCTTTATGGGATGGCAGGGGTTCTGTTTCTGGGAGAGCTGAAACTGTGTGTCTCAGTTGGGTGTCATGGGGCTTAGCATAAGCAACTCCATTTGGGGCCTATTGTCTTGTTTTTAACAGCTCTAAGAGGGCAGGGACTGGACCTGTTCTTTCAGCCTGTAGCCTCAGCACCTCCCAGATGAGCACAGTGCCTGGCATGGAGTAGAAGGTCAATAAATATCTGTTGAGTAGATAAATGTACCGTTCTTGAAGCGTGCCTCAGACCCTTACTTCCCCTCTGCCTGACTTCCCATCCAGGCAAAGTTCTGCCTTCTCTCTCCCACCAACCCTCTCTCTCACCCTCAGAAGTGAATTTCTCCTCTCAATTTCTCCAGCAAATATTTCTACGGTGCATTTTATGAAGAATTTATTCTATAAAGACAGTAAAACCTCTTGAAAAAATTAAAGTTATCTTTTCTTGTAAAATGTTTCACGTTTATCTGTCTCTGGATTCTAAGCCTCAGAAGGGTAGAGATTTCACAATTTAGCTTTCTCAAAGCTTCTAACACAAATAAAAATATTGATTGGGTTTTTATAAGAAGATGTCACCTTTAAATTCAGGCAAACTAAAGGGAAATGGAAAAACCAAGACGTCAGGCACATTATCTTACTGCTTCAGTGTCTCAAAAATAGGATTGGAACGTGCTGGATTAAATGAGAATATTTATCATTAGTAACACACTGATCTTAACTGAATAACAGTTGACTTTTTTTTAATTTATTTTATTTATTTATTGGCTGCGTTGGGTCTTCCTTGTGGCACATGGGCTTTCTTTAGTTGCTGTGAGTGGGGTCTACTCTTCATTGTGGCGCACGGGCTCCTCGTTGCAATGGCGTTTCTTGTTGTGCAGCATGGGCTCTAGACGTGTGGGCTTCAATAGTTGCGGCACATGGGCTCAATAGTTGTGGCGCATGGGCTTAGTTGCTCCGTGGCATGTGGAATCTTCCCAGAGCAGGGCTTGAACCTGTGTCCCCTGCATTGGCAGGTGGATTCTTAACCACTGCACCACCTGGGAAGTCCAAATAACAGTTGACTTTTTTTTTTTTTAGTTTAGCTTATTTTTAACAGTGGACTTTTTAAATGAGTCCTTATTTATCTGGACAAGAACTATACCATGAAAAACATATATACTATTACTTTACCTGGAAAAAAATTGAAAAACAAATCCATTAACTGCAAATTTCATAGCACAGAATTATAATAGCCTCACCTCGTTGCTTTAGAAGAGCTGGATTTGAGACTGATGAAACAGCACTTTCCTTTTAGGTTATGTTGAAATTTTTATTAATATTCTAACAAATTGAAGAATTTGACTTTTTTTTTGAGGTTGCATCATATATTCAAATCTATTTCCTTCCCATGAATGAGTTCTCATAACTACTGATAAACTGTGTTTCTCCTCTATGGACAATTCCTCAGAATTTCTTTGTAGTTCTTTGAAATGTGTGAGCACAGAGAACATTGCTACACATCATCATCTACCCAATAAAAAAACTCCCCACCATCCACCACCTTCTCTAGTTGGTTATTATAGGGTTGAAATTTCATCAGGGTTCCCCCACCACCACCCTTGACAAACAAATCAATGAGGAAAAAAGGAAATCTACCATGTCACCTGTCAGCAGGATATTGTGAACAGCTGAATGCAACTTCTAAGATAACACTGCTGGTCAGACTTAGAGTTCATCCGTATTGTGAGTGTTCTGCCTCTTAAAGAAACCAGGTTTTGTATGTGATCACGTGTGTGCCACCATCATGACAACCCACAGCATATTAAAGCTCACAAAGGCCTAGCTGGTCCCATGCTGTTCTAAATAAGAGAAAAGAATGTGCACCTTAAAAGACAATGCAAACTTAAGATTTACTCTAGTCTCATATGTCATGGTTTTGAGGCAAGGTAAAAACAGAACTATGTTTACCCTTCACATTAGAAACATTTTGAGGACAATTTTGCTCCCTTTCTCCAGGAAACATGGTTTCCAGGGTTACAGAGCCAGGTAACTTTATTCTTGTCAACCACTACCCACCACCACCTTCTAATAAAACCACAATGGAGGTGTTTTAATGCCGTGTTCAGAGACATGTGGAAGGCCTCTCTCTTGAAAGCCAACTCTTAGTCATTAGTTGCCAGACTAAATGCTCCATGTGTTTAATCTTTGCAACAGTTTTCTGAGGCTGGTGACTTTATCATCACCCCATTTTACAGATGAGACTGAATGATAAAGAAGTCTTACCCGAGCTATTCAGCTGAGAAGTGGCTAAGTCAGAATTCACACCCAGGCAGCCTGAAGGCAGAGCCTGCCCAAGCTCTAAATCCCTGAACACATCCTCTTCATAAATAGCTAACATAGAGGGAAGGATGCTCCCAGGCAACTGGGTCCACCCACCGCCCCCACCTCCGCCTCTCACTCATACTGTTACTTTTCGTATTTTCTTTGGTTGGAAGTAAATTTAAGGATGATATTAACTTGGATTAAAAGTCACATCCTTTTACTCTCATCTTAGATGGTTGTGTAACCCGATACCCTAACAGAACTGTTTTTTTTTTTTTTAAAGCAAAACAAAACCAAAAGAAGCAAAGTATGTGTCACTGTTGCATTACCCTCTTAGATGCTTTGCTTCTGCTTGAGAGCTTATCATTTTCCCCATAAGCCCGTCTGTGAAGGAGGCAATATGTCTTTTGGCTCTCGAATGCCGCTCGCCTCAACCTCATTATGGCAAGTCAGTTTCTGAAGCTGGGCTGTAGCTCTAGACAAATGATTGTATGAAGTTTTAAATAAACATACAACATTTACGTTACGCTGTTTCTTGAAATGATTTATTGTCATTTTCTTCTTTTAGTCCTGCTCTCTGGACATAAAAGACATGAGCTTTTGCTGTTTATACAAACCAAATCCTCTGTTTGCTCTGATTAAGCATTCATGGGTCTTTAATACAGCACAGGCTTTAGATTTGGGATTATTCCCTATGGGAGTGGTGGAATTAAATACATTTAGCCAGCAGAGATAAGAGAGGGCACCAGAGTTTAATTGCCATTAAAATAGATATGGTGGGTCACTAAAATAGAAGGCAGGAAAACAGTCTGCATTCTCCTTTTCTGCTATGGTGGAGGAAGCTCTACGATCATGTGACTTGTAGCCTCACAAAGTCTTAATGGCCTGGAAGATACAGGAGAAAGGTGAAAATTGTACTGGGGGGACAAGTCCGGTCCTGAGTGCCTAAGAAGCCTTGTGCCTAAGAAGACATTACTGCTTAGGGAGGGAACCTCAGCCTTGCCCACTGTAGAGAGGGTTCTACTCTTTCTGGCTGGACACAGTTGGCGATTAGTGGAATCAATTTTATTACCCCAAACTCTCCTGCCTCTCAGAAGGCATTCTAGAAATGTCGAGAGAGGAACCACCTTCTTCTGTGGTCCCCACCAGTGACTGGACAGAGATGAGATTTTCATCGGTGATTCCAACTGGCAGCTCTTGATATTTCATTTTTTCAGAATTGGCTGATCTACCGGCATTTTTCTTTTTCATTCTACTCATGGATATTGCAAATGAATCTTGTCACACTCCCCCAGAAGCCGGCACTTGGAGGTAGCCGCAGCCCTGGGGTTGGACAACTTGTCCAGTTAACTCCTATGGAACAGATAGGATGGAAATGTTTTTTTAAATATCACTCTGTGAGTCCTACATATTTGCACTTCAATTTAGACATCCTTAACTTTTCTGGTTTATAAGTTTAAAATCAGGCCCCAAATGCTCCCTTCAGCAAGCAGTTCACGTGCTAAAATTGGAAAAACCAGTTGCGGGGGTGGGGGGTGGGGGTGGAGGCGGGGAACAAAGAAGGTTGTGCCATTTTGAAAAGTAAGAATCAAGAGAAACGCCTTAGAAAATAATGTGTTTATCAGAATGGGGGACCTCACATTAAAACTATGTTGACTGATTCCATTTATTTGGAATTCTAGAAGTGGCAAAACTAATCTATAGTGACAGAAAGCAGATCAGAGATTGCCTGAGGCCAGGGGTGCAGGAAAGAGGGACCAGGGCTGGGAAGCAGCAGGGGAGCTTTGGGGGATGTTGGAAATGTCCCACATTTTTTCATCATAGTTAGTTGCACAATTTAAACTCCTAAAACCATACACGTAACGAGTGCACTTTATTGTATGTAAATTATACCTCAATAGAGTTGATGTAAAAACTATATACTGGTATAAGTTACTGAGAAGCCATGGGAGACCTTCCTAAATCATTTTTTATTTTAATATAAAAGAAAACAGTTGAGCTAATACTCCAGGAGTCATTAACAATAGACTTCCGCCCCCCCCTCCAAACGAAAATAATGTATATCCATCAGCTTTAAGTGCTGTACCTGACAGGCTAAGCTGTGAGCTGTTACTGCCAGCTGCTCTCTGAGAACGTTTCGGCTGGCTCTGCCCGAAAGAGGGCAGGCGGCCTGCTTTCCCCACAAGGGGCTCAGAGTTTTCCTTGCGGCACATGGTGTTGTGTTTCATTCTTGGGAAGGGATGGCAAGACACACACATGAATTGCAAGCTGTGCTTTCATCTGCCACGTGAACATGGAAATAAGTATCAACCTCATGCCCGGTGTCTCCTTTTTCATTCCCCTTCCTGCCCAGTGTGTCCTTCTTTTTCATTTCATTATCTATGTTTTCATTCATCAAGGTCAGTTGGGTGTGGGAGGAAGAAAGTGCTGAGCTAGTCTGTGAGATGGAGGAGAGGGCTGGTGGGTGGAGGAGGGAGGGGGACAGGCCTGTGGAGCTGATGCAGCCTGATCCTGAGCTGTGCCCTGCCTGGCATCCCAGGACCCAGCCTGCACTGGCCTGACTGGCCCGGGCCCTCTCCCCTCCCCCACCCTCCCCCAGCACCAGATACTTTCCCCACCGCAGGGGTGCACCGCCCTTGATAGATGCGGAGAGTTTGGGTTTTGTGATTGAACAGTTGATAGTGAGCATTCCCGCCAGAGGAGAAGCAATCAGAGCCAGGCCGTTTCTCTCTCTCTCTCTCTCTGTGGTCCCTCAGGCTCTTGGAGTATTTACACTAAACTCCAGGCCAGCAAAGAGAATTTACAGCCTTATCATGGAATTAAAGGCGCTGTCGGCTGGGGGGCAGAGAGGAGTGGGGGAGATGTGCGTCTCTCTTCCTCCTTTTCCAAAGGAGACTTTTAGCTTCATGTAGGGGGCTGATTATTTTATTCTCTCTCTCCTCCTCTGCCTGAAGTTCCTCTTAGAAGATTTTCTGTCATGTTTATTGAGATAATGAGGATTTATTTTTTACTCCTGTTCCAATATTAATGTTAGGAAATGATTTCTATAGAAAAGTGTCTAAAAAACCACAGACTAGGTTTAATCAATGTAAAGATTGCTACAGGTCAATATTTCTCTTGAAAAGCATTGGCTATCAAGCTGATAAAAAGAATACATAAAATATAGGTAAGGTATAAAGAATAATGATACAATGAATATGTAGTATAAGGATGCTGTTTCCTTTTAAGATCTTTGAACTCCTCTCTAATGCAGCGGCCCCATCTCCTCCCATCTGAATTTTTCAATGAGCCCATTGCAATTTTAATATGTAATTTTACTACATGTTTCCTTCCATAAAAATTAAGATTTCTGCATGTTTTTGAGCTTCATATACATAGAATCATATTATACATATTCTTTGTGGCTTGCTTTCAGATAACATTGCGTTCCTAAGAGTTAGCTGTTTTGGTGCATGGAGCATGGTGTAATTCACTTATATTCACTGCTGTTTTCATCCATTCTCTTACAAATAGTGCTGCTGTAAATGTTTTATACATTTTTCCTGATCTTCACTCTAGAATTTCTCTAGGTCTAGGGTGTATAAACTGGGAGTGGAATTACTGGGTATGTGCATCTTTATTTACTGATAATGCCGAATTGTTCTCTGTACTGAGTGTATGGATTTACTCTCTCACTAGCATACATATATATGGAAATTGTGCATCCTTTCACCAATATTTAATAGCATCAAAAATTTTTAATTTATTGTTTGCCAATTTAGTGGTATCAAAATGGTACTTACTATGATTTGTACTTGGATTACTCCACTTAGTAATGAGGTTGCACATCTTTTCATTGGCCGTCTGGATTTCCTCTTTTGTGACAACCCTGTTTTCTTTTCCATTGTCCATTTCTGCTTGTTATGAATTTTGCAAACATCTTCTCTTGATTTGTGTCATGTCCTTTCATTATCTTAATGGTAAATTTTGATGAACTGAGGTATTTAGTTTTAATGAAGTTTAATTTATCACTTTGTTTATATAGTTCATGGGGTTTTTGTGCCTTATTTAAGAAAGCCAAACCTAATTCTAAGTTATAAAGATAGTCTCTTATATTGTCTTCTAAGAGTTTTATGATTTTACTCTGCATTTAAGTCTTTAATCCACCTGGAATTGATTTTCATATGTGGCAGAAGGTATAGATATAATTCATTTTTTTACCACGTGGATATCCAATTGTTCCAAGATCATTTATTGAAAAGTCCCTGAAATGCAATGGTTATGGTCATAAACTAAGTCTGTATGTATTTTTTTTTCTGGCCTCTCTATCCTGTTCCTTTGATCAATCTGTTTATCCCTAAAATGATACCATTCTGAATCAATTATAGCTTCATTGTAAATGTTGATATCTATGAAATTAAATTCCCCCTTGACCCCTTGATATTCCATATAAATATTAGAAAGAAAATTAACTTTGGGGGATTTTTGTTGGAATCATATTGAATTTAATATCACTTTGGGGAACACTGACACCTAAATGATGTTGAACTTTTCAATCCATGAACATGGTATATGATTTGATTTCTCTAATTTTTTCAAAAAACCTTTATCATTTTATTCATAGAAGTTTTACACATCTTTTCTTAAATTCATTCCTGTAACCTCTATACTTTTGATGATATATTAATGACATCTTTTAAAATATATTTAACTATTTAGTGCTGGAGTATAAAATGCAATTGATTTTTGTATATTGATTTTGTATTCAACAGCTTATAATTCTTTATCTGTAGATTATTTTCTTCTACACAATAGTTTTATAAGTGGCGTATAGTTTTATTACTTTCCAATGCTTATACTTTTTACTTTATTGTCTACACTTCACTGGAGAAAGGTTGAATTTTTAGTAGCATATTGTTTAGCCTCCACGTGTTTGTGGTTTTTACAGTTTTTTTCCTGTGATTGATTTCTAATCTCATAGGGTTGTGGTCAGAAAAGATGCTTGATACAATTTCAATTTTCTTGAATTTACCAAGGCTTGATTTATGATCCAATATGTGATCCATCCTGGAGAATGTTCCATGTGCACTTGAGAAGAACGTGTAATCTGCTGTTTTTGGATGTATCCAAACAGCAGATAGATATCCTACAGATATCTATTAAATCAAGCTGATTTATTGTGTCATTTAAAGCTTGTGTTTCCCTATTAATTTTCTGTGTGGATGATCTGTCCATTGGTGTAAGTGGGGTGTTAAAGTCCCCCACTATGATTGTGTTCCTGTCGATTTCCTCTTTCATAGTTGTTATCATTTGCCTTATGTATTGAGGTGCTCCTTTATTGGGTGCATATATATTTATAATTGTTATCTCTTCTTCTTGGATTGATCCCTCGATCTTTATGTAGTGTCCTTTCTTGTCTCTTGTGACATTTTTTATTTTAAAGTCTATTTTATCTGATAATTTTTAATAGCAGACAACCTTGTCTTACTTGTGACTTTAAAGGGAATGCTCTAAACATTTCACCATTAAATGTGTTGTTTACTGTAGATACCCTTTATCAGTATTCATTAAGTATATTTCTATTACTTTTTTGATAAGAGGTTTTTATTATGAATGTATATTCAGTGCCGTCAAATACTTTTTCATTATTGAGGTAAGCACATGATTTTTCTCTATTACTGTGATGAATGTCTGTAGTTGATTTTCTAATGTTAAATTAACTTTGCATTCTAGGAAAAAACTCAACTTGATCATGATATATAACATATTTACATTGTTGGGTTTGATCTAATATTTTTCTTGGGATTTTTTTCATCTAATGTTCAAGTTTTATATCTTAGAAGAAAATAATTTCATTGGTCTTTATCCAGTCTTAATGATATTGAACCTTAGAAGAATTATTAAAACTATATTTCACTTTGTGACCTTGAGACATATGCATCCAAATAAAAATCTTTTATGAGCATCCTGGAAACATCATATAAAGTTGTTGTTTCCCCAGGTATGTTCTGCATCTTTTGACTTTTAAACCTTGAATTCATTATTTGAGCAATTTTTCAAACAGCATGAGAAAAAAATTAAATTTCTTAGACTATGTGAAGTTGGTATATGTAGATGCAGTATTTTCACAGGCTTCTACATACTTTTAGCCATAAGGAAGCTTCCAGATTTTGTATCTACATATATAGTAGTCAATTTATTTCTGTGCTTCTAAATAACTGTTCTTATTAGATTGTGATGCTTACCTGACTTTTGCTCACAATTGAACCATAAGGTGTTTTGTTTTTTGTTTTTTAGTGTTTAAAAAATTTTTTTAATTTAAATATAGTTGATTTACAATGTTGTGTTAGTTTCTGGTGTACAGCAGAGTAATTCAGCTATATATGTATATTCTTTTAGAGATTCTTTTCCATTATTGTTTATTACAAGATATTAAATAATTATAGTTCTCTGTGATATACAATTGGACTTTGATGTTCATCTGTGTTATATATAATAGTTTGCATCTGCTAACCCCAAACTCCTAATTTTTCCCTTCCCGCCCTTTCCCTTTGGCAACTATAAGTTTGTTTTCTATGTCTGTGAGTCTGTAAATAAATTCACTCGTATCATTTTTTAGATTCCACATGTAAGTGATATCGTATGATACTTTTCTTTCTTCGTTTGACTTTACTTAATATCTTAATCTCTAGGTCCATTCATATTGCCACAGATGGCAGTACTTCATTCTTTTTTTTTTAATTTTTATTTTATTTTAGAATATAATTGGTTTACAGTGTTGTTAGTTTCAGGTGTACAGCTAAATTACTTAGTTATACATATATCTCTCCTTTTTCAGATTCTTTTCCCATATAGTTATTACAGAGAGTAGAATTCCCTGTGCTATACAGTAGGTCCTTGTTGATTATCTATTTTATATATAGTAGTGTGTATATGTTAATCCCAAACTCCTAAGTTATCCCTCCCACCAACTTTCCCCTTAGGTAAACATAAGTTTGTTTTCTATCCCTGTGTGTCTGTTTCTGTTTTGTAAATAAATTTACTTGCATCATTTTTTAGATTCCACATATAAGTGATATCATATATTTGTCTTTTTCTATCTGACTTACTTCACTTAGTGTGATAATCTCCAGGTCCATCCATGTTGTTGCAAATGGCATTATTTCATTCTTTTTTATGGCTGAGTAATATTCCATTGTATATATGTACCACATCTTCTTTATCCATTCATCTGTCAATGGACATTTAGATTGCTCCCATGTCTTGGCTATTGTAAACAGTGCCACAGTGAACATTGAAGTGCATATCTTTTCGAAATATGGTTTTCTCTGGATATATGCTAGGGAGTAGGATTGCTGGATCACATAATAACTCTATTTTTGGTTTTTAAAGGAAGCTCCATACTGTTCTCCATAGTGGCTGTACCAATTTACATTCCCATCAACAGTGTAGGAAGGTTCCCTTTTCTCCACATGCTCTCCAGCATTTATTGTTTGTAGATTTTTTGATGATGGCCATTCTGACTGGTCTGAGGTGACACCTCATTGTGGTTTTGATTTGTATTTCTCTAATATTTAGCAGTTGTTGCTAAAAGATGTTGCACATCTTTTCATGTGATTTTTAGCCATTTGTATGTCTTCTTTCAAGAAATGTCTATTTAGGTTTTCTGCCCATTTTTTGATTTTTTTTTTTTTATATTGAGATGCATAAGCTGTTTGTAAATTTTGGAGATTCATCCCTTGTCAGTAGCATCATTTGCAAATATTTTCTCATTCTGTAGGTTGTCTTTTCATTTTGTTTATGGCTTCCTTTGCTGTGCAAAAGCTTATATGTTTAGATAGGTCCCATTTATTTATTTTTGTTTTTATTTTCATTACTCTGGGAGGTGGATCCAAAACATGTTGCTGCTACTTATGTCAAAGAGTGTTCTATCTATGTTTTCCTCTAAGAGTTTTATAGTATCTGGTTACATTTAGGTCTTTAAGGCATTTTGAGTTTATTTTTGTGTATGGTGTTAGAGAGTGTTCTAATTTTTTTTTTTTACATATAGCTGTCCAGTTTCCCCAGCATCACTTATTGAAGAGACTGTCTGTTCTCCATTGTATATTCTTGCCTCTTTTGTAGTAGATTAATTAACCCTAGGTGTGTGGGTTTATTTCTGGGCTTTCTGTCCTGTTCCACTGATCTGTAAGTCTGTCTTTGTGCCAGTACCATACTATTTTGATGACTGTAGCTTTATAGTACAGTCTGAAGTCAGGGAGCCCGATTTCTCCAGCTCCATTTTTATTACTCAAGATTGCTTTGGCTAGTCAAGATCTTTTGTGTTTCCATATAAATTTTAAGATTTTTTTTGTTCTCGATCTGCAAAAAAATGTCATTGGTAATTTGATAGTGATTGCATTGGATCTGTAGATTACCTTGAGTAGTATAGTGATTCTTCCACTCCAAGAACATGGTAAATATGGTATATCTTTCCATCTGTTTCTGTTGTCTTCAATATCTTTCATCAGCATCTTATAATTTTCAGGGTACAGGTCTTTTGCCTCCTTAGGTAGGTTTATTCCTAGGTATTTTATTCTTTTTGATGCAATGGTAAATGGGATTGTTTCCTACATTTCTGTTTTTGATCTTGTATAGAAATGCAAGAGATTTCTGTGTATTAGTTTTGTATCCTTCAACATTACTGAATTCATTGATGAGCTCCAGTAGTTTTCTGGTAGCATCTTTAGGATTTTCTATGTATAGTATCATGTCATCTGCAAATAATGACAGTTTTACTTCTTTTCCACTTTGAATTCCTTTTATTTCTTTTTCTTCTCTGAATGCTGTGGCTAGGACTTCTCTGTCTGACTTACTTAGTGTAGTAATCTCTAGGTCTGTCCATGTTGCTGCAAATGGCATTATTTCATCTTTGTGGCTGAGTAATATTTTGTTGTATATATGTACCACATCTTTTTAACTCTCCATCTGCTGATGGACATTTAGGGCTCATGTATCTTTTCAAATTAGAGTTTTCTCCAGACCTGCAGTCTCTAGTCCTTATCTGTCCTGCTCTAGTGAACATGCTCTGTTTCTGCCCACAGAGCAGGGTGCATTCCATAGATAGGGAACGATTGCTGTGCTCCTGGATAAAGGTAAAGAGTCAGGTAGTGGCTAAAGCCAATCTTTCAGGCCCTCATGCTTCTCAGCAATCACTTAAGAATTCAAAAACATTTGTCTGGCTTTGCAGTCAGGTGTCCCTTAGGGGAGAAAACAACCTGGAGTTAAAGGTGCACTTTCTGGAACACAAAGTAAGTAGCAGATCCCTCACGTGACTTCCTGGGGTAGCATGTAGTTCAAGACATGTGTTAAATCTGAACTTTCCCTGCATGTCTATCTTTCTCTACCTTCCAGCTGGCTTTTAAGAGGAATCAAACCTTTGATTTTGTTAGTGATCCCTTTTGGTCTGGCAACCCTTTCATGGCAACAGGACTAAGACTTTCCATTTTATTTGAAGTGTCACTGAACATGGTTGTTTGGAAATGAGAATGCTTGAACAGGGCCGTTATGTGAAAAAGTTTTGGAAAAGTGAGGGCATAGATAAAACAAACACTATTTTGAAACCTGAATCTGCTGACATTGGAAACCACAAAATTATCATTTACCAAGTAATGCTTCATAGCTTGCCATTGTTCATGTGAACACTGGTGGCAAAACACACTACTCACTTGGGGCCCCTAATCAGTGTGGCTGATAATGGGACCCACTGCTCACCACATACAACCTAGTTGCACACATCTAGCTTTACTACTACAGGGTGAAAGAGGGGATGGGGGAAAACTCCTGAGTCTGAAGGTATCGCTTCAGAGCTCCATGAGAAGCCCTTGACATGAACTCATAGAGCCAGGCTATATGTTATTGATATTGTAATTTAAAATAATATTCTAATCAATGAAAACCTCTAAGATTAGAGACACATATGTACACCCTTTATTATGTTGAGTTTAATTAACCGTGGATCGTGTAATATTTTGTGTTTGCTTTAAAATATTCCAGCAAAGGGGGTAAAAAAGGTAGAGGTAAAGATGACATGGAACAAGTGTAGCAGATTGTGGACCATTATTGAGGCTGGGGGATGGATAGGTGGAGGTTCATTATACAATTCTCTAGACTTTTATGAAGGTTGAAAATTTTCCATACTGAATTTTTGTATGCAGTGAGTAAAATGGAAACATCATAATATCAACCTTATGTTGCTAATACAAATCAACTTTGGTTTCTGTCAATGGTGGATGCCATGTGGCACTGCTCAGATCCCCTTCAGGAATGAAAGCATATCCTCCCCCTGCTGGGGGTGCTCCCCACAGAAAGCCCTCTGCCACCAGTCCCTTACCTGAGTTCTCTTTGCTGGAGAGAGAGACCCTTCATCCAGGGGTGCACACTTCCTGGGGCAGCCTCCTCCACTGACTCATTGATGTGGGGTAATAAGGCCTGGCTTTCTCACTCCAACATTCCAGCTTCAGCTTCCATTGAGATTGCGTTGCAACTCTTTTTCTCCCTCTAGCCAATCCCCAACCCCTCCACAGGTGGTGATCCCAAGAGCACTTCCTAATAAACCTCCTCAAAGCTTATCTCTGATTCACAGTCTGCTTCCTGGGAGAACCCAGCCCTGTACACTACTGTAAACAGAAAATCAGAGAATGTTAGTGATGAAGGGGAATTAGGTGCTTTCTCAATGCAAATCTCTCACTTTACAGAGAAGGAAATTGCACAGGAAGGAAGTTACATGACTTATTTACTACCATTTGCTTAACTGGTTGGTGCCAGAGCTAAAATGGCAGAACCCACAATTCCTTAACTCCCATAAGCCAGTCCATTGTATTGTTCCAAAGGTTTCTCTGATTCATATGGGCCCATTTAGAAAATAAGTTAAGTTTTGATATTTTTGATACGATGTGGTATTGCAATGTGATGGCCAAGGGACACTAATATATCACATACGAGAGTGCGTCAAAAATTATCCACACTCGGGCTGTAGAATTCATTTTAGTTAACTTTTAGAAAAGACAAATACATAATTTTTCAACATAATCTCCTTGCTTTTCAATACACTTTGTCCATCTGTCAACAAGCTTTCGTATTCCCTCATTAAAAAACGTTTTAGGCTGAGCTGTGAGCCACAAATGCACCACTATCTTCACATCTTCATCGGAAGTGAATCTTCATCCTTGTAGGGCTGCTTTCAGGGGACGGACAGGTGAAAGTCTGATGGAGCAAGATCAGGACTATAGGGAGGATGCTTTAACACCTCAAAATGAAGTAATCCATGACAGACTTAGGTTTTGAAAAGTTTGTGCGAGATGGGTACTGAAACAACTCAAGGAAGGGCATAAACAGAAACATTTGGATATCTGCAAACAAAATTTGGACCAATGCTCTAAAGAAGATAACAGTCTCTTAAAGAGAATCATTACTGGTGACAAGACATGGATTCATCACTATGAGCCTGAGAGTAAACGGCAGAGTATCACATGGAAACATCCTCAATCACCGACCAAGAAAAAGTTCAAAAGTCAACCATCATCTGGAAAATTGATGGTTACAGTTTTCTGAGATTCTCAAAGGCCAGTATTGGAACATTATCAGGAAAAAGGTTCAACAATTAACAGTGCTTGCCACAGTGAGATGCTTATTGAAGGGCTGAAGGGCTGAAATCTAAATTTCGGATTAAACACAGAGGACTGCTATCCAAGGGTGTTGTGATCTTGCATGACAATACACGTCTGCACACTTCTGCCCACACTGTTGACACTCTGCGAAAACTTCATTTTAAGGTGTTAAAGCATTCTCCCTATAGTCCTGATCTTGCTCCATCGGACTTTCACCTATTTGGTCCCCTGAAAGCAGCCCTACGAGAACAAAGATTCACTTCCAATGAAGATGTGAAGATAGTGGTGCATTCGTGGCTCACAGCTCAGCCTAAAACATTTTTTAATGAGGGAATACGAAAGCTTGTTGACAGATGGACAAAGTGTATTGAAAAGCAAGGAGGTTATGTTGAAAATGATGTGTTTGTCTTTTCTAAAAGTTAATTAAAATCTACCACCAGAATGTGGATAATTTTTGACTCACCCTTGTAGTTCTGACTGCTTGTAACAGAATAGTCAATGAAGGGTTGTTAGCAACAAGCATATTTAGTTTCTCATGCACCTGGAAGGTGAGTGCAGCAGTTAGAGATGTCATCAGAAGCCCATATTCTTTCCATCTTTCTGCTATAATATGCTCAATATATTCTCTCTCTCTGTGTGTTTCTCTCTCTCTCTCTCTGACTCTCTCTCTCTATGTGTATATGTTGACATTTATCCTTAAATCCCAAGAAGGCTGCTATGGCTCCAGGTATCACATTCCCCCACAACAATATCAAGGCAGAAAAAAATATTTAGTAGTAGTGCTACAGTAGGAGTAGTAATTAGGGAGAAAAGCCTTTCCCAGAAGCCCCTGTGAGGCTTCTCCTCGGATCTCTCTAGCTCTTACATGCATGCTCTAGCTATAAGGAAGGCTAAAGATCCAACTATTTGACATGTGGATCCTCTCTAAGGAGATGAGCTCTGTTAACAAGAAAGACAGAAGGCTTGAAAAGTCACTGGTTAGATGACAAAATGGCTACCACATCAGGCTAATTTTTATCCTCTAAAACCACCTGCTCGACCAAGGAAAGGTATGTATTGGATATAATATCATCTAATTAGCACTTTTAAGATAGCTCCTTACCTAGGAGACTTAACTGGCCCAATGAAGTGGCCTACATTTAAACCACAAACTTAAAACATGACTTATGTTCTTTTTTTAAAGACTTTATTTTTTTATAATAGTTTTAGGCTTACAACAAAAATGAGAGAGGAGGGATGGGAAGACTTTCTATACACACCCTGCCCCCATACATGCATAGCCTCCTCCATCATCAACATCACTCACTGGAAAGGTATACTTTTTTAAAATCAGGGATGGACCTACATTAACATACGATAATCACCCAAAGTCCATAGTTTACCATAGGGTTCACTCTTGGTGTACATTCTTTGGGTTTGGACACATGTATTATACAATGACATGTCCATCATTATAATATCCTACCAGCACTTCACTGCCCTGAGAAGCCTCTGGGTTCTGCCTATTCATCTCTTCTCATCCCACCCCTGGCAACTACTGATTGTTTTATTTTCTGCATCGTTTGACCTTTTATAGAATATGCATTTCTTTTTATACTTCACTAAAACAGAGACCCCATTACTTGAACCAAAAAAGGATATATTTTATGTGAACTAATTAACTACTTACTTTTTTATTGTGTGCTTTTATTACACTCACAATCATTAGGGTATTTTGTTTTTTAAGGCTAAGAAAGTTGATACTGTGGAAATGATTCAAGTTAACTAGTCTATATCTATAAAACTTTAGAACAAACCATTAGGGGAAAACATAGCAAATACAGAACAGAACAGGGTAAGAAAAGTAAACTCAAAGTCATTTTACATGTTAACAAAATGAGGGACTTGGTGGATGAGGGGAGAGCCAAACATGAATAATTTTGAATTTTTCTGTTTTCCTTGATCTGTAACTAAAAGTCCTTTACCATCTGTCACCAGCAAATAGAACTTGTCTATTCCTCTTTTGATACTTATCATTAGGGCCTTGGTTTGATACTATGCTCTAATCTCCATGTTGTAACTTCCCAACTGGCATCTCCAATAGAGAGATATCCATTCATTATTTTATTATCCAAAATGCCTAGAAGAATTCTTTATACTCTGGTAGATGTTTATTGATTATTATTTTAGACACTAGAAGTCACTAGGCCTTACCCAACTGAATAAAAGTTCATGGTGTATACAAAGAGTTTCCAGTGATTTAGCTGTAATTTAGGGGACGTTATTTTTTTTTAAGGTTCGGTCTTAAGTCCTCTGCTTTTTAAACATTTATATGATTGATGTAACATAGATAATGGAATGGAAATCATGATCCCAGCATTTTAAGATGAGAACAGGTTTGGAATTGAGATCCATTAATTTAAGTATTCATTATTCAGCAAATCTTTATGAAGCACTTAGTCTAAGCCAAATCCTGTATTTGTATTTGAAAAACAAAGCATGATCCTTATGGAGCTTCCATAATCATGGTGGCCACAGATGGAATAATACCACTGTCCACAATGGCAGATGACATTCACTGAGGGCCTGTATGTGCCTGGCACAATTTGAAGTGGTTTATATGTACTGACTCATTTAATTCTCTCCACAGCCCTATGTGGTAGGCATTGCAAATATCTTTATTTTACAGATGCAGAATCTCAGGCACAGAGGGATTCGTTACATTGCCTGACTCGCAGCTGATGAGTGTCAGCCAGGATCCGAATCCAGGCAGTCTGCCTCCTGAGATACACTGACTTTCAATAATCAAATAATCTTGTAAATCAAATGATAACTTATAGAAAATTATAACTGTTCCAAGATCTGTGGAGGAGAGATTCATGGTATTATTAAACCTATTTTAAGAAGATATTACCCAGGTAAGAAGTCAGGGGAGTCTTCTTGGTGCAGAGACAGTTAGGATGGCATCTGAAGGGCATTAACTAGGTAAAAAGGGGCTAATGGGGTACTATAAACAAAGGAAATGCCTTTTGATGGCAATATTCAAGAAACCTACTACCAAAAAATAAATAAAAGTAGAATAGAAGGTGAGTCTTGATGATTTTGATTCCAGTTAGCAAAGCATTTTCACTTTTGCTCTTGTGTTTAATGCTCACAACAACCTTGGGTAGGTTACAGACTTAAGCCATTTAACCAAGGCCACAGACCAGAAGTAGTCAGTCTGGGGCCTGAACCCAGGTCTCCTGGTTTCAGTTCCCACAGCTATTCCACCAAACCAGAGTGGCTCAATAGTGAAAAGCAGGACCAAAGCAACATGTGGAGAGCACTGCAAGTATGGCAGAAAGGTCAGGGTCCACTTGACTCAAAGGTGTGTACAGATCAGCAGCAATACTGGTGACACTGGTGCCTACGGAAACATATTTTATGTGGGTGTGAGAACGGAAATACAATTCAGGATCGAGTCAAGGCACAATTACTCTCAGATCTGAGAGAATTCAAACATTGCGTGCAACACTGTTAGGACAGGGCCCCATAGTTTCAGGAGGACATAAAGAGCTAGAAAATAAAGACTCAGGAGGGAAAGTCAAAGAAATTGGGTTGTTTGAAGAAAACTATCAAAGGTTGCTTATCAAAAACATTCCGTGACAGACAATGACCAGCTTACTTTTTGTCATCTCCCAGGAGGTAGAAAGCAGAAAGGATTGACACCAACCCTGCAAACTATTCTTTATTTCCTGGCAAGAAAAAAGAGACACCCTAGGACCAATGCCTCAAACAACAAATCTGTAAATCATTTGTGCTTGGCTCTGGAATTCTAATGTGATTCTCTTTCCTATTCCAGCTTTACCTCTTTGTTGCACCTAGACCATTCTTAGGGTTATTTTGAAATCTTCCAAGCACGTGTTATAATTGTACCAAGGAAAAGCTAGTCAAGGATTAAAATGAGACAAAAAGACACCATCCAATAAAATAAAGCTGCACGTTATGCATATGGGAGATAATTCAAGAAGCATAATTGAAAATAGTCAAACACTTGTTAAGTAGCTGTCTAGCATCCATCCCCAGCAGCTGCACACTTAATACAGTTACTAATAAGCAGGATGCCTATAGTTAAAAATGCCTGCTGGAAATATGGGAGAAGACAAGGCATAAACGTTAGATCTTGAGCTCCCCTGCTATATTATAAACTCCTTGACGGCAGGCTCTCTGTTACAATCACCTTTATGCAAACCTCAGTGACCAGTTACAGGGTGCTAGCACATAAAAGAGGATCAATAAGTGTTTGCAACTTATAATTGTCATGCCTTTGCTCATCATCTCTCTCCTACTTGCCTTTACTTTTGTTGTCATTATTCAATCATTGTAAAAAAAAAAAAAAAAGTCCCTCTCCTGTTCCTTTTTTCTTGTATTCATCACATGCTTAATGCCTGACAGTAGACCCAAAGGCACCATTTAACCTTGCCAAGTGGTTAAATATTTCGTGACTAAGTCAGAAATATTTCGTGACTGAGTTTAACTCGGGGATGTTAAACTCTGGCATAGGTTGATGAGAAAGACTGTAAAATCATTTCTCCATGGAGTCTTTGACAACGTTGAGTATCTAGTGTGATTCTGGGGTAAAGATATGCCTGGAGGTCGAATTTAACATTCTACAAATGTATGCATGAGTACACACACTAGTTTTCCTTATAAAAATTATCCATGTTCACTGCAGAAAATGTGTACAATTTGGGGAAGTATAAAGAAGAAAATAATAATCACCATCCAAAAGGAGCTACAGTTAGTATTTTGGTGTATTTCTATTTTTTTAATGTATCTATCCACATACACTCACTCATTTATTCAACGAATTCTCATTAGGACACTACTAACATTCTATGTAGAAAAAGACAAATAATCATCATAATAGAAGGAAAATTATATGGTACAGTAGAAGGTGTTACATGTATGAAGAAAAGTATTACATGTTGAGTAATGTGGTCAGAGATGCTGGAACAGAGTAGAGGGGGCTGTGATTTTTTTAAAATAAGATAGACAAGTAGTTTTATTTTGTTAATGGAATTCTTATTTCTTGCTTAGGTATAATTGACAAATAACATTATATTACTTTGAAGTGTACAATGTAATGATTCTATATTTCTACATATTACTATAGTCACCGTGCTGTACATTATATCCCCATGACTTATTTATAACTGTAAGTTGGTACAAATTTGTGCCTTATGACCCCCTTCACCCATTTCAACCACCCACTATCCCCCCCCACCACCTCTGGCAACCACCAATCTTCTCTCTGTGAATTCAGTGTTGCTTTGTTTTGCTTTTTCAGAATGTATATATGAGATAGTATAGTATTTGTCTTTGCCTAACATATTCATTTAGCATAATGCCCTCAAGTCTATCTATGTTGTCCCAAATAGCAAAATTTCATTCTTTTTATGGCTGAATTAGATAGATAGATAGATATATAGATAGATAGATAGATAAAGATAGATATAGATATGTGATATATATATCACAATTTATCCATTCATCTGTCAGTAGACACAGGTTGTTTACATATCTTGGCTATTGTAAATAATGCTCTACTGAACATGGGAGTGCATATATCTTTTCAAGTGAGTATTGTCTTCTTCAGATAAATACTTGAAAATAGAATTACTAGATCATATGATACTTCTATTTTTAAATTTTTTGAGGAAGCTCCATACTTTTTTCTATAGTGGTTGCAAAAATTTACATTTCCATCAACAGTGCACAAGGGTTCCAGTTTTTCTACATCCTCACCAACACTTGTTATTTTTTGTCTTTTTGATAATAGCCATTCTAATAGGTGTGAAGTGATACCTCATTGTGATTTTGATTTGCATTTCCCCGATGATTAGCAATGCTGAGCATCTTTTCATGTACCTATTGGCCCTCTCTGTTTTCTTTAGAAAAAAATGCCTATTAGGATCCATTGCCCGATTTTCAGTTGGATTGAGGGTTTTTTGTTTTTGATTTTGCCTTTGAGTTGTATGAGTCCTTTATATATCTTAGATATTAGCCCCTTATCTGATATATGATTTGCAGATTTCATACCTCATTCTGTAGGTTGTATTTAGGTTGTTGATGGTTTCTTTCACCATGCAGAAGCTTTTTAGATTGATGTCGTCCCACTTGTTTGTGTTTACTTTGGTTGCCTTTGTTTTTCGTATCAAATCCAAAAAAATCACTGTCAAGACCAATTTTAGGAGCTAACCACCTATGTTTTCCTCTAGAAGTTGTGTAGTTTCAGGTCTTACATTCAAGTCTGTAATTCATTTTGAGTTAACTTTTGTATATGGTGTAAGAATGTGGTTCATTTTATTTATTTTCTGCTTGTGGCTGTCCAAATTTCCCAACACAATATATTGAAGAAACTGTCTTTTCCCCATTGTATATTCCTGACACATTTGTCATAAGTTAATTTACCATGTATTCATAGGTTTATTTCTGGGTTTTTCTATTCTGTTCCATTGATCTATGTGTTTTTAGGCCAATGCCATACTATTTTGATTACCAGAGCTTTGTAATATAGTTTGAAATCAGAGCTCATGATGCCTCCAAGTTGTTGTTCTTTTTCAAAGTTGCTTTGGCTATTTGCAGTCCTTTGTGATTGCATACAAATTTTAGGGATATTCTATTTCTGTGAAAAATGCCATAGGAATTTTGATAGGGATTACATTGAATCTGTAAATAGGTTTGGGTAGTATGGACATTTTTACAATATTTATTCTTATAATACATGAGCTTGGGATATCTTTTTTAAAAATTACTTTTATTGAGATACAATTGACATACAATCAACTGCATATATTTAAAGTGTACAACTTGATATTTTTTTTCTTATTAGTAATGTACATATGGCAATCCCAATCTCCCAATTCATCCAACCCCACCCCACCCCGCCTTTCCCCGCTTGGTGTCCACATGTTTGTCTTCTTCATCTGTGTCCCTGTTTCTGCCTTGCATATGGGTTAAATTGTACAATTTTTCTATATTCTGCATATATGTGTTAATATACGATATTTGTTTTTCTCTTTCTGACTCACTTCACTCTGTATGACAGTCCATCCATGCTTAACAAATGTCCCAATTTCGTTCCTTTTTATGGCTGAGTAATATTCCATTGTATATATGTACCACATCTTCTTTATCCATTCATCTGTTGATGGACATTTAGGTTGCTTCCATGTCCTGGCTATTGTAAATAGTGCTGCAATGAACATTAGCATGCATGTGTCTCTTTGAATTATGGTTTTCTCTGGGTATATATCCAGGAGTGGGATTGCTGGGTCATATGATAACTCCATTTTTAGTTTTTCAAGGAACATCCATACTGTTCTCCATAGTGGCTGTATCAGTTTACGTTCCCACCAACAGTGCAAGAGCGTTCCCTTTTCTCCACACCCTCTCCAGCATTTACTGTTTGTAGATTTTCTGATGATACCCATTCTAACTGGTGTGAGGTGATACCTTACTGTTGTTTTGATTTGCATTTCTCTAATAATTAGGGGAAAAGCTGTTGAGCAGCTTTTCATGTGCCTTTTGACCACCTGTATGTCTTCTTTGGAGAAATGCCTATTTCGGTCTTCTGCCCATTTTTTGATTGGATTGTTTGGGTTTTTTTTTTTTTTTTTTTTTATATTGAGCTGCATGAACCATTCATATATTTTGGAGATTAATCCTTTGTCTGTTGATTCATTTGCAAATATTTTCTCCCAATCTGAGGGCTGTCTTTTCATCTTGCTTATAGTTTCCTTTGCTGTGCAAAAACTTTTACATTTCATTAGGTCCCACTTACTTTTGTTTTTATTTCCATTACTCTAGGAGGTGGCTCAAAAAAGATCTTGCTGTGATTTATGTCAAAGAGTGTTCTTCCTATGTTTTCCTCTAGGAGTTTTATAGTGTCTGGCCTTACATTTAGGTCTTTAACCCATTTTGAGTTTATTTTTGTGTATGGTGTTAGGGAGTGTCCTAATTTCATTCTTCTACAGGTAGCTGTCCAATTTTCCCAGCACCACTTATTGAAAAGTTTGTCTTTTCTCCATTGTATATCCTTGCCTCCTTTGTCATAGATTAGTTGACCATAGTTTATCTCTGGGCTTTCTATCCTGTTCCGTTGATCTATATTTCTGTTTTTGTGTCAGTACCATATTGTCTTGATTACTGTAGCTTTGTAGCATAGTCTGAATTCAGGGAGTCTGATTTTTTTCCCTCAAGGTTGCTTTGGCTATTCGGGGTCTTTTTTGTCTCCATACAAATTTTAGGATTTTTTGTTCTAATTCTGAAAAAACACCATTGGTAATTTGATCAGGATTGCATTGAATCTGTAAATTGCTTTTGGTAGTATAGTCATTTTCACAATGTTGATTCTTGCAATCCAAGAACATGGTATATCTCTCCATCTGTTTGTGTCATCTTTGATTTCTTTCATTAGTGTCTTATAGTTTTCTGAGTACAGGTCTTTTACCTCCTTAGTTAGGTTTATTCCTAGATATTGTATTCTTTTTGTTGCAGTGGTGAATGGGATTGTTTCCTTAATTTTTCTTTCTGATCTTTCATTGTTAGTGTATAGAAATGCAGGAGATTTATGTGTGTTAATTTTGTATCCTGAAACTTTACCAAATTCATTGATTAGTTCAAGTAGTTTTCTGGTATCATCTTTAGGATTTTGTATTTATAGTATCATGTCATCTGCGAACAGTGACAATTTTACTTCTTCTTTTCCAGTTTTGATTCCTTTTATTTCTTTTTCTTCTCTGATTGCTGTGGCAAGGACTTCCAAAACTATGTTGAATAGTAGTGGAAATGGTGGACATCCTTGTCTTGTTTCAGATCTTAGAGGGAATGCTTTCAGTTTTTCACCATTGAGAATGATGTTTGCTGTGGGTTTGTTGTATATGGCCTTTATTATGTTGAGATAGGTTCCCTCTGTGCCCACTTTCTGGAGAGTTTTTATCATAAATGGGTATTGAATTTTATCAAAAGCTTTTTCTGCATCTATTGAGATGATCATGTGGTTTTTATCCTTCAATTTGTTAATATGGTGTATCACATTGATTGATTTCTATATATTGAAGAATCCTTGCATTCCAGGGATAAACCCCACTTGATCATGCTGTATGATCCTTTTAATGTGTTGTTGGTTTCTGTTGGCTGGTTTTTTGTTGAGGATTTTTGCACCTAGATTCATCAGTGATATTGGTCTGTAATTTTCTATTTTTGAAGTATATTTTTCTGGTTTTGGTATCAGGGTGATGGTGGCCTTATAAAATGAGTTTGGGAGTGTTCCTTCCCCTGCAATTTTTTGGAAGAGTTTGAGAAGGATGGGTGTTAGCTCTTCTCTAAATGTTTGATAGAATTCATCAAACATCTTGTCCTGGACTTTTGTTTGTTGGAAGATTTTTAATCACAGTTTTGATTTCATTACTTATGATTGGTCTGTTCATATTTTCTGTTTCTTCCTGATTCAGGTTATATGTTTCTACGAATTTGCCCATCTTCCAAGCTGTCCATTTTATTGGCATATAGTTGCTTGTGATGCTTTGTATTTCTGTGGTGTCCATTGTAATTTCTCCTGTTTCATTTCTAATTTTATTGATTTGAGTCCTCTCCCTCTTTTTCTTGATGAGTCTGGCTAAATGTTTATAAATTTTGTTTGTTTTTACTTTTATTCATCTAAAACAAAAAACCAGCTTTTGGTTTTATTGATCTTTGCTATTGTTTTCTATGTTTCTATTTCATTTATTTCTGCTCTGATCTTTATCATATCTATCCTTCTACTAACTGTGGGTTTTGTTTGTTCTTCTTTCTCTAGTTCCTTTAGGTGTAAGGTTAGATTGTTTTTTGGGGGATTTTTCTTGTTTCTTGAGGTAGGATTGTATTGCTATAAACTTCCCTCTTAGAACTGCTTTTGCTGCATCCGCTTGGTTTTGGATCATTGTGTTTTCATTGTCATTTGTCTCTAGGTATTTTTTGTTTTCCTCTTTGATTTCTTCAGTGATCTCTTGATTATTTAGTAGTATATTGTTTAACCTCCATGTGTTTGTGTTTTTTATGGTTTTCTCCTGTAATTGATTTCTAATCTCATAGTGTTGTGGTTGGAAAAGATGCTTGAAATGATTTCAGTTTTCTTAAATTTATCGAGGCTTGATTTGTGACCCAAGATGTGATCTATCCTGGAGAATGTTCCATGTGCACTTGAGAAGAAAGTGTAATCTGCTGTTTTCAGATGGAATGTCCTATAAATATCAACTAAATCTAGCTGGTCTATTGTGTCATTTAAAGCGTGTGTTTCCTTATGTTCTGTCTGGAAAATCTGTCCATTGGGGTAAGTGAGGTGTTAAAGTCCCCCACTATTATTTGTTACTATTGATTTCCTATTTTATAGCTGTTAGCATTTGCCTTATATATTGAGGTGCTCCTATATTGGGTGCATATATATTTATAATTGTTATATATTCTTGGATTGATCCCTTAACCTTTATGTAGTGTCCTTCCTTGTCTCTTGTAACATTCTTCATTTTAAAGTCTATTTTATCTGATAGTATTGCTACTCCAGCTTTCTTTTGATTTCCACTTGCATGGAATATCTTTTTCCACCCCCTCACTTTCAGTCTGTATGTGTCCCTAGGTCTGAAGTGAGTCTCTTGTAGACAGCATGTATACAGGTCTTGTTTTTGTATCCATTCAGCCAGTCTGTGTCTTCTGGTTGGAGCATTTTATCCATTCATGTTTAAGGTAATTATTAATATGTATGTTCCATTTTCTTAATTGTTTTGTTTATGTTTTTGTAGGTCTTTTTCTTCTCTTGTGTTTCCCACTTAGAGAAGCTCCTTTAGCATTTGTTGTAGGGCTGGTTTGGTGGTGCTGAATTCTCTTAGCTTTTGCTTGTCTATAAAGCTTTTGATTTCTCTGTCGAACCTGAGTAAGATCATTGCTCAGTAGGTTATTCTTGGTTGTAGGTTCTTCCCTTTCATTACTTTATATATATCATGCCATTCCCTTCTAGCTTGCAGAGTTTCTGCTGAGAAATCAGCTGTTAACATGATGGGAGTTCCCTTGCATGTTATTTGTCATTTTTCCCTTGTTGCTTTTAATATTTTTTCTTTGTCTTTAATTTTTGTCAATTTGACTACTGTGTGTCTCAGTATGTTTCTTCTTGGGTTTATTCTGCCTGGGACTCTGTGATTCCTGGACTTGGGTGCTTATTTCCTTTCCTATGTTAGGGAAGTTTTTGACTATAATCTCTTCCAATATTTTCTCAGGTCCTTTCACTCTCTCTCTTCTCCTTCTGGGACCCCTGTAATGTGTATATTGGTGCCAGAGGTCTCTTAGGCTGTCTTCATTTCTTTTCATTCCTTTTTCTTTATTTTGTTCTGTGGCAGTCATTTCCACCATTCTGTCTTCCAGGTCACTTTTCCATTCTTCTGCCTCAGTTATTCTGCTATTGATTCCTTCTAGTGTATTTTTCATTTCAGTTATTTTATTGTTTATCTCTGTTCTTTAATTCTTCTAGGTCTTTGTTGAACATTTCTTGCATTTTTTCGATCTTTGCATCCATTCTTTTTCTTAGGTATCATTATTCTGAATTCTTTTTCTGGAAGGTTGCATATCTCCACTTCATTTAGTTGTTTTTCTTGGGTTTTATCTTGTTCCTTCATCTCTGGTACACAGTCCTCTGCCTTTTCATTTTGTCTATCTTTCTGTGATTATAGTTTTCATTCCACAGGCTGCAGGCTTATAGTTCTTCTTGCTTTTTCTGTCTGCCCATTGGTGGATGAGGCTAACTAAGAGGCTTGGGCATGCTTTCTGATGAGAGGGACTGGTGGTGGGTAGAGCTGGGTGTTGCTCTGGTGGGCTGAGCTTAGTCAAGACTTATTTTGTGGTCTAACATATTATATGTCCTAGAGAATGTTCCATGTGCACTTGAGAAGAATGTATTCTGTTGCTTTGGGATGAAATGTTCTGGATATATCTGTTAAGTCCATGTGATCTCACATGTCATTTAAGGCCAATGTTTTCTCACTGATTTTCTATCTGGATAGTATCTATTGATGTAAGTGGGGTAGTAAAGTCCCTTGCTATTATTGTATTGTTGTCTATGTCTCCCTTTAGGTGTGTTAATATTTGCTTTATATATTTTGGTGCTCCTATGTTGGGTGCATAAATATTACAAATGTTATATCCTCTTGTTGGATTGATTGCTTTATCATTATGTACTGACCTTTTTTGTCTTTTATTACTGTCTTTGTTTTAAAGTCAATTTTGTCTGACATGGGTACTGCTACTCCAGCTTTCTTTTGGTTTCTGTTTACATGGAATTTCTTTTTCCAGCACTTCAATTTCAAGCTGTGTGTGTCCTTGTATCTGAAGTGTGCATCTGTAGGCAACACATAGATGGGTTGAGATTGTGGTTTTAAATGGAATGGTTAGAGGAGGTCTTATTAAAAAGGTGATATTTGAACAAAGATGTTAACTGGGATCATTTTGAATACCCAGTATGCAATTTGCTTTGATCATTATTCTTTAAAACATGCTTATTTAACAGATGCACATCATTTTATCTTATAAATAATTTTTTAACCCCATAGTTGGGTGTTTACATCAACTCCACTTGTTTTTTTCTTGGTATACACTCAAATGAATCTGTGGCTTCTCTGTTCAGTTTTTGCAATTAACAGGATAAAGGTAAGATTTAGCTTAGAAAAGAGGAGATAACATCAAAGTAAGAATAACTTTTCTTTAGATATGTTGCAATAGTTTTCCCAGTTGTCATTTACTTCTAATCTGCTTATGATGTGTTTTTAAAATATCATTTGTTGTGATTTCAGTTAAAATTCATGTATTTATTGTTTAAATTCTGTAAAACATAGAAAAAGCAAAAGAAAATCCAAAATACCCATAATCACATCTTCCAGAGTTAATCATATTTGCTCAAAATATACACTGTTTGTATTACATTAAACACACTGTTATAATTTTCACTTGTGTGAACATTTTCTAAGTATTTTAAGTATTTGATTTATAATGTATTTACAGTGTACTATTTTAAAATATTCTTTTATAATCTGTTTTAATAAGTATATATGATTCATTTTTTTTACCTATTCCATAAACTATCCCCATTTTATCAACTGAGTATCTAATTTATCAGTATTATAAAGTCTTTTCACATATATCCTTGCCCACAACTCTGATTATTTCCTTCTATAATTAAAAGCATAAATGTGTCACTTATATTGCACATATTTTTCCTGGTTTGTTGCTTTTAGTTTTATTTATGTTGTTTTTTGACTAAAAAAAATTAAATCTATCAATCCTTTCCTTAAGGGATTCTTCCATTGCCTTTAGGTTTTAAAAATCCTTTAGCACCCTGAATTTTTTTGTTTTATTTTTTTAAAAAAACTCTTTTCCCTGGTGGGATTTATTTTGGCCCATGGTATGACATTTAGTAAACCAACTTTATTTCTTTTGGAATACTTATGGCTTGGTTAACCTTCAATAGGCCTTTCTTTTCTTTATTTTGTTATTCTGTCAGTCAGGACTGTTATCTAAATACTTCTTCAAATCATATGTAAGCACAAAGGTGGTACTTCTACTGACATTCCATGTATTCACATACTTGGGCATAGGAAACTGATGGATTGAAAAGGGCAAGAGTGTTTCAAGGAGAACAAATAGATACACAGACTTTTTGAATTTTAATAAGACATGTTAGGAAATAATGCATAATTCCAGAAGAAGTCTTTAATAATTATAACCCCGAACTTCAAAACACCTTTGTAGATTCAGAAATTGGGAAGCTAGCATTCCCATTAGGACTTATATAATGTATTAGTGCATACACTCTCATTGCTCTGAGAATGTGGGGAATATAATAATAACAAGAGCTGTCATTTAGTGGGATCTTACTACATGCAAGGCACTGTGCCAAGTACTTCACATGTGGTATTTATTTAATCCTCAAATACTTTAGAAGGGAGATACTGTCATGATCTCTCCTTTATAGATGAGGAAACAAAGGCTGAGTGAGATAGAAGAAAACTTCCAGGGTCATGCAGTTAGTTGATTGTGTAAAATGTACTCCTAAACTATTTCTCAGCAAAATTTAGTCAATGCAGTAGTAAAAATAAGAAAATGAGGGAAAATCCTAATTAGATACATCATATGGTGTCTCCAACTTCCCTTCTCCAGGATGTGCTTGGAAATCTTGAACTAGTTTAGTCACACATAACTGGTAACAACTACATTTGATAATTGTTTATATTTTATAAAGCACATTCACCCAGGAGAGTTGATGCTTACCATATGTGGTCCAGGTCATTACCGTTTGCACAGCTTAGAAAAGAGATGTGCTAAGAGGTTAGGTAGTAGAGCTGGGATTTATAACCATGACTCCTATCTCTGCCATCAATGCTTCCCTTGACCTCCACACTGGGGAATTTTTTTTAATCCAAATCTCAAAGTATTATGACTTATTGTTGTTGTTGCTGTTATTATCTAACCATCTCTGACCTTTTAAGCAATGAATATGCTGTGTTTTAATTCTCATTACTGTAGTGATCTAGGCCATCTGATACTTTATTGCACATATTGAATAAGAAACATTATAGGTATTCTTTTATCTAGTCCATCCTTTAGTGAATCAATGATATAGTTTGGACTTTTCTGTTGAATATGTCTCTTGAGAAGACATAATATAAAATTACTTTATATGCTGTCAGTAAATATATCATTACAGATATGATGCTTTAACATTTCATTATAACTAACTTCATTTTTTTGGTAGTGATACAGTTTACACAAAGATTATTTTTCTTTATGTAGAAAAATAGGAATTTTTCAATAACTGCATTAAAAGCAGCAACTTCTGAGCATTTCCCAGAAAAGAAGAATAATTTTAAAGGAAATAATATAAGGGCATTACTAAGTTTTTCATTTTTCATGGCCTGTTTAAATGCTATCTCTTCTGTAGCTTTCCTACTCTGAAGTATTTCTATCCTTTGAACACCACTATAATATTTTTTAACATTCCATTATAGTACTAATCCCAAAGTATACCTTGTACAGGTGATTTGTGCACATGACTATTTAGATTAAAATCCCCATGTCTTAGTCTTCTCTTTCTTCCCATATCTAGCCAGTTGCCTGGTACAAAATGTTAAATTGAACAAGAGGCAATCAAAGTTTAAATAGTGGGGGAAAAAAACACATAAGACTTAATTTAAGGCTTTTATTGGATATACAGTTAATATATAGTGCAAGCCAAACCAGAAGGCAAGTCTACCTTAAAGCTGGTTCTAAAATAGAAAGGACAATTTAAATATTTTAAAATATAGCCAGGGACAGAATACTAAATCTGTTATGGTAGAAACAGGATGTGTGCTATAAGTTATGGTTATATGAAATTTCTGTAAGTGAATTAATACATATTCTCCAGTAATATTTTAAGATTTTAAAACCTTGATACCAAGGTCAGTAACTTTACTCACAAAAATCCATTCCACAGGGAGGAGAAGTAAAAATATAAAGTTTAGGAGCTCTATTGAAGTTAAATTATCAGCTTAAAAAGTAAGGTGTTATTATTTTAAGATATTTTATGTAAGCCTTACAGTAACCACAAGGGAAAATATGTAGTGATTATGCAGAACATTGTAAAGGAGTCAAAACACACTGATATCAAAACACAATAAAAGACAGCAGGGTAAGAAACAAGGAACAATGGATCTACAAAAAAACCCAGAAAACAAATAAAGTGGCAATAGTAAGTCCTCACCTGTACACAATTACTTTAAACATAAATGGAGTATGAATCAAATTCTCCAATCAAAAGACTCAGGATAGCTGAAAGGATAACAACAGATCCAATGATATGCTGCCTACAAGAGACTCACTTTAGCCATAAAGACACACATAGACTGAGAGTGAAGGGATGGGAAAAGTCATTTCAAGCAAATGGTAACCAAAAACAAGCAAACAAACAGTGGTGGCTATATTTATATCAGACAAGACAGACTTTAAACTAAAAATGGGAAAAATAGGCCAAAAAGGTCATTACATAATGATCAAAGGGTCAGTCCATCTAAAGGATAAAATAGTTGTAAATATTTGTGTGTCCAACATTGGAGGACCTAAAGAAAGTAAAAACTAACAGAGCTAAAAGGAAAAATAAACAGTAATACAATAATAATTGGGGACTTTAATACCTCATTCTGAACATCATCTGAAAGATTATTCAGACAGAGAAGCAATAAGGAAACAGCAGATTTGAAAAATGCTATAGACTAAATAGACCTAATAGTACATACAGAGCATCCTATCCAACAATAGCAGAATACGCATTCTTCTCAAGTGGAATGTTTTCTAGGATAGACCAAATGTTAGGCCACAAAACAAGTCTTAGCAAATTCAGGAAGATTGAAATACAAAATATCTTCTCAGACCACAATGGCATGAAACTAGAAATTAATAACAAGGAAAATTGGAAAATTGACAAACATATGAAAATAAAACCACACTCACTAAACATTGGGCAGAGGTTCTATATAGACAGTTTTTCAAAGACCTAAGAAAGGCCAATGGATACATGAAAAGATGTTCAACAAAATAGTTATTAGGGAAATGCAAATTAAAGCCACAGTGAGGTATTACCCCTTGCCTGTTAGTATGATCATCAAAAAGCTAACAAATGCTGGTATGGAAGTGGAGAAATAGGAACACTTGTGCACTACTGGTGGGAATGTAAATTGGCACAGCTACTATGGAAAGCTGTGTGGAGGATCCTCAAAATATTGAAAATAGAATTACTATATGATTCAGCAATTCCATTTCTGGGAATATATCCAAAGGAAATGAAAACACTAGTTTGAAAAGATATCTACAATCCCATATTCATAGTATTTACAATAGCCAAGATATGGAAACAACCTAGTGTCCATTGATGGATGAATGGATAAATAGTCTGATATATATATCACATATAAGTTGTGATATATATGTATACTTATGTATACACACACACAATTGAATATTATCCATAAAAATGGGGGAATGCTACCATTTATAACAACATGGTTGAACCTTGAAGGCATTATACTAAGTGAAATAAATCAGAGAAAACAAATAGTTTATGATCTAACTTATATGTGGAATCTTAAAAAATAAAATAACAAGCTTATAGAAAAAGAGATCAGAGTGCTTGTTATTATCAGAGGTGGAGGGTGGAGGAGGGGGAATTGAATGAACGTGGTCCAAAGGTGCAAATTTCCAGTTATAGGAGAAATAAGTACTAGGGATGTAATGTACAACATGATAGTTATAGTTAACACTGCTGTATAATATATAGGAAAAATTTTAAAGAGTAAGTCCTAATTTCTTTTTTCTTTTTATTTTATCTGAAGTGATAGGTGTTAGATAAACCTATTGTGGTAATCATTTCACAATATACATAAATCAAACCATCATGCTGTGCACCTTAAATTTATACAGTGATATATATCAATTACTTCTCAATAAAACTGGGGAAAAATTCAATGCAATGGCAACACAATGCATATATGTTAATATTCAATAACTTAAAATAGACTGGTGTACAGACATAATGGTAATTAAAGTTTGAAGACAATATTTATGCTTTTCCCATCAGGTAATTTTAATAAAATGTTCCAACTCAAAATATGTGTGATCTCAAAATTATGTCTTCAGTTATTAGCATAAAGTCCTTTCTGGAAAATTATGATTAAATAACATTTTAGAACATATAAATACCTTAAAGTTCTTATAATCTAAATCACTCAATTACATTGTTTATTAATAAATATCACTGAAAAGAAATATTCAGTTATTACTAAATAATATACAATGAAGTTAAGTTTCTTTCCTATCTCAGGGACAATGACTCATAACAGCTTCCTGAGTATTCTTCTTGAATTTTTCTGTACACAAGCATACATTTAACTCATTTAACAGCACCAATGCAAGCCAGCTATAAAATTGTGATGGCTTGCAGTAAATCTTGGAGATAATTTTCTATTAATATATAAAGATTTATCTCATTTTGTTTTTCAATATGAAATATTTAAATAATGGTTACAGATAAATATCTAAAAAGCACTCTTAAAGACATCACCTAAATTTAACAAATATTAACATTTTATTCTTTTTTTAATCTTTACATTTTAAGGAAAAGTTGAAGACCCTTTCGTATCTCTCTTATTCTCTTTTACCCCCACTTCCTTTTCCTTTTTGACCATTCTCCTAAATGTTTCCATTGCTGTTCACATTCTTGGCCTGTTGTTGTTGTCTTTTTAACTTTTATTACATATGTGTGTTCCATAAGCAACTTATAGCCTCATTTTACATGTAACTGAATGTTCCATAATGGAATTGTAGCTGGTTTATTGAGCAGTCTCTAATCAATAAGATGCAAGAATAAATCCATGTCATTTTTCTTTATTCCTTTTACTCTATTAAATCTCTCCTATGCTTAACTACATCTTAGACAGATGTCAGAACTTTCCAGTTATTTCAGGTTATTAAAATTCTGCTTAAAATTCTAATTTCATCCTATTTAAACCTTAACTCTTATGTTTTATGGCACTTTATTAAGATAAATTTATATACAGTAAGGTCCAAAAATATTAATGATTATATCAAGAAAATTGATAATTTCACTGTACAATGGATTACACAATATTGTGTGTAAATTGTATTTATAAATACCTTTCTACACTTGTATCCACCTATGTGACCACCTCTCAGATCAAGAAATGTAACATTCCTCACTCCCAGAAGTTAGGCAATATCCCTTCCTCCCCTCCTCCTAAAATAAAAAAACCCCCACTATTCTGACTTCTGACATCATTGATCAATTTTGCCTATTTTTGTGTTTCATATAAATGGAATCATACCATATAATGTCTGGCTTCTTTCACTCACATAATGTTTTTGAATTCCATCCATGTTGTTACATAGATCAGCAGTTCATCCTTTTTGGTATTTTTGTGTGGTATTCTGTTGTGTGAATATTTGTAACTTGTCCATTCTTCTGTTGATGGGTTTGTGTTATTTCTAATTTTGAGCTATTATGAATAAAGCTGCCATGAAAAACTTGTACAAGTCTTTTGGACATCTGCATTCAATTTTCTTGAGTAGATGCCTACAAGTGAAACTGCTGAGTCATAGGATTATATATGTTTAACTTTGTTAAAAACTGCCAAACACTTTGAAAGTAGTTGTCACATTTTACACTCTCAACCATGGTATATGATGACTCTAGTTACCACATTTATGTCAACGCTTCATGAAGTCAATCTTTATTTTATCCTTTCTGGTAGGTGGATAGAAGTATCTTATTGTGGTCATTTTTCTATATCTTTAAATGGGAGAATAAAAAACATGGTTAACAGTTACTGTTGCTTGTACCTGCACAGGATATCTCTAGAAGGATGTAGAAGAATCTGAACATGGTTGTTTTTCTTTGGTGAGGATTGGTGAGCCCCTATTTTGCTGGGGCACTGATGTGGGAGGTATATGTTTTCCCCTGCAACCTTTAGTTACTTTTGAATATTGAACCATGTACATGTTGTACCTACTGAAAAAATGAAATTATTTTTAAAATCACTCAATTAGTCAGTGGATAATAAAGCTGTACCCTGCTCCCAGCTCAGATCAGGCTTGTGAGTTGAGGGATGCTAAGTGGGGAGGAGGCACTTTCTGCCCTTTTACTCCAGTTGTTAGTCACCCAGTAACATGTTAGAGTGTGGCCAGATTAGTTTCTGGGAACCTCCACCTCCTTCCTCTTCCTGCCTCTAGCTCTTCTCATTGGCTGGATGAGGCAAGAAAGAAAGAGAGGATGAAAGGGACAGATTTATCTTTCTGTCTTTGTGTCTTTCTCTTTTGGGGTTGTTGTAGTTTCTCTAATATGGCTGGCCTTGGTTGCATTCTCTGGGACAGGTCCAAAGGCACCTCTCTCCTGGGTCACATGAGGTTTTTATGGGATGGAGGGTGAGGAACATGGGGAGCCTCTCCCCATACTATTGTCTAATGTGGAACATCCAGTTCCAGCTTGACTTCTTTTTACCCTCCTCAGCTCTAATACCTGGGGTGGGGATTAGGGGTACAACCTGTAGCCTCTCATTTGTGAGCCTATCTGTAGGTTCCAGCAAGGTTAACTCAGGCCCATCTCCCTTTTGTAATGCCCCCTGACCCATAGGATCTGTTGGCAGGTGAGAGGACCTTGGTCTTATCTTTTATTGGAGAAAGAATTCCACAAAAAGACATTGTGAAGCAGGCACAGAGTTTATTGGAAACACAGTATGTGCAAAGAGAACTAAGAAGCAGTTTATTTAGAGCAGAGGAAGGCAGAAATACATACCCAGTGAAGAGTGAAGTCTTCTTCCCTGATGAGGAGCATGCCAGAGAGGTGATTTAAATCACTTTATGGAGCAGTTCTTCTGGGTCTTTGTTTTCCTCTTGCCAATTACCTTGCCTCTTTTCCCACATCTGACCTGTCTCAGGGCCCTTCTTGGTATGCATGCCCATCTTTTTGCCAAGATGAATTTCAGCATGGGGGCCTATGGGAGATTGACAACACCTGTTATGGGGTGGTGCCCCCTCCCTTTTTGACCCCCTGGGAGGTCAAAACAGCATGTTCAGATTCTTCTACATGTGCAGTCGGGGAGGTCTCCTTGACCTCAGGAGTGATAGATGTGGTCATCTTATCTCTTTACTCCAGCAGAGCTCAGCTCCTGCCATAACTTTGTCCTTGAAGTGTCAGGGAAAACAAAGCTCCAGTTTATTCTGCTTGACAAACTCCAACTGCTCAGACCAGGAGCCCATCTACCTCCTACCTCAGATCCTCACACATCTGGTAGAGAGGCAAGCTGTCCTCTTTGTTCTCATCCTACACTCTCTCATCAGGTCTCTCCTTCCTGCTTAGGAAGTTACATTCAGCAAATCTAAATGTGACTTAGCAGTTGGTCAATAGAGGAATGAGATGACAATCTCTCCTCTTGCAGGCATTATCAAACTTGATGAGTAATTGCCTTAGAACTCTTCTTCACACTGGGATCCCCAGTTAGAGGGAAAGGGAGGGGAGAGAAAAGACCCAATGCACTCCTCTAGATAGATCACTCAGAGCTCCAACAATTTCTTCCTCCTCATTTCCCCAATCTTCTTACATAGAATGCCTGAGCTAGGTACTATAGGGCCAGTTCTGCTAATTCTTACTAATGCCTTTGTGTATATAACCGCATGTGAACTGTTCCTGAGTGTTTGTTGGGGGTGGCATCTCATTGTGGGATGCCTTTCTAGTCCAAGTCCTGGTGATCTTGTTAAAATGCAAACTCAGATTGAGGAAATCCAAGTGGGGTCTGAAATTCTGCATTAAAAACTTTTTTATTGTGGTAAAATACCCATAATGTAAAATTTACTATCTTAACCAATTTTAAGGGTATGGTCATGTGGCATGAAATACATTCATTTTGTTGAGTAACCATCATCACCATCAATCTCCAGAACTCTTTTTCACCTTGCAAAACTGAAACACCATACTCATTAAACAGTAACTCCATGTTCCCCCTCCCCCTGGGCCCTGGCAACTAGCAATCTACTTTCTCTATGAATTTGACTACTTTAGCTCTCTCATATAAGTGGAATTATATACTATTTGTCCTCTTGTGACTGGCTTACTTAACTTAGCATACTGTCCTCAAGGTTCATCCATGTTGTGACATAGGTCAGAATTTCTTTTTCCAGCTGAAATTAGTATTTGAATTGGTAGACTCAGTAAAGTAGATTGTCCTTCTTAAAGTGGGTATTATCCAATCCACTGAGGGTCTGAATAAAACAATAGGCAGAAGGAGGATTTTGTTTCTTTTTTCCTGCCTCACTGTTTGAGCTGAGACATCTCATCTCATCTTTTCCTGACTTTGGACTGGGAATTATTGGTTCTCAGGCCTTTGGACTTACTGAATTACACCACTGCCTTTCATGTGTCTCTAGCTTGCAGGCAGTAGATCTTGGGATCTCATAACTTCCATAACTACTTGAGCCAATTCTTCATAATAAATTGTTCTGTTTCCCTGAAGAACCCTATTGGTTTTTTATCTCTGAAGAACCCTAATATAATATGATCATTTCTTTTTTCTTTTTCTTTTTTTGTAAGAAATGCCATACTGTTTTCCATAGTGGCTGTACCATTTTACATTCCTTCAACAGAGCACAAGTTTCTCAATTTCTTTACATCTCTGCCAACACCTATTATTTTCTGGGGTTGTTTGTGTGTTGTGGTTATTCTAGTGGGTGTGAGGTGATATCTTTTTGTGGTTTTGATGTGAATGTTTAGTGTTGGTGACCATCTTTTCATGTGCTTATTGGCCATTCATATGTCTTCTTTGGAGAAATGTCTATTTAAGTTCTTAGCCATTTTTTAATTGGGTTGTTTGATTTTGTCATTGTTGTTGAGTTGTAGTATTTTATATATCTGGATATTAACCCTTATCAGATATATGATTTTCAGATATTTGCTCCCATTGCATTGGTTGCTTTTTCACTCTGTTGATTGTGTCCTTTGCATAAAAGTTTTTAGTTTTGATATATTCCAATTAATCTATTTTTTCTTTTGTTGTCTTTGCTTTTGGTGTCATATCCAAGAAATCATTGCCAGATCCAGTGTTATGAAGATTTTCTCTATGTTTCTTGTAAGAGTTTTTTCTTCTAAAATTTAGGCCTTTGATCCCTTTTTTTTCTTTTTTTTTTAAACACACGGGCTTAGTTGTTCCATGGCATGTGGAATCTTCCTGGAGCAGGGATTGAACCCATGTCCTCTGCATTGGCAGGCAGATTCTTAACCACTGTGCCACCTAGGAAGCCCTTTGATCCCATTTTGATTTAACTGATGTATATGGTGTAAAGTATGGGTCCAACTTAATTCTTTTACATGTAAACATCCAGTTTTCTGAGCCCCATTTGTTGAAAAAATTGTCTTTCTCCATTGATGGTTTTGGTATCCTTGGTGAAAATCATTGGACCATATATGTGTAGATTTACTTCTGAGCTCTTTATTCTATTCCATTGGTCTAAAAGTCTGTCATTATGCCAATACCACATTATTTTGATTACTGTGGATGTGTAGTAAGTTTTGAAATCAAAGTTAAGACTTCCAAGTTTGTGCTTTTTTTCAAGATTGTTTTGGCTATGCAGCATCCCTTAAGATTCCGTATGAATTTTAGGGTAGATTTTTCTATTTCTAGAAAAAAGGTCACTGGGATTTTGATAGGGACTTTATTGTAGAGTGCTTTTAGTGGTATTGATAGCTTGGTAATATTAAATCATAATTGATGAACATAAGATGTCTTTCCACTTATTGGTGTCATCTTTAATTTGTTTCAGCAACATTCTATAGTGTTCAGTGTACAAGGCTTTTGATTCCTTGGTTAAATTTATTCCTAAGTATTCTTTTTAATGTTGCTGTAAATGGAATTGTTTACTTAATTTCCTTTGTTTGTTGGTGTATAGAAACACAATTGATTTTGCCTGTATATTTTGTATCCTGCAACTTTGTTGAATTCATTTATTAGTTCTAGCAGGGTTTTTGTGGAGTTTTTAGAGTTTTTTACATATAATATCATATTGTCTGCAAAGAAAGATAATTTTACTTCTTCTTTTCCAATTTGGATGCCTTTTCTTTTTCCTGACTCGTTACCCTGGCCAGGATTTCCATTACTATGTTGACATGATAAAAGTAGGTATCATTGTATTTAGGGATAAATCCCATTTGGTCACAGTTTATAATCCTTTTAATGTATTGTTGATTCTGTTCACTAGTATTTTATTGAGAATTTTTTGTATCATTTTTCATCAAGGATATTGGTTTGTAGTTTTTTTGCATTGTCTTTGTCTGGTTTTGTTATCTGGTTAATGCTGCCTCACAGAATGAGTTTAGAAGTTTATCACCCACTTCAGTTTATTGGAAGAGTTTGTAGATGGTTGGTCTTAATTCTTCTATAAATATTTGGAAGCCATCTGGCCCTGGGCTTTTCTTTATTGAGAGATTTTTCATTACTGATTCAATCTCTTTGCTAGTTATATGTCTATTCATATCTCTTTTTGTTCATGATGCAGTCTTGGTAGGCTGTGTGTTTCTGGGAATTTGCCTATTTCACCTAGGTTATCCAATTTTATTTGCATGTAGCTATTTATCATGCTAATAGTTCTTTTTATTTATGTAAAACAAGTAGTAATATCCTCTCTTTCATTTCTGATTTTAGTTATTTGAATCTTCTCTCTTTTTTTCTTAGTCATTCTAGCTAAAGTTTTGCCAATTTTGATCTTTTTAAAGAATCAACTCTTGATTTCTTGAATTTTTTTCTGTTTTTCTCCTTTTGTTTATCTGCTGTAACCTTTGTTTCCTCTTTTTCTGTTAGCCTTGGGTCTTGTTTATTCTTTTTTTAGTTACTTAAGGTATAAAGTTAGGTTGTTGATTTGAGATAATCTTCTTTAGTGTGTTTACAACTATAAATTTTCCTCTTAACAGTGCTTTCACTACATCCTGTAAGTTTTTTTTTTAATCCTGTAAGTTTTTGTATGCTGTGTTTTGATTTTCATTTGTCTTATGATATTTTCTAATTTTCTTTGTGATTTCTTCTTTGACCTACTGGTTGTTTAAGGGTGTGTTATTTAATTTCCACATATATATGAATTTTCCAGTCTGCCTTCTGCTGTTGATTTCTTTTTCATTTTATTGTATCTTTGAAAAGATTCTTTGAATAATCTCAATTTTTGTTAATTTGATTTCTGGCCTAACATGTGGCCTATCCTAGAGAATGTTTTATGTGTATTTGAGAAGAATATATGTTCTGTTGTTGTTGGATGAAGTATTCAGTATATGTCTGTTAGCTCAAATTGCCCTGTAGTGTTGTTCAAGTCATCTATTTATTTATTGATCTTCTGTTTCAGTGTTCTACCTATTATTAAAAGTGGAGTATTGAAATCTCCTACAATTATTGTGTTGCTATTATTGTGTAAATATTTTCTCCCTTCAGTTCTGAAAGTTTGCTTCATGTTTTTTAGAAGCTCTAGGGTGCCATGTAAAAATGTTTATAATTGTTATATCTTCTTCATGAATCAATCCTTTTATGATTATATAAATTCTTTCTCTCATAACAGTTTTTGACGTAAACTATTTTGTCTGATATTATTATAGCCATTCTTACTCTATTTTGGTTATTGTTTGCATGGAGTATCTTTTTCTATCCTCTCACTTTCAATCTGTGTGTCCTTAGATCTAAATTGAGTCTTCTGTAGACAGCACGTAGTTGGTCCTTTTTCTTCAATACATTTTGACAATCTATGTCTTTTGATTGGGGAGTTAATCTACTTACATTTGAAGTAATTACTGAATTATTTAAAAGACTTATTATTATTTTGTTACTTGCTTTTTGTTTGTCATATAGGTTTTTTTGTTCATTATTCCCTTCCATACTGCCTTTTGTGTTTTGTTGATTTTTGTGGTGATGCATCTTGATACCCTTCTCATTTCCTTTCTGTGTACATACTATAGATATTTTCTTTGCAGTTATACTGGGGATTATAAAGTTATAATAATATATTTTAAACAAATAACAACTTAAGTTCAATTGCATACAAAAACTTTGTTCCTTTATTTGTCAACTATTACCCATTAAAGCTGGAGGGAAAAAGCTTTACGCTTTACAGCTACTCCCACCCAGCTTTATGCTATTGGTCATGAATTACATCTTTGTATGTTATTACCCATTAATATAGATATACAATTTTATGTTTTTATCTTTTAAATAATAATAATAATAATAATTTAATTCTATTTAAAAATACTAGTTTTACCTTTGTTCATATATTTACTTTTACTGGAGAACTTTATATTTTTATATGTCTTCAGGTTATTGTCTGGTATACTTTCATTTCAAGCTAAAGAACTCCCTTTAGCACATGCTTATTGCAGATTGGGGATGAACTCCCTAGCTTTGGTTTGTTTCAGAATGTCATAATTTCTCCTTGATTTTTGGAGGATAGTCTTACTGCATATAAAATTCTTGATGAACTGTTTACTTTTTTTTTCTTTTTTTTTTACACTTTAAATATATTGTCCTAATGCCTTCTAGCCTGCAAGGTTTCTGTCAAAAAATCTGCTTATGCTCTTACAGAGGATCTCTTGTATATGTTAAGTCACATTTCTCTGGTTATTTTCAAGACATTTTTCTTTGTTGTTGATTTTCAACAGTTTGACTGTAATAGGTTTTTCCTACTTAGAGGTCTTTTATCTTCTTTTTATTTGTATCTCTATGTATTTCCTCAAGTTTGGAAGTTTTCAGCTATGGCTTTTTCAAATTAAATCTTTGTCCCATTCTGTCTTTCTTTTATTCCCCTGGACTCCTATAATGTGCGTATTGAGTTGTTTGATGTTATCACATAAGCTCTGTTTATTTTCCTACCTTTTTTTTCCTCCTCAGAATTGATCATTTCAAATGACCTGTCTTAAACTTCCTGATTCTTTCTTTTGCATGTTTGGGTAAGCAGTTAAACCCTTCTGGTGTATTTTCAATTCAGTTATTTTTCAGGCCAGAATTTTTTTTGTTTCCTTTTGATAATTTCTGTCTGTTGATATTTTTATTATGTTGATTATTGTTTTCTGATTTCCTTTAGTCCCTTGCTCATGTTCTTCTTTAGCTTTTTAAGCATATTTAATATAATTTTGAGGTTCTTTGCAGCTACTCAATATTTTATCCTTTTCCTCAGTTTTATAGATATATAATTGACATAAAGCACTGTTTAATGTATATAGCATAATGATTCGACGTACATATCTTATGAAATGATTATCACATAAGTTTAGTTGTCAGCCATAATCTCATAGATACAAAACGGAAAAGAAAAAAACTGGTTTATTTTCCTTGTAATGAGAACTCATAGTATAGACTCTCTTAACAACTTTCATATATACCATACGGTGTTAGCTATAGTAATAATGTACATTATGTCCCTGGTACTTAATTATCTTATACCTAGAAGCTTGTACCTTCTGACTACCTTCCTCCAATTTCCCCTCCCCCAACTCCTGCCTCTGGTAACCATATATCTAATCTCTTTTTCTATGGTTTTATTGGGTTTTTATTTCTCTTTTTTAGATTTCTCATAAAGTGAGATCATACAGTATTCGTTTTTATCTTTCTGACTTATTACACTTAGCATAATTTCTTCAAGGTCCATTCATATTGCCAAAAAGACAGTTGTTTCTTCTGTAGTAGACAGTAGTTTTTTATGGCTAAATAATATCTGGTGTGTATACATAGCACAATTTCTTTACACATTCATCCATCAATTGGCACTTAGATTTCTTCCATGTCTTGGCTATTGTAAATGATGCTGCTATGAAAATGGGTTGCAGAAATCTTTTTAATATAGTATTTTCATTTTCTTTACATATATTCCCAGAGTTGACATTGCTGGATCACATGGTAATTTTTTTTGAAATTCTTTGAGGAACCCCCCCATTCTGTTTCCCATAGTGGCTGCATCATTCCACCAACCGTACACAGGGTTCCCATTATGTCTTGCCAGCATATGTTTTCTCTGGTCTTTCTGATGTCTAATAGGCACTGTTTTGCTCTCTCATTTTGGTTTCCTTATTATTAGTGATGTATGACACCTATTTTTGTACCTGTTGCCCTTTCTTTTCTTTGAGAAGATGTCTATTTAGATCCTTTTCCCATTTTTAAATTGAATTATTTGTGAGGTGATTTTTTGGGGGGTTGTTTGTTTGCTGTTAAGTTAGTTGCACAAGTTATTTCTATATTTTATATATTAATCCCTTATCATGTATATGTGGCTTGAAGATATTTTCCCCCATTTTGTAGATTGTATTTTCATTTTTTTATTGTTTCCTTTGCTGGTAGAAGGTTTTTACTTTGATATCATCCCACTTGTTTATTTTTCATATCATTGACCTTAGCTGTCATATCCAAAAAATTATTGCCAAAACTCATGTTAAGGAGCTTTTATCCTGTGATTTTTTTCTAGGAGTTTTATGGTTTTCCATCTTATATTTAAGTCTTTTATCCATTTCAAGTTAATTTGGAGGAATGGTGTAAGATATGCATCCAGTTTCATTCTTTTAAGTGTGAATATCCAGTTTCCCCAGCACCACTTACTGAAGAGATTGTCTTTTCCCCACAGAGTATTCTTGGATCCATTGTCAAATCTCATTTGACTGTATGTGATGGGTTTATTTCTAGGCACTTGACTCTGTTCCATTGGTCTATGTGTCTTCTTTATGTCCACACCATAATGTTTTGATTAATAAAACATTATGATATAGCTTGAAATCAAGACATGAGATGCCTATCACTTTGTTCTTTCTTAGGATTGCTTTGCTATTTGGGGTCTTTTGTGGTTCTATATAAATTTTAGGAGTGTTTTTTCTACTTCTGTAAAAATTGCCAGTGGAATCTTGATAGAGATTGGATTGGCTTTTGGTAATATTGATACTTTAACAATATTAATTCTTCCAGTGCATGAGCATGGATTATCTTTCCATTTATTTGTGTCATCTTCAGTTTCTTTCATCAGTGTGTTATAGTTTTAAGTATAGAGATCTTTCACCTCTGTGTTAAATTTATTCCTAAGAATATTATTGTTTTTGATGCTATTGGAAATGGGATCAATTTCCTTTTTTAAAATTTATTTTATTGAAATATAGTTGATATACAATGTTGTGTTAGTTTCTGGTGTACAGCAAAGTGATTGAGTTATACATATATAAAATAGTTTGCATCTATTATTACCAAATTCCCAGTCCATCTCTCCCCAATCCCACCTCTCGTTGGGCAACCACAAGTTTGTTCTCTATGTCTGTGAGTCTGATTCTGTTCCACAGGTGGAATCAATTTCTTTATTTCTATTCATATAATTAGTTTCTAGTGTATAGAAGCACTGATGATTTTTTATGTTAATTTTGTGTCCTGAAACTACCAAATTTGTTGGTTAGATCTTAGAGGGTTTTTTTTTTTTTTTGGTAAAGTCTTGAGGATTTTCTATTTATAAAATGATGTCATCTGTAAATAGAGCAAATTTTACTTCTTACTTTCAAATTCTAATAGCTTCTATTTCTTTTCACTTCTTAATTGCTTGGACTAGAATTCCAGTATTGTGTTCAGTAGGAGTGGTGAGAGTTGAGCCTTTGTCTTGTCCTGATCTTGCAGGAAAAGCTTTCAACCTTTCATCATTGAATATATTATCTGTGAACTTGTTATACATGGCCTTTATTATGTTGAGATACATTCCTTCTGTACGTAATTTGTTGAGATTTTCTGTCTTGAATAGGTGTTGAATTTTTCAAATGATTTTCTGTCTTTAGATATGATCATATGATTTTTCTTTCTATTTATGTGATATATCATATTATTAACTTGCGTATATTTATTTAATCATTCTGCACCCTAAGGAAAAATCCCACTTGATCATAACAATGGATCCTTTTAATGTGCTGCCCAATTCAATTTGCTAGTATTTTATTGAGAATTTTTGCATCTATATTCTTCAAGAATTTTGGCCTATAATTTTCTTGTAATGTCCTTTTCTGGTTTTGTTATTGGGGTAATGCTGCCTTTGGGAGAGTTCCTCCTCTTCAATTTTTTGGAAGACTTTGAAAGATTGGTAATCCTCTTTAAATATTTGGTAAAATTCAACAGTAAAGCCAACTGGTTCTGGGTTTTTCTTTATTGGGAGATTTTTGATTACTGATTCAATTTTCCTACTAGTAATTGGTCTGTTCAGATTTTCTATTTCTTCCTAATTCAGTCTTGGTATGTTTCTATGAGTTTTTCCATTTCTTCTAGGTTGGCATATGTTTGTTCATAGTAGCCTCTTAGGATCCTTTGTATTTCTGATATGTCAGTTGGTAAAATCTTTTTTATTTATAATTTTGTTGATTTGAGTTCTCTTTTTTTTCCCTTGGTTAGTCTAGCTAAAGATTTGTCAATTTTGTTTATCTTTTCAAAGAACCAATTCTTGGTTTGGTTAATCTTTTCTATTGTTTTCCTCTTTTCTATTTTATTTATTCTGCTCTAATCTTTATTATTTCCTTCCTTCAACTTACTTTGGGCTTGGTTGGATATTCTTACCCTAGTTCCCTGAGGTATAAAGTTAAGTTGTTTATTTAATAATGGTTTTTCTTTTTTCTTTTTTTAATTATTTTTTTGGGGGTACACCAAGTTCAATCATCTGTTTTTATACACATATCCCCGTATTCCCTCCCTTCCTTGACTCCCCCCACCTCGAGTCCCCCCCACCCGCCCCGCCCCAGTCCTCTAAGGCATCTTCCATCCTCGAGTTGGACTCCCTTTGTTATACAACAACTTCCCACTGACTATCTATTTTACACTTGGTAGTATATATATGTCTGTGCTACTCTCTCGCTTCGTCTCAGTTTCCCCTTCACCCCCCGCCCCCTCCCATACCTCGAGTTCTCCAGTCCATTCTCTGTATCTGCGTCCTTGTTCTTGTCACTGAGTTCATCAGTACCATTTTTAGATTCTGTATATGTGAGTTAACATACAATATTTGTCCTTCTCTTTCTGACTTACTTCACTCTGTATGACAGATTGTAGTTCTATCCACCTCATGACATATAGCTCCATCTCATTCCTTTTTATAACTGAGTAATATTCCATTGTGTATATATGACACATTTTCTTTATCCATTCATTTGTTGATGAGCATTTAGGTTGCTTCCATGTCCTGGCTATTGTAAATAGTGCTGCAATAAACATTATGGTACACGTTTCTTTTGGGATTATGGTTTTCTTTGGATATATGCCCAGGAGAGGGATTACTGGATCATATGGAAGTTCTATTTGTAGTTTTTGAAGGAACCTCCAAATTGTTTTCCATAGTGGCTGTACCAACTTACAGTCCCACCAACAGTGCAGGAGAGTTCCCTTTTCTCCACACCCTCTCCAACATTTGTTGCTTCCAGACTTTGTGATGATGGCCATTCTGACTGGTGTGAGGTGATACCTCATTGTGGCTTTGACTTGCATTTCTCTGATGATGAGTGATGTTGAGCATCTTTTCATGTGTTTGTTGGCCATGTGTATGTCTTCTTTGGAGAAATGTCTATTTAGGTCTTCTGCCCATTTGTGGATTGGGTTATTTGCGTTTTTGGTATTAAGCTGCATGAGCTGCTTGTATATTTTGGAGGTTAATCCTTTGTCCGTTGTTTCATAGGCAATTATTTTTTCCCATTCTGAGGGTTGCCTTTTAGTCTTGTTTATGGTTTCTTTCACTGTGCAAAAGCTTTTACGTTTCATGAGGTCCCATTTGTTTATTCTTGATTTTATTTCCATGATTCTAGGAGGTGGGTCCAAAAGGATCTTGCTTTGATGGATGTCATAGAGTGTTCTGCCTATGTTTTCCTCTAGGAGTTTTATAGTGTCTGGCCTTACATGTAGGTCTTTAATCCATTTGGAGTTTATTTTTGTGTATGGTGTTAGGAAGTGTTCTAATTTCATTCTTTTACATGTTGCTGTCCAATTTTCCCAGCACCACTTATTGAAGAGGCTGTCTTTTTTCCATTGTATACTCGTGCCTCCTTTGTCAAAGATAAGGTGCCCATATGTGCTTGGGTTTACCTCTGAGTTCTCTATTCTATTCCATTGATCTTCCTTTCTATTTTTGTGCCAGTACCATACAGTCTTGATCACTATGGCTTTGTAGTATAGTTTGAAGTCAGGAAGCCTGATTCCACCAACTCCATTTTTCCTCCTCAAGATTGCTTTGGCTATTCGGGGTCTTTTGCGTTTCCATACAAATCGTACGATTTCTTGCTCTAGTTCTGTGAAAAATGCCATTGGTAATTTGATCAGGCTTGCATTGAATCTGTAAATTGCTTTGGGTAGTACAGTCATTTTCACGATGTTGATTCTTCCAATCCAGGAACATGGTATGTCCCTCCATCTGTTTGTGTCATCTCTGATTTCTTTCATCAATGTCTTAAAGTTTTCTGCATACACATCTTTTGCCTCCTTAGGCAGGTTTATTCCTAGGTATTTTATTCTTTTGGTTGCAATGGTGAATGGGAGAGTTTCCTTAATTTCTCTTTCTGCTCTTCCGTTGTTAGTGTATAAGAATGCAAGAGATTTCTGTGCATTCATTTTGTATCCTGCTAATTTACTAAACTCATCAATGAGTGCTAGCAGTTTTCTGGTAGAGTCTTTCGGGTTTTCTATATATAATATCATGTCATCTGCAAAGAGTGACAATTTTACTTCTTCTTTTCCAATTTGGATTCCTTTGATTTCTTTTTCTTCTCTGATTGCTGTGGCTAAAACTTCCAAAACTATGTTGAATAATAGTGGTGAGAGTGGACACCCTTGTCTTGTTCCTGGTCTTAGAGGGAATTCTTCCAGTTTTTCCCCATTGAGAACGATGTTGGCTTTTGGTTTGTCATATATGGCTTTTATTATGTTGAGGTAATTTCCTTCTATGCCCATTTTCTGGAGAGCTTTTATCATAAATGGATGTTGAACTTTGTCAAAAGCTTTTTCTGCATCTATTGAGATGATCATATGGTTTTTATCCTTCAATTTGTTGATATGATGTATCACGTTGATTGATTTGCGTATATTGAAGAATCCTTGCATCCCAGGGATAAACCCCACTTGATCATGGTGTATGATTTTTTGAATGTGCTGTTGCAGTCTGTTAGCTAGTATTTTGTTGAGGATTTTTGCATCTATATTCATCAGTGATATTGGTCTGTAGTTTTCTTTTTTTGTGACATCTTTGCCTGGTTTTGGTATCAGGGTGATGGTGGCCTCGTAGAATGAGTTTGGGAGTGTTCCGCCTTCTGCAATATTTTGAAAGAGTTTGAGAAGGATAGGTGTTAGCTCTTCTCAAAATGTTTGATAGAATTCGCCTGTGAACCCATCTGTTCCTGGGCTTTTGTGTGTTGGGAGATTTTTAATCACTGCCTCAATTTCCGTACTTGTGATTGGTCTGTTCATGGTTTCTATTTCTTCCTGGTTCAGTCTTGGAAGATTGTATTTTTCTAAGAATGTATCCATTTCTTCCAGGTTATCCAATTGATTGGCATATAGTTGCTTGTAGTCATCTCTCATGATGTTTTGTATTTCTGAGGTGTCCGTTGTTACTTCTCCTTTTTCATTTCTAATTCTGTTGATTTGCATCTTCTCCCTTTTTTTCTTGATGAGTCTGGCTAATGGTTTATCCATTTTGTTAATCTTCTCAAAGAACCAGCTTTTAGTTTTATTTATTTTTGCTATGGTTTCCTTCCTTTCTTTTTCATTTATTTCTGCTCTGATCTTTATGATTTCTTTCCTTCTGCTCCCTTTGGGGTTTCTTTGTTCTTCTTTCTCTAGTTGTTTTAGGTGTAAGGTTAGGTTGTTTATTTGATAATTTTCTTGTTTCTTAAGGTAGGACTGTATTGCTATAAACTTCCCTCTTAGAACTGCTTTTGCTGCGTCCCATAGGTTTTGGGTTGTTGTGTTTTCGTTGTCATTTGTTTCTAGATATTTTTTGATTTCCCCTTTGATTTCTTTAGTGATTTCTTGGTTGTTTAAGAGTGAATTGTTTAGCCTCCATGTGTTTGTATTTTTTGCAGTTTTTTTCCTGTAATTGATATCTAGTCTCATGGCGTTGTGGTCTGAGAAGATGCTTGATATGATTTCAATTTTCTTGAATTTGCCGAGGTTTGATTTGTGAGCCAAGATGTGATCTATCCTGGAAAATGTTCCGTGTGCACTTGAGAAGAAAGTGTAGTCTGTCGTTTTTGGATGGAATGTCCTATAAATATCAATGAAGTCGAGATGGTCTAATGTGTCATTTAAAGCTTGTGTGTCTTTATTTTCTGTTTGGATGATCTGTCCATTGATGTAAGTGGGGTGTTCATGTCTCCCACTATTATTGTGTTCCTGTCGATGTCCCCTTTTATAGCTGTTAGCATTTGCCTTATGTATTGAGGTGCTCCTATATTGGGTGCATAGATATTTACCATTGTGATATGTTCTTCTTGAATGTATCCCTTGATCATTATGTAGTGTCCTTCCTTATCTCTTGTAATAGTCTTTACTTTCAAGTCTAATTTGTCTGATACGAGTATTGCTCCTCCAGCTTTCTTTTGACTTCCATTTGCATGGAATATCTTTTTCCATCCCTTTACTTTCAGTCTATATGTATCCCTTGGTCTGAAGTGGGTTTCTTGTAGGCAGCATATAGAAGGGTCTTGTTTTTGTATCCATTCAGCCAGTCTGTGTCTTTTGGTTGGAGCATTTAATCCATTGACATTTAAAGTGATTATTGACATGTGTGTTCCAATTACCATTTTCTTAATTGTTTTGGGTTTGTATTTGTAGGTGTTTTCCTTTTCTTGTGTGTCCTACTTAGAGAAGTTCCTTTAGCACTTGTTGTAAGGCTGGTTTGGTGGTGCTGAATTCTCTTCACTTTTGCTTGTCTGGAAAGCTTTTGATTTCTCCCTCAAATCTGAATGAGATTCTTGCTGGGTAGAGTATTCTTGGCTGTAGGTTTCTCTCTTTCAGGACTTTCAGTATATCCTCCCATTCCCTTCTGGCCTGCAGAGTTTCTGTAGAAAGCTTAGCTGTTATCCTGATGGGTTTTCCCTTATATGTTGTTTGTTGCTTTTCTCTTGCTGCTTTTAATATTTTTTCTTTGTGTTGAATTGTTGTTAGTTTGATTAATATGTGTCTTGGTGTATTTCTCCTTGGGTTTATTCTGTATGGGACTCTCTGTGCTTCTTGGACTTGGTTCATTATTTCCTTTCCCACGTTGGGTAAGTTTTCCACTATAACCTCTTCAAATATTTTCTCAGACCCTTTCTTGTTTTCTTCTTCTTCTGGGATGCCTATAATTTGAATGTTGGTACGTTTAAGGTTATCACTGAGGTCTCTGAGACTGTCTTCTAGTCTTTTTATTCTTTTTTCTTTTTCCTGCTCTGTGGCGTTTATTTCCCCCATTCTATCTTCCAACTCACTTATTCGTTCTTCTGCCTCAGTCATTCTGCTGGTTATAGCATCTAGAGTATTTTTAATTTCAGTTATTTTGTTATCCATTGCTGTTTGTTTTTCTGAGTTCTTATGAACTGTTTCTTGTACTTTCTCTATTTTGTTATCGAGATTTTGTATCATTTTTACTATCATTACTCTAAATTCTTTTTCAGGCATTTTTCCTATTTCCTCCTCATTTATTTGGTCTTGTGGGTTTTTTTCCTGCTCCTTTGCCTGCGTGGTGTTTCTTTGTTTCCTCATGGTTGTCCAAACTTTTGGGGTTGCTTGTCCTGGTGATAGAGGTGTTTATAGAAGACTGTCCAAGCCTCAGACTAATGTTCAAGTATTGGATTAAACAAATATTAAGTCCAGGAAACACATACATGTATAAGACACACAATTACTGAATCCATTAGGACATAAGGCTCTAGAAAGACCTGACAGAACCCCAGTGTGCTATCAGATATTCAAAGAGAAACCCAACAGAAATTGACAACTGAAACAGAACAAATCAGAGACAACAGCAAAAGCAAACAAACAAACAAATAACACCCTACACATACAAACATTAATCCAGGGAGATTTTGTAAGCTAGGATCAAATATAGAAAAGAGCCAGAGTACCACCAGACAGAATGGAGATTCTCAGAATGTAATTAGACAACTGTACTAAGAACTAAGCTAAAGACAAAAGCCTAATATTAAATACCAAGGCAGTGCGTCATCTGGAGAATAGAGCAAGGAGTCTGAGCGGACCGATAGTGTTTCTTATAAGTACGTTAAGATAAAATAAACTTAAAATGGCTGGAAGAAAGGGGAACAGAAGAGCGTAATGTGGTTGGAAATATGCAAATAAAAAGAAAGGAATAGAAATGTATAAAAGATAGGGATGAAAGGAAAGTATGAGAGATATATTGTCCATACTACCAAAAACTTAGCTAGGTATAGAAGTAGATAAAAAGGCAAAAAAAAAAAAATTTAAAAAAAGAATAAAAAATATCATTAAAAAATTATGTTATAAAACTTGTAGATCCCTTAGGGCTAAGATCGTATTTAATAAAGAAAAAAAAAAAGAGAGAGAGAGAAAAAGAAAAAAAAAATCCAGAACTGATCCCAGAATGGACCAGTTCAATAGGTGTTGATACTACTATTTCTGTTTCCTTAGTGTCTCAGCTGTAAGTGTCCTTCTCCTTGCCTTGGGTTTTTTTGCATTATTCTGTGACCAGCAGAGGTTCCTTTATTGTTCGTCTGTAAGCGTCGGTGTGTGGGGAGGGAGAGGGTACAATAGTGGCTCCTTCTCCTGGGAGTGAGTGAGCAGTGGCGCACTGCTGTTTCAGTCAGGCTTGGCGGTGCCTGTTGCAGAGGGACGCCGGTGGCTCAGGCGTAAACAGAAAGTCTTAGAGTTGGGCCTCTCTTGGGTTTTTTTGTTGTTGTTGCTGTTGTTGTTGTTGTTGTTTTTCTCTCGGCAGCCTCCCTGCTGCTGGCATTGCAAGGGGTTTTAATCTAGCCCCGCCCGAGTGCCTGAGGGTGTTTGTTATCCCTGAGTGCCTTAGGTTGCCCACGGGCATCTCCCCACTGCCTGTTGCAGAGGCGTCGAAAGAGAGAGAGAGGCTACGTGCATGGCTCCTCCCCCCTGCCCATGAGCCTGCAGCCTCCAGCTGCCATCATGGCTGGGCAGCTCCCAGGGACGGGCACTCCTCTCCATGGACCTCCTCCCTCCTGTCCTCTTGGTCCGTCACCCTACTGGCAACAATGTTTCTCACCCTGAACCAGCTCTCCGGCTCCCACGCTCCTGCTCCCGGACCCTCCGTTCAGCCACAGATCAAGGTCTCGGTCTGGGAATGCTGAGCTGCGCTGCGGACCCTCCGTATATTTCTCACTGCCTCCCATCTGCCACATCTCCGCCGCTTCACCCTCTTTGAGCCCTCGTAGATGCCTCCCCACCGGCCATGTCGGGCTCCCCACGGTCCTTTCTGGTGTCCGAGGCCGTCTGCTGGTGTTCAGCTGGTTCTCCGTGGGAATTACCGCGTCCTTCTGTGCATTCCCAATGCATCTGTGGAGATGGATGCACTCCATGTCTCTCTACTTCGCCGCCATCTTTTCTCTCTCTCTCTTTTTTTTTTTTTAATTGAAGTTGATTTACAATGTTGTTAGTTTCAGGTGTACAGCAAAGTGATTCAGTTTATATATATATGCACACACACACATATATAATCATATATACATATAATCTGAAAAATAATATACATAATATTTAATATTTACATTTTAATAATACTATATATATATTCTTTTTCAGATTCTTTCCATTATAAGTTATTACAGGACATTGAATATAATTCCCTGTGCTATACAGCAGGTCCTTGTTGTTTATTTTATATATAGTAATGTGTATATGTTAATTCCCAAACTCCTAATTTATCCCATAAGTTTGGGTATGTTGTATTTCCATTTTCATTTATCTATAGAAACTTTAATTTCTTTGATTTTTTTTCTTTGATCCTTTGATTGTTCAGGAGAGTGTTGTTTAAATTCCACAGTCATGACTTTTCTAGTTTTCCTCCTGTTATTGATTTCTAGTTTCATATCATTGTGGTCACAGAAGATATGTGTATGATATTCTCTCAAGCTTTCTATTCTTTTGTAATCTAACATTTGGTCTATCCTAGAAAGCATTCCATGTGTGCTTTAGAATGTGTATTTTGCTGGTTGTCAGATCAAATGTTCTATATATGTTAGGTTCATTTAGGTTAATTTGGTCTGTAGTGTTATTCAAATCCACTGTTTCATTATTGATTCTCTGTATGGATGATATATGCTGAGAGTGGGGTATTATAGTTTTCAGCTATTGCTGTTTATTTCTCCTTTTAGCTCTGTTATTTTTTGCTTTATGTACTTAGGAGCTCAGTATAGTTGGTCACTTAAGTATAATTGTTTTTAAATTTTTGTCTGGGAAATCTGAAACCTGTGTTTATGTAGGGTTCGTTCCTGGAGATTTATTTTGTTACTTTGAATGGGCCATATTTCCTTCTTTCTTTGTATGACTTGAGATCTTTGTTGAAACAAAATACAGACTGTATATTTCAAGTGAACTTGTAAAGGTTTATTTACTGTTTTCTGAGTATAAAATGCATATATGTAAATTATATCTATCTAATTAATAATATTTAGATATTTTACATCCTTATTTTTTTCACCCTTTAATGTAGTGAAGGAAGGAGACTTTATGCACAGAGAAGCAAAGATAACAACACATAGAGAGAATCCTAATGATGTTAATCTCAAGGCTATTCCCATTTCATTACTGCTGTATTTTTTGGCAATTATATCCTCTTTAGTGCCCAGGCAATTTCAAGCTGGATCTTCTGTCACTTACAGAAAGAGACTTAGTCATGACAATGTCCTTCCTCACTAATATTTTCTCTGGCATTAGTATTTGCCAGTCTGTTTTTCTCTTATACTGATTCCTTCAATTATTTGTTATTTCCTTTTGAATTAAATTTAATTTTGTAAATCATCTGAAATTCCTTGGTAAGGGCAGCAAATATAAACCTGTTCATAATATCAAATAACTTCAAATAGAGTACTTTTCCACCTCTACTGCAGCTGTCAAAATGTTAGTCTGTGACATAAAGAAAAGATCACTTGGTTTCTGTATTCTCTGTTTCAAAAAGCAAAGATGACTGAGATACATTAAATAAGGATTTATCTTTTAAATGGTTAGAATAAGCAATTTTCAATGCTGTAAATGCTAAGCCTCAGTTATCTGGAAAATCCACTTACATGGAAAAGTACAGCTGATCCTTGAACAATGCAGGAATTAGAGGCACTGACCTTCCTCACAATTGAACTTTACATTTGGCACTCTGTATCCAATATTCTTCATCTATGGAATCAACCAATTGTTCATCATGTAGTAAGTACTGTAGTATGTATTTATTGAAAAAAAATCCACATATAAGTAGATCTGCACAGTTCAAATCCATGTTATTCAAGGTCAACTGTTTATGCCCTAATATGGGAAACAGAAGCATTATCACTATAGTAAAAGTATATTAAAAACACAGTACAGTTGAAAAAACAATCAAGAATGCCTTGGCAGCAGTTGTTTTAATACTGCTATTTTTTAAAATTTAACAGCTTTATTAAGGCATATAAGACAAAAAGTAAATAGTAAATATTGAAAGTATACAATTCAAAAAGTTTTGAAATATGTATAAACCTCTGAAATCATCACCTTAATCAAGATCGTGAACATCCCTCACCCCTAGAAGATTCACTTTATAATTCCTCCACACTGTTCCTTTCCTTACCTTACATCCTAATACAAAATCACCTGTTGATGTGCTTTTGGTTACTATGGATTAATTTTCATTTTTAAGAAATCGCTGAGTATAATCATTCATTAAGTGCTCTTTTTTGATTGGACTTCTTTCACCTGTGAATACACTTTGTATAATTATTTTGATTCATCCTTGTTACATATATCTCTAACTCATTCCTTTTTAATGGGGACTAATATTCCATTGTATGGATATACCATAATTTATCCATTCTCATACTGATGAACATTTGGACTGTTTCCAGTTTGGCTACAAATAAAGCTTCTATGAATATTTATTTTCAAGTCTTTTTTTATATTTATTCATTTATTTTAATTTTTTTTGAGTGTGTCAGGTTTTATTTGTGGCATGCAGGATCTTTGTTGCAGCATTCAGGATCTTTCATCGTGGCATGTGGGTTTCTCGCTGTGGCACGCAGGCTTCACTGTAGTTGTGGCATGTGGGTTTTCTCTCTCTAGTTGTGGCATATGGGCTCTAGAGCATGTGAGCTCTCTAGTTGAGTTGCATGGGCTTAGTTGCCCCATGGCATGTGGTTAGTTCCCCAACCAGGGATTGAACCCATGTCCCCTGCATTGGAAGGCGGATTCTTTAATCACTGGACCACCAGGGAAGTCCCTACTTACAAGTCTTTTATGGACGTATACTTTATTTTGGGGGGGATAAACACCTAGGAAAGGAATGGACTATTTAGTGTATTTAGTCTATCTAGTGTATTTAATTTTAGCCATTCTAATTGTTGTATAGTAATATCTCATTGTAGTTACAATTTGCATTTTAATGACTATTAATGTTGAGTATTTTTTCATGTACTTATTGGATAGTCACATATCTTTCTTTAGTGAGGCATTTGCTCAAAAGTTTATCTTTCTAAAATTTGAGTGGCTTGTTTTATTATTTTCTTGCAAGCATTGTTTATGTATTCTGAATACAAATTCTGTATCAGATATGTGATTTGCAATTTTTTTCTACCAAGTTGTAGCTTGTTTTTTCATTTCCTTATCAATATCTTTGAAGAGTGAGTTTTTAATTTGGGTGAAGTTCTATTTATCAATTCCTTTACAGATTGTCCTTTTGCTATTATTTGGAGGACATTTTAGTCTAACCCCAAACCACAAGGTTTCCTTCTAAAAGTTTTATAGTTTTATATTTTACATTGAGATCCATGAAACATTTTGAGTTAATTTTTGTATATGGTGTGAAGTATGAAAAGAAGTTCAGTTTTTTACTTAAGGACATTCACATTTTCCAGAAAAATTTGTCAAAGACAGTTCTTTCTTCACTGAATTGACTTTACATTTTGGTAAAAAATCAGTTCTGTGTATATATGTGGTCTTTATTGCTGAATCTTTATAAAACTTGAAATCGGGTAGTGTTCATTGTTCAAGTTTGTTTTTCTTTTTGGTAAGTTTCCTTGGCTATTCTAGGTCCTTTGTATTTCAGTGTAAATTTATATCTCAACGTAATAAAGGCCATTTATGACAAACTGTATATTTTGGATATTAACCCTTTGTCAGTTGCATCATTTGCAAATATTTTCTCCCAGCCTATAGATTGTCTTTTCATTTTATTGATGGTTTCCTTTGCTGTGCGAAAGCTTTTAAATTTAATTAGGTTCCATTTATTTATTTTGCTTTTATTTTCCTTGCCTTATGACTCAGATAAAAAAAATATATTGCCAAAAACAGATGATTGAACCTGGTGTACCCCCCAAAAAATAATTAAAAAAATATATATTGCCACAATTTACATCAGAGTGTTCTGCCTATGTCCTCTTTTAGGAGTTTTATGGTTTCAGGTCTCACATTTAGATCATTAATGCATTTTGAGTTTATTTTTGTAAAAATGTTCTAATTTCATTCTTTTACATGTAGCTGTCCAGTTGTCCCAGTACTATTCCTTGAAAAGACTGTCTTTTCCCCATTGTATATTCTTGCCTCCTTTATCATAGATTAATTGACCATATAAGTGTGGGGTTATTTATGGGCTCTCTGTTCTGTTTCATTGATCTATATGTCTGTTTTTGTGCCAGTACCATACTGTTTTGATGACTATAGCTTTGTAGTATAGTCTGAAGTCAGGGAGCATATCTCCAACTTTGTTTTGTTTTGTTTCTTCCCCCTAAAGATTACTTTGGCAATTCAGGGTCTTCTGTGATTCCATGTAAATTTTAGGATTATTTGTCCTAGTTCTGAGGAAAATGTCAAGATATTTTGATAGGGATTTCATTAAACATGTAGATTGCTTTGGGATATATTGCCATTTTAACAATACTAAATCTGCCAATCCATGAACACAGTTTCTATTTTCATTTCTTTGTGTCATCTTCAATTTCCTTCATCAGTGTTTTATACGTTTCTGAGTATAGCTCTTTCACCTCCTTGGTTAAGTTTATTCTTAAGTATTTTACTCTTGATGGGATTTTAAATAGTTTTTTTTTACATTCTTTTTCTGAGAGTTCATTATTAGTGTACAGAAAAACAACAGATTTGTGTATTCATCTTGTATGCTAAAACTTTACTGAAATTCATTTATTAGTTCTAATAGTTTTCAGGTAGATACTTTAGGGTTTTCTGTATACAGTATCATGTCATCAGCAAATAGTGACAGTTTAAATTTTTCTCTTCCAATTTGGATGCCTTTTCTGTTTCTTCCCTGTTATGTCTAGGACTTCCAATACTATGCTAAATATAAGTGGTGAGAGTGGGCATTCTAGTCTTGTTCCTTATATTAGCAGAAACGCTTTCAGCCTTTCACCATGGAATATGATGTTAGCTGTGGGTTTGTCATAAATGGCCTTTACTATGTTGAGATGTGTTCCCTCATTTTCCTGATTTGGTGAGAGTTTTCATTGTGAACGAATGTTAAATTTTATCAAATACTTTTTCCTGCATTTATTGAGATGACCAGTTGATTTTTATCCTTTGTTTTGTTACTGTGGTTTACCACCTTGATTGATTTGTGGATATTGGACCACCTTGGCATCCCTGGAATAAATCCCATTTGATCATAGTGTATGATCCTTTCTATATATTGTTGAATTCAGTTTGCTAATATTTTGTTGAGGACTTTTGCATCTATTTATCATATATAGGCCTGTAATTTTCTTTTTCTGGTTTGCATCTTTGTCTGGTTTTGTATCAGGGTAATGGTGGCCTTGTAGAATGAGTTTGAGAGTGTTCGCACCTCTTCAATTTTTTGGAATACTTGGAGAATGATAGCTATTAGCTTTTCTTCCTGTGTTTGGTAGAATTCTAATGTGAACCTATCTAGTCCCAGACTTTCCTTTGCTGGGAGTTTCGAAATTACAAATTCAAGTTCACTACTGCTGATTGGTCTGTTCAGTGTGTCTGTTTCTTCCTGATTCAGTCTTAGAAGATTGTGTGTCTCTAGAACCTTATTCATTTCTTCTACATTACTCGATTTTTTGGCATATAACTATTTTTAGTAGTCTCATGATTTTTTGTATCTCTGTGATAGCACTTGTAATTTCTCCTCTTCCATTTCTTATTTTGTTTATTTGGGTCCCCTCTTTTTTTGCTCGATGAGCCTGGCTAAATGTTTATCAATTTTCTTTATCTTAAAAAAAACAGCTCTTGATTTGTCTGATAAGTTCTTTTTCTTTTTTGTCTTTTTTTTGTGGGGGAAGGTATTTTATTTATTTCCTCTCTGATCTTTATTATTTCCTTCCTTCTGCTGACTTTGGGCTTTGTATGTTCTTTCTTAGATCTAATTACTTTAGAGGATGGGTTAGGTTGTTTATTTGGTATTTTTCTTGTTTCTTGAGGTAGGCCTGTATCACTATACTTTCCTCTTCAAACAGCTTTTGCTGCATCCCGTAAATTTTGGAAGGCTGTATTATTGTTTTTATTTTTCTTGAGGTATTTTCTGATCTCCTCATCAATTTCTTCATTGACCCATTTTTAGTAGCATATTGTTTGGTTTGCACATGTTTGTGTTTTTCCAATTTTTCTTCCTTGTGTTTTTCCCCTTCTTTACCATTTTCCAACCACCCTTGTGGGAAGAAAAAGTACTCGATATAATTTATATCCTCTAAAATTTATTGAGACATGTTTTGTGGTCTAGCATGTGATCTATCCTGGAGAACATTCCATGTACACTTGAAAAGAATGTGTATTGTGCCATTTTGGGATGTTCAATAGATATCTATTAAGTCCAACTGGTCTATTGTGTCATTTAGGACCTCTGTTGCCTTATTGATTATCTGTCTGCATGATCTGTCCTTTAATATCTCACTGACATCAAAGTCCCCTACTATTATTGTATTATTGTCAGTTTCTCCCTTTATGTCTGTTAATATTTGCTTTCTATATTTAGTTGCTCCTATATAAGGTGCATGCATGTTAACAAGTGTTATATCCTCCTCTTGTATTGATCCCTTTATCATTATATAATGTCCTTCTTTGTCTTTTTTAATAGACTGTTTTAAAGTCTATTTTGTCTGATGAATTTGCCACATTAGCTTTCTTGTCATTTCTATTTTCATGAAATAATTTTCTCTTTGCTCTCACTGTCATTCTGTGTGTGTCTTTAGCTCTGAAGTTTTTTGTAAGCACCATACGGCTGCATCTTTAAAAAAAAATCCAATCAGCCCCTCTGTGTCTTGATTGTAGCATTTGGTCTATTGATATTTAAAGTAATTATTGATAGGTATGTACTTATTGCAACTTTGTTACTTGGTTTCTGGTTGTTTTTGTAGTTCTTCTGTTAGTTTCTTCTTTCAGTTTTTTCCCTTCTGGTTTGATTATTTTCTTTAGTTGTATGCTTATGTTTCTTTCTCTCTAGTTTTTGTATATCTTTGTAGACTTTTTTTTCCTTTTAAAAAGTTTTATTGAGATATAACTGACATACAATAAACTGCATATATTTAAAGTGTATAATTTGGTTTTTTCTTATTAGTCACCTGTTTTACACGTTAGTTTATATATGTCAATCCCAATCTCCCAATTCATCTCCCCCACCCCCCACCCACTTTTCTTTGTAAGTGTTTGATTTGTGGTTACTTGGGGTTCATATATGTTGACCTATAACTGTATCTACTTGTTTTAAACTGGTAATCATTTAAGTTTAAACATATTTTAAAAGATCTGCATTTTTTTACTCCCCTCCCCCATATTTTATGTTTTTGATGTCATACTTTATATCTTCATGTTTATCCCTTAACTGTTTATTGTAGTTATAGTTTAGTTTTTTATCTTTTAATCTTTATACTAGCTCATTTAAGTGGTTGTTCCACAGCCTTTACTATTTATTTGCCTTTACTAGTGGGATTTTTCCTTTCCTATAAATTTTTACTTCTTATTTTCCACTTAGAGAAGACCCTTCAACATTTTTTTAGGGTCAGTTTAGTATTGATGTACTCTTAGTTTTTGCTTATCCAAGAAGTTCTTCATCTCTCCTCCAATTCTGAAAGGTAATCTTGCTGGGTAGAGTATCCTAAGCTGTAGGTTTTTCCCTTTCAGCACTTTAAATATATCATGCCACTCCATTCTGGCCTGCAGAGTTTCTGCAGAAAAATCACCTAATAAATTTATGGGGGTTTCCTTGTATGTGACTCTTTGCTTTTCTCTTCCTCTCTTGAGAATTCTCTTTTACCTTTGCCATTTTAATTATGATATGTTTTGCTGTGGGTCTTTAAGGGTTTATCTTTTTCGGGGACACTGCTTCCTGTAGTTGAATATCTGTTTCCTTGTTCAGGTTTGGAAGGTTTTTAGATATAATTTCATCAAATACATTTTCAGTCCCTTTCTCTCTTCTCTTTTTGGGACCCCTATAATGCAAATGTTAGTATGCTTGATGTTTTTCGATAGGTCCCTTAAACTGTTCTAATTTATTAAAAATTTAAATTCTCTTTGCTGTTGTGATTGGACAATTTCCAGTATTCTATTATCTTTCATATCACTTATGTGTTCTTCTTTATCACCTAGTCTGTTTTTAATTCTTCTAGTGTGTTTTTCATTTCAGTTATTGTATTCTTCAGCTCTGATTGGTTCTTTTTAAAATTTTCTAGCTTGTTGTTAAAATCCTCACTATGTTCATCTATTCTTTTCCCTAGGTAAGTTAGCATTCTTATTACTAATGCTTTGAACTGTGTATCTGGTAAATTATTTATCTGTTTCATTAGTTGTTTATTTCAGAGGCTTTTTCTTTTTTCAAGTAGTGTATTTATTATAGTGTAATTTTTCCCAATATGAAAACATGTTCATTATCAAAATGCAAAAACATACATATAGATAAAGGAGAAAAGTGACATTTGATCTTTTTGTATTCCTTTTCTGTAATACCCCTTTCCTCATTCAGAGATAAACACTGTTAATGACTTGGTATACTATATCCTTCCCAACCCATTTCTATACATTTATCAAAATATGTGTTTCTGTGCATTTATATACATTAGACATATATACACACATATGTGGTTTACCCATTATAGGTATCATATTACACATATTGCTCTGTAAGCTGATTTCCCTTTAAATATATCATAGATATATGTTAATGGCCAATTGCCTTCTCATGATGTTTTACCAGTTTATGTTATCTCCAAGATGTATGCTTTTTTTTTCTTTTTAAAATTTTTATTTTATATTGCAGTATAGTTGATTCACAATGTTAGTTTCAGCTAAGTGATTTAGTTATACATATGTGTGTTCTTTTTAAGATTCTTTTCCCATATAGGTTATTACAGAGTATTGAGTAGAATTCCCTGTGATATACAGTAGATCCTTGTTGATCATCTATTTTATATATAGTAGTGTGTATATATTAATCCCAAACTCCTAATTTATCCCCCCCACCAACATTTCCACTTTGGCAATTATAAGTTTGTTTTCAAAGTCTGTGAGTCTGTTTCTCTTTTGTAAATAAGTTCATTTGTATCTTTTTTAGATTCCATATATGTGATATCATATGATATTTGTCTTTGTCTGACTTAACTTCACTTAGTATGATAATCTCTAGGTTCATCCATGTTGCTGCAAATGGCATTATTTCATTCCTTTTTATGGCTGAGTAATAGTCTATCATATATGTGTACAACATCTTTATCCATCCCTCTGCTGATGGACATTTAGGTTGATTCCATGTCTTGGCTATTGTAAATAGTGCTGCAGTGAATATTGGGGTGCATGTGTCTTTTCAAAGTATGGCTTTCTCTGGATATATGCCCAGAAGTGGGATTGCTTCTTATCTGGTAGCTCTATTTTTAGTTTTTAAAGGAATCTCCATACTGTTCTTCTTAGTGGCTGCACCAATTTACATTCCCACCAACACTGTAGGAGGGTTCCCTTTTCTCTATATCCTCTCCAGAATTTTATTGTCTGTAGATTTTTTTTTTTTTTTTTTTTTTTTGGTGCACAGGCTTAGTTGCTCCATGGCATGTGAGATCTTCCTGGAGCAGGGATCGAACCCGTGTTCTCCGCATTGGCAGGCGGATTCTTAACCACTGCACCACCTAGGAGCCCTGTTTGTAGATGTTTTGATGATGGCCATTCTGACTGGTGTGAGGTGATAGCTCATTATATTTCCAATCTGCATTTCTCTAATGATAAGCTATGTTAAGAATATTTTCATGTGCTTCTTGGCCATCTGTGTGTTTTCTTTGGAGAAATGTCTTTTTAGATCTTCTGCCCCTTTTTTAATTGTTTTTTTTTTTTTTTTTTTTTTGTCATAGAGCTGCATGAGCTGTTTGTATATTTTGGAGATTAATCCCTTGTTGGTCACATTATTTACATGTATTTTCTCTCCTTCTGTGGGTTTTTTATTTTGGTTTGGTTTCTTATTGTTTTGTTTATGGTTTCTTTTGCTGTACAAAACCTTTTAAGTTCACTTAGGTCCCATTTGTTTATTTTTGGTTTTATTTTCATTACTCTGGGAGATGGATCCAAGAATATATTGCTGCATTGTATGTCAAAGAGTGTCAGGACGTCCCTGGTGGTCCAGTGGTTGAGAATCCATCTTCCAGTGCAGGGGATGTGGATTCTACCTCTGGTCAGGGAGCTAAGATCCCATGTGCTGTGGGGCAACTAAGCCTGCACACCACAACTGCTGAGCTTGCGCACCACAGCAGAGGATTCTGTGTGCCACAACTAATACCCGACACAGCCAAAATTTTAAATATTTTTTAAAAAGTGTTCTGCCTATATTTTCCTCTAAGAGTTTTATAGTATCTGGTCTTACATTTAGGTCTTTAATCAATTTTGAATTTTTATGTATGGTGTCAGAGAATATTCTAATTTCATTCTTTTATATATAGCTGTCCAGTTTTCGCAGCATCTCTTATTGAAGGGCCTGTCTTTTCTCCATTGTATATTCTTGCTTCTGTTGTTGTAGATAATTGAGCATAGATGTGTGAGTTTATTTCTGGGCTTTCTATCCTGTTCTATTGATCTATCAGTCTGTCTTTGTGCTAATATCATACTTTTTGATTACTGTAGCTTTACAGTATAGTCTGAGGTCAGGGACCCTGATTCCTTCAGTTCCATTTTTCTTACTAAAGATTGCTTTGGCTATTCAGGCTCTTTTGTGTTTCTATACAAATTTTAAGATTTTTTTGTTCTCAATCTGCAAAAACATGCCATTGGTAATTTGATAGAAATTGCATTGAGTTTCTAGATTGCCTTGGGTAGTATAGTCTTTTTGACAATTTTGATTCTTCCATTCCAGGCATATAGTATACATTTCCATCTGTTTGTTGCATCTTTGATTTCTTTCATCAGCATCTTATAGTTTTCAGAGTACAGGTATTTTGCCTCCTTAGGTAGGTTTATACCTAGGTATTTTATTATTTTTGATGCGATAGTAAATGGGTTGTTTCTTGATTTTCTCTTTCTGATCTTTTGTTGTTAGTATATAGAAATGTAACAGATTTCTATGTATTACTTTTGTATCCTGCAACTTTACCAAATTTATTAATGAGCTCTAGTAGTTTTCCGGTAGCATCTTTAGGATTTTCTGTGTATAGTATCATGTCATCTGCAGTGACAGTTTTACTTCTTTTCCAATTTGGATATCTTTTTCTTCTTGGATTGCTATGGCTAGGACTTCCAGAACTATGTTAAATAAAAATGGCGAGAATTGACATACTAGTTTTGTTCCTGATCTTAGAGAAAATGCTTTCAGCTTTTCACCATTATGATGTTAGCTATGGGTTTGTCATATGTTGCCTTTATTATGTTGAGGTATGTTCCCTCTATGCCCGCTTTCTGGAGAGATTTTTTTAATCATAAATGGGTGTTGAATTTTGTCAAGCTTTTTCTGCAACTATTGAGATGATCATATGGGGTTTTTTTTCCTTTTTAATTGAAGTGTAGTTGATTTACAATGTTGTATTAATTTCTGCTGTACAACAGTGAGTTATATATATATTCTGAATATATATATGTATATACACACATATATATATATTCTTTTCCATTATGGTTTATCACCATAAACTGTATCCTTTGGATATAGTTTGGATATAGTTCCCTGTGTGAGACAGTAGAACCTTGTTGTTTATTCATTCTAAATATGCCAGTTTGCATCTGCTAATCCCAAACTCCCAGTCCAACCATATCCCACTCCCTTCCCCCTTGGCAACCACTGGTCCATTCTCTATGTCTGTGATTATGTTTCTGTTTAATAATAAGTTCATTTGTGTCATATTTTAGATTCCACATATAAGTGATATCATATGGTATTTGTCTTTGACTTACTTCACTCAGTATGATAATCTCTAGTTTCATCTGTGTTGCTGCAAATGGCATTATTTCATTCTTTTTTATGGCTGAGTAATATTCCATTGTATATATGTACCACATCTTCTTTATTCATCTGTTCATGGACATTTAAGTTGTTTCCATGTGTTGGCTATTGTGAATAGTGCTGCTATGAACATAGGGGTGCATGTATCTTTTCAAAGTGTGGTTTTCTCCAGATACATGCCCATGAGTGGGATTGCTGGATCATATGGTAGCCTATTTTTAGTTTTCTGAGGAACCTTCATATTGTATTCCATAGTGGCTGCACCAATTTACATTCCAACCGTGTAGGAGGGTTCCGTTTTCTCCACACCCTCTCCAGCATTTGTTACTTGTACACTTTTTAATGATGGTCATTCTGACTGGCTTAAGGTGGTACCTCATTGTAGCTTTGATTTGCTTTTCTCTAATAATTAGCAATGGTGAGCATCTTTTCATGTGCCTATTGGCCATCTGTATGTCTTCTTTGGAGAAATGTCTATTTAGATCTTGTGCCCATTTTCCTGTTGGATTAAGTTGTATGAGCTGTTTGTATATTTTGAAAATTAAGTCCTTGTCAGTTTTATTGTTTGCAAATATTTTCTCCCATTCTGTAGGTTGTCTTTTCATTTTGTTTATGGTTTCCTTTGCTGTGCAAAAGCTTGTAAATTTGATTATGTCCCATTTGTTTATTTTTGTTTTTATTTCTGTTGCCTTGGGAGACTGACCTAAGAGAACATTGGTATAACTTATGTCAGAGAATGTTTTGCCTATGTTATCTTCTAGGAGTTTTATGGTGTTGTGTCTTATGTTTAAGTCTTTAAGCCATTTTGAGTTTATTTCTGTGTATGGTGAGAATGTGTGTTCTAACTTCATTGAGTTACATGAAGCTGTCCAACTTTTCCAGTGCCACTTGCTGAAGAGACTTTCTTTTTCCCATTGTATATTCTTGCCCCTTTTGTCAAAGATTAATTGGTCATAGGTGTGTGCATTTATTTCTGGCTCTCTCTTCTGTTCCATTGATCCATACACATGTTTTTGTGCCTATACTATGCTATTTTGATCATTGTAGCTTTGTCATATTGTCTGAAGTCTGGGAAAGTTATGCCTCCTGCTTTGTTCTTTTTCTTCATTATTGCTTTGGCAATTATGGGTCTTTTATCATTCCATGTAAATTTTAGGATAATTTGTTTTAGTTCTGTGAAAAATGTCATGGGTAATTTGATAGTGATCATGTTACATCTGTAGATTGCTTTGGGTAGTATGGCCATTTTAACAATATTAATTCTTCCAACCCAAGAGCATGGGAATCTTTCCATTTCCTTGAATCATCTTCAGTTTTCTTTATTTATGTTTTATACTTCTCAGCATAAAAGTCTTTCACCTCCTTGGTGAGGTTTATCCCCATTTTACTTTGGGGGTTGTGATTTTAAAAGGTTTTTTTTTTTTTTTTTCTTTCTCTCTTTTTTTTAAATGTTCCCTTTCTGATGTTTCATTGTGGTGTAAAGAAATGCAACTGATTTCTGTATGTTAATCTTGTATCCTGCTAACTTGCTAAATTCATTTATCAGTTCTAGTAGTTTTTATGTGGAGTCTTAGGGTTTTCTGTATATAATACCATATCATCTGCATAAAATGAAAATTTTACCTCTTCCTTTCCAATTTGGATATCTTTTATTTTATTTTTTTCTTGTCTGATTGCTGTGGCTAGGACTTCCAAAACTATGTTGAATAGAAGAGGTGACAATGGGCATCCTTTCTTGTTCCATATTTTAGTGGGAAGGCTTTCAGCTTTTCATCATTGAATGTTATATTGGCTGTGGGTTTGTCATAAATAGCTTTTATTATATTGAGATATATTCCCTCTGTACCCACTTTGGTGAGAGTTTTTATCATGAATGGATGTTGAATTTTGTCAAATGCTTTTCCTGCATCTACTGAGGTGATCATGTTGTTTTTGTCTTTTATTTATGTGGTATATCACATTGATTTATTTGCATATTTTGAACCATTCTGGTGAACTTGTGATGAGTCCCACTTGGTCATGGTGTATGACTTTCTTATGTGTTGTCAGATTTGGTTTGCTAATATTTTGTTGAGAATTTTTGCATCTATATTCATCAAAGATATTGGCCTGTAATTTTCTTTTTTGGTGGTGTCTTTGGTTTTTGTATCAGGGAGATGGTGGCATCATAGAATGTCTTTGGGAGTGTTCCCTCCTCTTCAGTTTTTTGGAAGAGCTTGAGAAGGGTTGGTATAATTTCTTCTTTGTATGTTTGGCAGCATTCACCTGTGAAGCCATCTGGTCTTGAACTTTTCCCTATTTGTAGGGATTTTTAAAATTTCAGATTCTATTTTACTTCTAGTGATTGGTCTGTTCAAATTATCTAATTTCTTCTTCATTCAATTTTGGTGGACTGTATGTTTCTAGAAATTTGTCCATATCTTCTAGGTTGTCGAATTTGTCAGAATACAATTGTTCACTGTATTCCGTTATGGTTTTTTGTATTTCTGCAGTATCAGTTGTTATTTCTCCTTTTCCAGTTCTCATTTTGTTCACTTGGGTTCTCCTTTTATTTCTTGGGGATCCTGGACAGAGGTTTGTCAATCTTGTTTATCCTTTCAAAGAGCCATCTCTTCATTTTATTGAAATTTTCTATTTTTTTTAATTTCTATTTTATTTATTTCCTTGATGATCTTTACTATTTCCTTCCTTCTGCTGACTTTGTTCTTTTTCTAATACTTTTAAGTGGTGTGTTAGGTTGTTTATTTGAGATTTTTCTTGTTTTTTGAGGAAGGCCTGTATCATTATGAACTTCCCTCTATGAACTGCTTTTGCTGTAACTCATAGACTTTGTATGGTTGTGTTTTCATTGTCATTTGTCTCTGGGTATTTTTTTAATTTCCTCTTTGATTTCACCATTGACCCATTGGTTTTTTTGTCACATGTTTTTTAGTCTCCATGTAATAGTTTTTTCTCATTCCTTTTTCTGTGGTTAATTTCCAGTTTCATGCTGTTGAGGTCAGAAAAGATGCTTGAGATAATTTCTATGCTCTTAAATTTGTTGAGGATTGTTCTGTGCCCTAGTATGTGGTCACTCCTAGAGAATGGTCCATGTGCACTTGAAAATAATGTGTATTCTGTCTTTTTTGGATGCAATGTCCTAAAAATCTCAATTAAATCTAACTGTTCTACTGTATCATTTAGTAATATTTAGTTCTATTGTATTAATTAGTGGCCTATTGATTCTCTGTCTGGAAGATCTGTCCATTGATGTGAGTAAAGTGTTAAAGTCTCCTACTCTTATTGTATTCCTATCAATTTCTCCCTTTATGTCTGTTAAAAATATGAAATGCTTCATGAATTTGCTTGTCATTCTTGCACCGGGGCCATGCTAATATTCTCTGTATCATTTCAATTTTAGTATGTGTGGTGCCAAAGCAATTATGATCATATGGTTTTTAGTCTTCAATTTGTAAATCTGCTGTATCACACTGATTGATTTGTGGATACTGAAAAATCTTTGCAGGATTCAGTTTCCTAGTTTTGTTTTTTTGTTGAGGATTTTTGCGTTAATGTTCATCACTGATATTGGCCTGTAATTCTCTTTTTTTGTGGTATCTTGGTCTGGTATTAGTATCAGGATGATGGTGGCCTCATAGAATGAATTAAGGAGTGTTCCTTCCTCTGCAATTTTTTGAAATAGTTTCAGAAGATTAGGTGTTAACTCTTCTCTAAATGTTTGATAGAATTCGCCTGTGAAGCCATCTGTTACTGGACTTTTGTCTGTTGGGAGTTTTTAAATCACAGTTTCAATTTCAGTGCTGTGATCAGTCTATTTATACTTTCTATTTCTTCCTGGTTCAGATTTGGGAGTTGTACCTTTCTAAGAATTTATCCATTTCTTCTAGGTTGTCCAGTTTTTTGGCATACAGTTGCTTGTAGTAGTCTCTTATGATTCTTTGTATTTCTGTGGTATCTGTTGTAATTTGTCCTTTTTCATTTCTAACCTTATTGATTTGAGCCCTCTTTTTTTTCTTGATAAGTCTGGTTAAAGGTTTATCAATTTTGTTTGTCTTTTCAAAGAACCAGCTTGTAGTTTCATTAATGTTTTCTATTGTTTTTTTCATCTCTATTTCTTTTATTTCTGCTCTTACTTTTATGACTTCTTTCCTTCTGCTAACTTTGGGTTTTATTTGTTCTTCTTTCTCTAGCTGCTTAGGTGTAAGTTTATGTTGTTTATTTGGGATTTTTCTTGTTTCCTGAGGTAAGATTGTATTGCTATAAAATTCCCTCTTAGAACTGCTTCTGCTGTGTTCCATAGGTTTTGGATCATCCTGTTTCATCTTCATTTTTCTCTAGGGATTTTTTATTTCCTCTTTGATTTCTTCAGTGATTCAGTGGTTGTTTAGTAACATATTGTTTAGCCTCCACATGTTTGTGTTTTTTACAGTTTTTTGTTTTTTTTTTTTTAACCTATATTTGATTTCTAATCTCATAGAAATTAGTGTGTTACTGTCAAGTTCTTTTCTGGCTTTTAGCATTTGTCTTATATATTGAGGTGCTCCTTTGTTGGGTACATATATATTTACAATTGTTATATCTTCTTCTTGGATTGATCCCTTGATTATTATGTAGTATCCTTCTTTGTCTCTTGTAATAGTCCTTATTTTAAAGTCTATTTTGTCTGATGTGAGTATCACTATTCCAGCTTTCTTTTGATTTCCATTTGCATGGAATACCTTTTTCCATCCCCTCACTGTGTGTGTCCCTAGATCTGAAGTGGGTCTCTTTTAGACAGCATATATATGGGTATTGTTTTTATATCCATTCAGTCAGTCTGTGTTTTTGTTGGAGCATTTACTCCATTTACATTTCAGGTAGTTTTCAATATGTATGTTCTTATTGCCATTTTGTTTTGGATTTGTTTTTGTAGGTCTTTTTTCTTCCCTTCCTCTTTTGTTCTATTGTGATTTGATGACTATCTTTAGTATTGCGTTTGGATTAATTTTTCTTTTTTGTGTGTGTATCTATTGTAGACTTTTGTTTGTGGTTACCTGGAGGTTTTGATTTAGCAGTGTGTGTGTGTGTGTGTGTGTGTGTGTGTGTGTGTGTACACACAATTGTTTTAAGTTGCTGGTCTCCTAATTTCAAATGCATTTCCAATATCCTGCATTTGTACCCTTCTCTTCTCACAATTGCTGGTTTTGATATCATATTTGTGTGTGGATGATTTACTACCTTTATATTTGCCTTTGTCAATGAGCTTTCCCATTCATAATTTTCTGATTTCTAGTTGTGACCTTTTCTTTTCCTCCAAGAGAAGTTTATTTAGGATTTGCTGTAAAGCTGGTTTGGTGGTGCTGAATTCTCTTAGCTTTTGCTTGTCTGTGAAGCTTTTGATTTCTTTGTCAAATCTGAATGAGAGCCTTGCTGGGTAGAGTATCCTTGGTTGTAGGTTTTTCCCTTGCATCACTTTAAATATACTGTGCCACGTGTAATAAAAACGTTTGATCACTTGGGGGTAGGAGGTCCAAACACACTGTCCTTGAGACTATGCTTAAAATACAGTTATACTGCATTCACTCACTTACCCACTTGCTGACAGACAAGTATCATCACAAACACCATGTGTCCCAGCTCTGTCCCCAAGTGCATTTTACAATGTGCCACAGGGTATCATTTTATAGATTTAGTTTACTAGAAAACTGAAAGCTAATCCCTAGAGCAGTCATCATTATTTTTTGCTTGCTTATTTGTTTTAATTGCTAAGAGTTAACATATATCAATAACACTGTATACCATATTGATAAAACATACAAATGGTGAAAGTTAAGAAAAAATTAAGAAATTATTTTTCAAGTAAGTAAAAACAAAATATCCAATAAGGTGTTAAAACTATTATAGTTGATCATTTAAAAGGAAAAACAGATCTAAGCTTACTGCAAGCAGTTCAAGTATTATAAATATATATATGTGTGTGTGTGTGTGTGTGTGTGTGTGTGTGTGTGTGTGTGTGTGTGTGTGTGTGTGTATATATATATTTCCTTCTGGCCTGCAGAGTTTCTGCTGAGAAATCAGCTGATTACTTTGTGGGAATTCCCTTGAATGTTGTTTATTGCTTTTCCCTTGTTGATTTTAATATTTTCTCTGTCTTTAATTTTTGTCAATTTGATTAATATGTGTCTTAGTGTGTTCCTCCTTGGGTTTGTCCTGCCTGGGACTCTCTGTGCTTCCTGGACTTGGGTGACTGTTTCCTTTCCCATGTTAGGGAAGTTTTCAGCTATTATCTCTTCACATACTTTCTCAGGCCCTTTCTCTCTCTCTTCTCTTTCTGGGACCCCTGTAAGGTGAATGTTGGTGAATTTAATGTTGTCCCAAAGGTCTCTTAAAGTGTCTTCATTTCTTTTCATTCTTGTTTCTTTTTTCCATTCCACAGCAGTGATTTCCACCATTCTTTCTTCCAGCTCACTTATCTGTTCTTCTGCCTCATTTATTCCCCTATTAATTCCTTCTGGTGTATTTTTCATTTCAGTTATTTTACTTTTCAACTCTTTGTTTTTATATCTTCTAGCTCTTTGTTAAGCAATTCTTGTATCTTCTCAGCCTGTACCTCCATTCTTTTTCTGAGATTTTGGATCATCTTTACTACCATTACTCTGAATTATGTTTTAGATAGATTGCCTATCTCCATTTCACTTGTTCTTCTGGGGTTTTCTCTTCTTCCTTTGTCTGGAACATTCCTCTGCTGTCTGATTTTATCTAACTTTCTGTGCTTGCAGTCCCACAGGCTGCAGGAATTTAGTTTCTCCTGCTTCTGGTGTCTGCCATCATCTTGGTGTGGCTTCTTCTTTGTTTTTGGAAGTAGGATTTTTTTTGGTAGGTGCCAGTCTTTTTTGTTGATGGTTGTTTAGCAATTAGTTGTGATCTTGTTGTTTTTGTGAGAGCAGGTGAGTTCAGTTCCTTCTACTCTGCCTTCTTGTCCTTAGATCCTACAAAGCTTTTTGTTTTCCTTTGTGCTCTCTCTAGTTTCATTTATTCTTAAGTGCTGTGGGCAGAGGCCTTTAACCTGGTGATTCAGGCAGAGTTCCTGGTGAGAAATGGATGTGCTGACACATCAGCTCTGGCCATGTGCAGAGGTTTTTTTCTCGTTCTTGCATTGGAAACAAATCCCTGTGTCTTCTCATTTTCCATAAGTTTCTCTGTCTCTATGAAATTAGGTAAAATAGTTACCCATCTTGGTCTTGAAGGGGTGTTCCTTATGTGAGTGTGTCTGTCTACAGTCTGTGTCTGTCTAGTGGCTTCTGGTGGGAGAACACAAGTCATATCTTCACCCAGGATATGCTGGCAGCTATCACTGAGGTAGGACATGGAGATGGCAGAGCTAGAGCCCGAGCTGGGTGTGAACTGGGGCTTCTCCTATGTTAAGTGCTTATTGGGGGTGGGTTCAGGTCCCAAGGTGCTGAAGAAGATGCCCTGAGATTTGATCCAAGCTGGTTCTGTTCTAAGTGTGTGCTCTCCACTCCCCCAGCCTTGGCACCTTAGCTCCAGATGGAAGCAGAACTAGAGCAAGAGGGGCCAGATCAGGCAGTCAGTACAGGTCAGGGCAGGGTGGCCCCATATACCATACAGAGTTCCAGAGCACTCCTGATCTGCTGCCTCCAAGAATGCCAGCAAGGGCCACCCCCACCCCATTGAGATGTAGTTCCAGGTACAAGCCAGCTCCATCTCCCACAACTGCACATTCCCCCTGGCATCAGCAGCCTTCATCTTAGTGGGGTGCTTCCCCACAGAGCAAGAGGGGCCAGAGTGGGCACTCACTGTGGGCCAGGATGCATGGTAGGGTGGTTGTGGGAAACTAGCCAAAGTCCTGGGCAGTCTCAAACTGCTTACTCAGCCTTGTTTGGGGAAGAAGGAGGCATGTACATGCACTTCACAAATGGAGTCCAAGTTTCTCAAAGCCCCTCTGCCAGTCCTACTGGTCCTCAAACCAGCCAAGGGGACTCATCTTCCTGGTGTTGGACCCGAGGTTCAGGCACGTCCAATATGTGTCTTGAACCACTCACTCCCCAGGAAGTATCTCCAGGCCTGCATAATACCCCTTCTGTGTCCCCTCCCAGGGGTGCAGCTCCTGACATGATCACTTCTTTTTCCTTTCTACCTGACTTGTGTGGCTCTTTCTTTATAGCTTTGGTTTCTTTGTAGCCTTTATGTCTTTCTATAGTTTGTCAGTCTATAGTTTGTCTTCAGTGAGAATTGCTCCACATGTAGATGTATTTTTTGGTGCATTCATGTATGGAGACAAGGTTAGCATCCTCCTACTCCATGATCTTGATCTCTCCAGTCATTATTTCTTTAAATAATCTTTCTGTCCCCTTTCTCTTTTGGTATTCTCATAGTACAAATATTGTTTCATGTAATGGTATCCCATAATTCACATAGGCTTTCTTCACTGTTTTTCATTCTTTTTTCTTTATTCTCCTCTGACTGGATAATATCAAATGACCTGTTCTCAAGTTCACAAATTCTTTCTTCTGTATCATTACAAGTCTGTTGTTGATGTTCTCCTTGCATTTTTTTTTCATTCCATTCATTATAATCTTCAGCTCTAGAATAAGTTTGGTTCTTTTTTATGATTTCTCTCACTCTGTTGAGCTTCTCATTTGGTTTATGTATTGTTTTCCTAATTTTATTGTCTATATGTGTTCTCTTATAGTTTGCTGGTCTTCCTTAAACCAATTATTTTGAATTCTCTGTCAATTCATAGTTTTTATTTCTTTGGAGTTGATTACTGGAAAATTATTGTTTCTTTGGTCATGTCATGTTTCCTTGATTTTTCACCTTTCTTGTGTTGATATCTCTGCATTTGATGGAACAGTCATCTTTTCCAGACTTTATGCAGAGGTTTTGGTGGGAAAAGACCATCAGTAGGTGGTACAAGGGCAGTGGCTGAGTGGAGTGTGGTAGTTCTGGCTCCAGGTGAGTTCTGGTGGTGCTGCTTCATGCAGCTCCATCAGCTGAGGTCACTGTTCACAAAGATTGATGGGGTCTTCATTGGCCAGGGCCATGGTTGTCTGAAACAGTGGTGGGGTCTGATGGGGTCTTTGGTAAAGACTTCTGGGAAACTCCTGCTGGGGGTGTCATGGCAGAGGGTATCCCTTTTGGATCCATGTCCAGCTCATGAGTGCCCTCGTGATAGAGTTGGCACTGGCGTCTGATGCATAGACACCATGGAACAGCTATGAAGTTGGGCTCTGGAGTGTGTATGCTCACAGAGCAAAAGTGGTTTCAGGGTTTGGGGCACTGGCTGCCCACAGTGGTGGTTGTTCTGGTGTCCCGAGATGTGGGTGCAAGCTGAGCAGCCACAGAGCTGGGAACTGGAGAGTGGGTGCATTCATAGAGACACTAAGTTGAGAATTTGAGGCACTACCTAGCCATCAATGGTGTTGACTCCAGTGCCTGAGATGTGGGTACACACGAAAAAGGCACACACACAGAGCACATGCATAGTCAGGGTCTGAAGTTTTGGTACATGCAGAGCAGCTGTGGCTCTGAGGTCTGGGGCAAGTATGGGGCTTGGTGGGAGGGGTAGCATCCTTGGTCCCAGGACACCACAAAGTTCCTCCTTGAGTGGTTGTAGTATCTCCTCTTAGGGATCCACGATGGCAATGGTTATTGGTTACCTTAGTAGTGAAAGCTGCTAGTATCCTCTGTGGAGCAGGCCATCGGGATTCATACGAGCAAACACAATGTAGTCCACACTGTCATGGGGGCTGTTGAGCTCTTCAGTGGCCAGGTCTGTTGGGATCCTCCACAGAGCATGCCATGGGGAATGTGGTGGCCTTTGCCATGTGGCTGATACTGAGAACCTTCACCTTTTTTATTTTTTGGTGCCTAGCTGTCTCTGGACACCTCAGCTATGCTGATCTCCCCAGAGATCCCTTTTAAGTGCAGTTACTCTCCAGTTTGGTTCCACTGTGTTGCCATAGGCTCTTAATTGGACTCGAGTCCTCCCACTGCTGTTTTCACTCATGCATAGTTGCATACTTGTTATATTTTCTTGAGGGATGAAGGCTGGTATCTCCTACTCCATTATCTTGTTCTTTTGTTCCTTATTTCACTGGCTGTAAACCTTCCATACAATCTTGAACACAGATAGAGCAGATACTGTTTTGTTTTTGATCTTTCGGGAAAGCACCCAGTCTTTTACCATTAAGTATGTTAGCTGCAGGGTTTTGTAGATGTCCTTTGTTAGGTTGAAGAAGTTCCCTTATATTCTTAGTTTGCTGGGAGTGTTTATCAGGAATGGATGTTGGATTTTGACAAATGCTTTTTCTCACTTGACCACTGTTATCACTTGCACCCAAAATTGGCAATTACCACATTCTATGGAAATGCTTTTAAGGCCATCTTAGATTCCAATTGAGTTTGCCTGCATACAAACCTCCCTTTGCTAGCAAATTTTTGGGAGCACAGGCTTATAAACATATTGGTTTGTTTGGGGTTTTGTTTGTTTCCTCATTCTCCCCCTATACCTACCTCTGAAGTTTTAGTGTGACTAGCAGCTACTGTGATGTAGTTTATGACATAAATTGTTCCTCTGGTTCAAACAAGTTTGATACTACTTTTAATATCAAATTTAGTATCTACGTACTCTTACAAAATCTGAGAAAAAGTCTCTTGCCATAAAATAATTAGCTTGCATGAGCAGAGCTTTTATTAATAAAGCTGTGGTTGGAAACTTTTTTGCATACTCTATAGTAACAGAACCTATCAGAAACAGTAGAAAAATTAGTGTAGATAAAGGATGAGAAGGAAAGTGCAGAAATGCTATTTTGGTCATTCTTTGCTGTAGACTGCATGAAGGGATTGGATGCCCACTGTCACCTATAGTTTTTACTGATAACCATGAAGGTTATAATCTCTTTCCAAGATAACATAATAGGAAGAACAAAATAATACTTTATATATAACTAGAGCTGACCCTTGAACAACATGGGTTTGAACTGTATGGGTCCACTTATACAAATATGAATTATAGAACTGTGTGCTCTGTGGTTGAATCTGCAGATGCAGAACCACAGATAAGAGGGCCACCTGTAAAGTTACAGGTGGATTTTTGACTGCCAGGTTTGGCACTTCTAACACATGCATTGTTCAAGGATTAACTGTATGTAGAATTGTATACTACATAAAGCACTCACATATAGTGTGTGCATATGTGTGTATGTATATGTGTGTATAAATATTATACATAATAAATCTATATGTTATAATTTATTTGACCTCACTGGAATGGGCAGATTATTCTTTCACTTGGTAGAACAGCATGCCACTGGCAATTGCTAAATATGTAAACACAGTGAAGGGAGCACTGAAATAACTACTGCACATGTGCTCCAAATTTTAAGTTTGGATTCTTGCCAGAATATACTAGGTTGACAATTGCTTCTCATGCAAATGTATACTGCTGGATTCATAGACATATTCAGAGAGATCCAGACAGTGACACTGAGGTTCAAGTGATAATATAAGGGGTAAAGATTAATCGAACCAGTGAAACCACCTGACAGTTTTACAGACCTTAGAAAAAGGTAGGCCAAAGGAAAACTGAGGTGTGAGCTCTTCTCTCCACTCTCTTTCTTTCCCCCTTTTTTGTCCTTTCTCTTCCTTTCTTTCTTCCTTTTCTTTTTTGAGGGGTTTATAAAGAATCTTTTAGAGACAAATTTTGTCCCTGGTAAACACACATTCATAGGGAGATAAGAGAGAAGTGTGGACTGATAACAGGGAAAGAGGTGGTGGGCCAAACATGGGCTGGCTATTACAACTTGTGAAAAAAGTCTGTGGGCTAAATTACTTCTGAAGACTATTTATAAAACTTTCCCATTTGGTACCTTTATTTTCTTTGCACAAATTTTACAAATTTCAGTTGGTTACCTAAATAAACTTCTGCCAGAAACCAAGAAAAGACCATTAATCTCAATTGCCAACAACAAAGCTAAATCAGGAGTTGAAAGTTCCTTCCTTGAGGCAACAACAGACAACTACACCAGTCTGCTATACTGTCTCATCCAATCTAAACAGGATGACCCAAGATCTGTGCTGAATATTAATACCTCAGATTCTTGATCTGACATCCCATCTTCAGGGCATCTTTGCACACAATCCGAACTGAACTCAAGTAATGCAATAATAGCCTTGCTTGAAATTCAGAATTTCTCTCAAGAAAACAGATGGCAATTTCATGTAACCAAATCTTTCTCAATTTTTCAGATTACAGAAAGAAGTCATAGAAATGAAACCAGTTCTTTGATGCTTTTAATTTTGGTCCATCTATTCATTAATATGAGAATGTGCTAAAAAACTGAGCAAATCTACTAGGCATAGACTCTCTCACTATTGGGTTGGCATTCACTAAAATTTACAATAATGTCAAAGTAGGATTTTGCAGTAATATTTCATTTGCTCTGGCCAAGTTTTAACCTAAAATATTGAGGAAAATTCAGCACTCATCCAATGTATCTGCATGCTTTTGACTAGTTAACATGTTAATCAGGAAAAGGGTTGTGCTGTCCAACTATTAGATAAGCTATTTGAAAAAGAAAAAATATTTGTCTATGAATTTGTAGATGAAATGTTTCCAAGAAGAAATTATAAATGGGCCCTATTTTAGTTCTTTCCTATTATGAATGACAGGTTTAACATTCTTAGAAACCCTAAGAATATGACTACATCTTTAAAAGCCTCTAGGGGTTATTGTACATTAACGTATCAGAGTCAGTAAATTATTTACCTATAAATTAATCTTTCTAAATAGATTTCCACCCCCCCTTCAATTTGAAAGCTAAACTTCTGAATCTCTATTTCAGCAACTTTATATCAGAAGAGCCTACATCTGTAAAAACATTTCTAATGAAAACATGAAGACAACCCCCAGAGAAGCAAATAAAATGAGATTTAAGTATATAACAGCCTTTCTACAGTTACATTCCTAACAATAGTGGTTTCTAATTTGATGCCAAATAGAGGTTATATAACAAAATCAGTGAGCACTCTAGTTCTTTTGGTTTCAGTGAAAAATTTAGGTGCTTAAACAATTCTGTCTGTATTTCCACATTTACACCAGGATGGAGGAGTTACATCTTTGTCTGCTAAGTCACAGAAGCAGAGGGCCCATCGGATAGGAAGATGCATAGATTGTGCTCTAGGACAGGTGGCAGAAGTGCATGCTGGAAAGTCTGGGTTCCAGGGCCTTTGTCCCAGTTGCCAAAACACAAATATCAAAGACAGATTTGAATTTTCAAGTCATACCAAGTTGAAAATTATCCACCCAGACTTTATTCAGCACTCCCACACAAACCATTTCATCAGTTAATAAGACCACCAACCAACAATACGACCACCTCAAACAAAAAGATATTAAGCCTAATTTAGGGAACTAGAAATCCATTGTGAAAAATTATCACTCACATTTATATTCATGGTTTGAACTATCTGCTAAGTTAAATAACCAGTATTGTTTTAATTTTGTCATTATTCTTTTTTAAAAGCATAATAAGACCTTTATTAACTTTATAATACATGAAGGCATTACAATTCCAAGTTTCAAGGATGCTTCAACTTTACCTTTAGAAGCTGGAATGAAAAAGAAGCCATTGGACTTCCTAGGTGGTGCAGTGGCTAAGAATCTGCCTGCCAGTGCAGGGGACACGGGTTCGATCCCTGCCCCACAAAGATCCCACATGCCACAGAGCAACTAAGTCCATATGCCACAACTGTTGAGCCTGCACTCTAGAGCCCATGAGCCACAACTATTGAACCCATGTGCCACAACTACTGAAGCCCATGTGCCTAGAGCCCACGCTCTGCAACGAGAGGCCACCACAATGAGGAGCCCGCGCACCACAATGAAGAGTAGCCCCCACTCACCACAACTAGAGAAAGCCCGTGTGTAGCAACGAAGACCCAACACAGCCAATAAAATAAATAAATAATAAAAAGTAATTTTAATTTTCACTAATTTCAGATTTTGCTAGCAAAGGTACTACAAACATAAAATGAAGTCTCTGATCCATTCCTACAATCAAGGAATGAGAAGATAGTATCTTTAAAAATGGCTTGCCAAGAGACTCATGCGCAAAAAACCCTTTAGCATTTAAACACTGGGTAGGCAGATTTGAAGCAAACATTTTTTTTTTAATTGTGGTAAAATATACATAACACAAAATTTTAACAATTTTTAAGTGTGCAATTTAATGGCATTACATATATTCACAATGCTGTGCAACCATTTCCACTATCATCATCATAAACAGAAACTCTCCATTCAGTAACTCTCCATTCCTGCACCCCTCCCCCAGGTAGCCGCTCTCTACCTTCTTCCTCCATGTAATTGAAGCATACTTTTAAAAAGCCAAACAATCCCACAAACAAATCCTTCAGTTACAACAGGGCTTGGAGGTGAGGCCAGGAAAGCCTGTTCTCCCAGTACCTCAGTCATCATTAATTTTTACGTCTATTTTGACTGGCACACCATACACAATTTTTTTCTTCATGTATTTCTTCATGAATGCAGGGACTATTGAGTGCCTACATGGGGCAGGCACTATTTCTGTCCTGGCAAACGGAGAATGTAAGATAGACTTAACCTCTGTCCTCGTGAACCTTATATTCTAGTTAACCATGCTTCTCCTCCCCACTCTAGGAATCATGTGGGAAAGTGTGCAATTTTGATAGGATACCAGTGGTACTACACACGCCTTGTATCTATAACCGATTTCCAGCACCAGACGACTGACCAGAGGTGTTCTTCCATTCACTATTTTGGGTCACTGCTTTACTAGGTAATGGATAATAGAACAGCTGAGCAGTACTAACTGATTGATAAATGTTATACCCTTATTTGGGCCGACTGCATCTCTGTATCATTTAACATCTGAGAAAATGCTATATGCCTTAGAAACTGGGCATAGAAAAATACATCAGGTTCTCAATTTTAAATATCAATTTTGGAATTTCATTTTATATGAAATGTCCAGAATAGGCAAATCCACAGAGACAGAAAGTAGATTAGAGGCTGCCAAGGGCTGAGTGGAGGGGTAAAGGGGGGAATGGTTGCTAATGAGTGTGGTCTTCTTGGGGGATGATGAAAATGTTTCAGTATTAGATAGCAGTGGTGACTGCACAACCGTGTGACTATACTAAAAACCACTGAAGTGCGTGCTTTAAAACGGTGACTCCTATGGTATGTGAATTATATCAATAAAAAAGTCAAGTTAGGTATTCAGTCAAGCCAGACACAATGGTAGTGAAAGGCCAAATTTTAAAAGTTCCATCCATAGCTACCAGCGAACCCTTTCTATAGACTGTAAGAACCAGGTCAGTCCATTCTGAGGTGGCTGAGGACAAGCAATATGCACTGGGGTGATCTAAGGACTCAGATTTGGGCTGGAAAGTTATCTGGACAGAGCAGTAAGTGGATGAGAAAGTCCTCTGGGCAGACTCGCCGGTTGTACTCTTTAAGTTGTTCATACAGTGCCTTAATACATCCTTAAATCATACTCAAAATTCCCACACATGCTGAAAGCAACAGGATTCCAGGTCTATATAGGAATCACTGGAATATACCTGTAAAAGAACTCTTCCAATTTATGCAGACCTGGCACCACACATACCTGGAAGAAGTGATACACCTCCCGTGCAGTATGTGCTAGCCTTAGACACGGAAACTAGGCTTTCTCCATGAAAAGGAATCACAAACATTTTAAAGGTAAATTTTGTTTCACATGAGAATATCTGATGAAAGGTCTGCTGTTACATATAGTACTGAGGAAGCTTTTTATTCACTCACCTGCTCACTTGCGCATTGGCTCATTCATTCATCTATCTACTGTGGTCATACTCAGCTCCCAGGCACTGATGATAATTTAATTTAGTAAAGCAATCAGTGTAAATATATTAAATGCCACTTACAAATGAAATGTCTGTTGCTACAGGATCACAGAAAGGTGTTAAAATTTTAGACTCTCCCAGTCAATTTTACAACATATAAAAAGTATCTGCAATATAAGCACTTAAAAATCAAAAATATAAAGTGACTTGATATAGGAAGTGCCAAGCACTTGCTTAATCTGTTTAATTAAAAATTAGCAGACTGCTCAGAAACTCAAGGATGCACACAATTATGATTTTTATTTGATAAAATACACAGCCAAAAGATTACCTTAGAGAAGGCAAACCACACATCCATTTTAGAAACGTCCTTTTTGTTTCTTTAAATCAAAGGCCCCCTCTAGTGTTTGAAAACAGCCAAATGCAGCACACAATGCAGTTGAAGACACAGTCACAATATTTTACCCGAGACCTTCCCAAATAAAAATACCTCTGTTCCATTCATGTGGCACAAAAATCAATGAGAGAAAATATCTAGCCATAATTAGTATCTCACATTCTTGCTATAATTCACATATTCATTATTCTCTCAGTAATTTCTCTATTTACTGTTGGGTTGTTTTTAGATTAATACTTGTTAATAAGGGGGAAAAATACAAAGTGTGTAGGGACTTTAATTTCACAAATAAGAAATATACCTCCTGGAAAACAACAGAAAATTTAGTGTTACCAAAGAGCCTACTCTGCTTTTGTGGAAGTTATCAGTAAATAGTGTATACTTTACAAAGTACATAGTTAAATTTATTATATTTGGGAATAAGAAATTTTAAAGTACATATATTTCAAAGTTCACCTAATCTGTGAATTTGCTAATTAAACCTTTTCAGTACCCTGTAAAAGGAAGTGGAAAGTGTTGCTTTGAGGAGGGCAAATGCTGGCTCTGAAGAATACGATGTAAAGGAATTCTTAAAAATTTATACTGATGTGGCACTACGTAAATCCAATGACAATCTCATGTACTTTTGTAAAAGACTGATTAAACTTGGGGGAATCAAAAATTGTAGGTTTTCACTCTACTTTCTTAGCTAAAGCGTTTGTGTGTCTGTTTCCATGTTTTACTACAGAGGATTTACATTAACAACTAACATTACTATTAACTAGAAAATGAAATCTCTATTTTCAACAAAATAATGCAATCTTGAGCAGGAGGCTGACAGAGAAGACTTACTAAGCTATTACTTCATACTCTTAAAAGTTAAGATTGCACTAAAAATTTGAAAATTCAATAGCTGTTGAAACAAGTTTAATCTGTATTAACTTTATTTAAATGACTAATGTTACTCAGTAGATCACATATGGCTTCTCTGCACTGATCCTGCTTTCTGTTTTCAAACTTGTCACTTGCAAATGTTACAAGTTAAAAAAGATTCATCTAAAGTGAATTAAATAAAACTAGCTGCATTTACAAGTGGTTTCGGCTTTTAAGACATCTCTATTCAAACCAACAGGACAGCATTTTTAAAGTGCAACATATACTTTTGACTCAACATAAAAAGGTATATATATAACTGGAAATTACTAGTCATTTCTCTGAGAACAAATTTAGTGAAAAGCTGTTTGAAAGTTAGCCATGAAATTATAAATTATGAGAAACACTGAAAAGTCATTAAAAATGAGTATATAAAATGCATTACAAATAAACCAGAGTGGTAGAGGTAGCATAAAGTAAATAAAATCGAATAAATACTATACAATAACATACAAAATTTTGCTTATAAAAAATTGAAAACTGTATTCTAAAATATCCATTTTCCCTTCTTTTAAGGGCTTTACAATTAAAATTTAGACCCAGAGTCTCCGTAAAGATTTTCCAAATGTTATTAATTACTGGCATTGTTTTTTGCCAAAACCTCTCTGATCTGTCGGTCGAGTTCACTTATTATTCGATCCTCATGATTATACACACCCGTCCTCATCAAAGTATCCCTTTCTTCTATGAGGCGAGTCAAATAATCATCCAAACCTTCTTCCAATGCACTGCCATGTGGGTCATCCGTTTTTCCACTCGCAATCTCTCTGGAATCCTGGTACTGTTTTTGTTCTTGTTGCCTTATCCTGAGAAGTCAAAAACACATGCCACTCTAGCAGGCAACAAACACTGCTTTGGTTTTTGGTTAACAATACCACTTAAAAACAAAATGATTTAATGGTAAAATACGTTTTTAGTAACATTTTCAAGAAGAAAACAAAAACCACTTGACTAGCCAGAATTAGCACACTTACAAAAGACAGTTTTAAAAACAATACTTGTTTTTCTAACTATAAAATACATGATAACTAGAAATTCTGGGAATGTATAGAAAAGAAAATCATCATAATCTTAACCAGATATAACCAATCTGAGTAATAATTTTCCGTCTCTTCTAAATTAAAAAAAATGCATGTATTTCAATCACATAGTATTGCTAACTTTTTAGAAAATTACATATGCAATACTGTACATTATATTTATCACTTACTAATATAATGAGTCTCTTCCCACATCATTATTATTGATCTTCAGGTTGTTATTATACTTGTGTTATTGTTTTTTGAACATAAAATTTTCTTCTAAATTCATTCCACAAATATTTACTCGTACTAAACAGTACTAGATTTGGGGGATACTGCAGTTTATCAAGAAGAAAAGTTCCTGTTATTATGGAGCTTATAACACTAAGTGTTTGTAGAAACTGATACTGTATAGATATGAATGCCTGGTTCAAAGGGCATGTACATTTTAAGAGTCTGTATGGATAGCTTCAAATTAAGTTTATGATGATCTTATTTAACAGATGAAGAAAGGGGAGCAGGTGCCAGCCTGGGATTTGGATATTTCCAATGGAACATCAACAATCACATTACCTTGAAAATGGGGAGTATACTTGGCATTACTATCACTTCGTAAGTACACCAAGTTTGGACATGGAGTAGCTTTTAAGTTAATTTGGAATCTACAACTAAGATATAACTTTATACTCCTCTATGTAACTGGCTATAAAAATATTTTAATTTGCAACTACTCCTAACTTCTGTCTTTATAAATAAGATAACAAGCAGCTGAGTCTAAGCCCCTGCTTCTAGATGGTCTTCACAGTAAGTAAGCCAATGAGAACCAAGTCTACTTCTGAAATTACACATGGCGTGGGAGAGAGGGAGGAAGAGCAAGGGAGGAGCGTGTCCTGCCCTGACAGACAAGGAGCACTAGGCCCCGCAAAGGGTGCAGGATCATTGGTAGTGTACAGTTTTGTTTGTTCATATACCTCTCTGAAACGTGAACTGACTCCTAAGATTCCCCACAAAAGAACAAGAAATTGAGGTATACAGTCCAAAAAGGACACCAAATACCTCCATATATTCCAAGAAAAAAAATCTAAATAGTGAGGGCCCTGTGCTTTGGGACTGGAGTGGAAATCAAGTGATTAATGGGACACTAGTAAAGCTGAGCAGTACATGGGAATGAGTAAGAAGATTTCTGAATAATTGTTTCCCCTACTCTAACTCTTACAGCTCTCTTGGAGAAGAGGTCCTCTTGGTAGGTTAATGACACACAATGCCAAACTATGTACCAGAAGTTCAACCATTTCCCTGTTCATCTGTTTATTTATGAAGGACAAATGGAATTTTTATACAACTGAGAGATTATCCCTACCAAGTCTTTACTAAAATGCTATCAACATTCATGATCACAATAGGATTTTAGAACCCTGCAGCTGAAAAATCCATTAAGTTATCAAAGGAAACTTTACTTCCCTGACAAACACTATGTATAGACTCCACTCACCCAAGTTCGTGTCACTAGGAACCTACTATTTTTAGAATTGCTCTGTTAGAAAGTTCCTTCTAATATTGAACTCAGTATGCACCTTTATACTTTCCAATAACTGGCTATGATTCTTTTCAAGAGGATAGCCTACTGAATTATTTTTAACATGGCAGCCCTCTATATATCTGAAGAGAGCTTTCTAATACTTTGCCCAAGACTTCTCTACAAGTTCAATATCCCTCACTCTCCTAACCACTTTCTGGTCAAATTCCTTTGGCAGCTCTCTAGGTAGCTGATTTCCCCTAAGGTCTGCTGCACCTTGGTAATAACAATCCAGAGGTGGTTCTACCACAATGTGTACTGAATGCTTCTGCTATGAATGTCCCTAACTACACTGGCTCTTTGGCAGCCAAGACACACTGTTAGTAGTAGTCACTTAAATCCTCATAGGCTTCCTCACACCAACTGTTTTATTATGTCTTGCCCATCACTTAAGAGATTTTTCTATTAATACAGAGAATTCTGCTATTGTTTCTAATGTATTTAATGTTGTTGGTTTCACTTCTCCCTAAATCTTAATTTATTAAGATATTAATAAAATTTAATTTTGTATGACCTACACATGATAGGCAAATGGCTCTCTTCGTTTAAACCACCAAAAGAGTGCTTAGCAAACAGGGGCTTAATATGTATTTGCTAAACTAAAACAAACTGCTATATATAATAGCAAAATTTTGGAAGGAAAGGGGCATGTTAAAATTAATTTGTAACATCTTCCAAATCTATGACATAGTAGACACCAGATAAGTATTTGCTGAATAAAAAGAGAATGATAGCGTGAATTGAGCCCTGTAGCATGCACTATAGACCTTGACCTTTTCCAACTAATATTTATACATTAATATCCTACATGCAGTTGTGTAATTCAACTCCAAACCCACCTAATATAGTGACTGAATTGTCTCAGTTTATATAGGGATATATCATGGGATATTCTGTCAAATGTATATCCTATGTACTGCATTGTGTCCTCCCAAAATTCACATGTTGAAGCCCCAACCTCCAATGTGATGGTATTTGGAGATGGGACCTTTGGGAGATGATTAGGTTTAGATGAGATCATGAGGGGGCCATAATGGTGAGATTTATGCACTTATTAGAAGAGACACAGGAGAGCTTTTGAGGACACAGTGGTAAGGCAGCTGTCTACAAACCAGGAAGAGAGTCCTTACCATAAAGTAACCATGCTGGCACTTTGATCTTGAACTTTTAGCCTCCAGAACTGTGAGAAAACAAATTTCTGTTGTTTAAGCCACCCAATCTAGGATATTTTGTTACGCCAGCCTGAGCTAAGAAAGTATGCTTTGCTGCATACTAGTCTCTTGATAAACTAAGTTAAAAAGTCTTCCTGTACACTCCCCTCCAAAACGACAGTAATTTGTTCTAATACTGCTTCCTAATGATTACTTTTCTACTATGAAATACTTGAAATTGTAACTAATATGAACATGACAATACAGAGGCCCAGTGTTGCACAGTAGTTAAAAATACAACCTCTGGAATCAGATCTGAACTCTGGCTCCCTGATTTACTAGCTGTGTGACTTTGGAAAGCGTACTTAAATCTCTTTAATCCTCGGTTTCCACATCTCGAAATGGGGATAATAGCTTCCTCAAAAAGCTGCTTTGAGAATTAAAAAAAGTGGAGATAGGCCTATGAGACATTTAAAATAGCTGCTGACACACAGTAAGGACAATAATTAAGAGCTATTCTATATTATTTACATTAATAATACAGCAATATTTGAAATTTCTTATGCTTTATATAATTAAAAATTCAGTATAATCAATTACCTTGAAATAGTAGCAATAACCCTAAAACAGTCACAAAGGAATAAAATTTAAAGTACTAATGCTATGAGTAGAAACAAAAAAGCTAAGTACAGCTACATTCATGGCAAAAAAAAAGATGAGAGTAATGGTCTTTAACAAAGATTTTTCTATTGTATAACTCAGCTATATTTTATATATGATGTACCTTACTGTTGAAAGACCTGATGTTGTACTTTCCCTGGACCAATGACTAAATAAAAAGTTGTCCTATTTGAACTTTTGTTTTTGTGTGGGAAAAAAAAGCAATTTTTTTAAATACCTGTTCAGTTCATTTCTTATATCCAACAATTCTTGTCTCTCGGTTTTTACTATATCTTTTTCCTCAGCAGCCAGGTAACGTAGTCTCATCTGTTCCAATTCTTCTTGCTGTTTTTTAAGACGAGCCATTTGACTCTCTTGCTCCCGCTTGAAAAGAAACAAGCCAGATCTCTAATGTTAGCAATAAATATACTTATATGACTTTGACTTGTGATTATAATCCTACTTGACAGTACCCATGATATAGCCACACACTGCAGATTCTGAGTCACATATTATCTAGAAATGCCCAGGTTCTCTTTACAAACTTTTCCGTGACTTCCCTTCTTGTCATAAGCCATGACCACTCATGACCCAATTAGTGATTGAGGTTAGCTGAATATCATAAGATCTAACAGAAGTTAAAGGCAAGAAAGAGTCTGCTGTCAACACGAGTTGCCACAGGACCAATGGTAAGAGTAGCATCTAAGAAATGGTTAATTGTGCAAAATTATCTAAAAAATTACAATTATATAAAGGTATGGTAAATTATACAAATTAATTATATAAAATACAAAGTATACAAAGAGGTACCAAGAAAAATTCAATAACTGTCCCTGCAATAGTAACTAACTCCACTCCTACCTCAAGAAAATATGCCCTTCCATTCTATTTTCTAGGCTCACAAAAAATCTATGCACATGATAAAATTTCTTTCATATAAACGTGTAACATTCCACACAATGCATATTCCATGATTTAGTCAACCACTCTCTCAATAACAGACACTTTGGAATGCTGCAGCAAAACATCCTATCATCTAACATAGTTAGCTCATGAATCTTTCTACATATTTCTTTAGGGAAAAATGCTTCTCTTTCTTTAGGACAAACCCCAAAATGGGAAAGCTTGGATCAATAGGTAATGTCATCTTTTTTAAAAAAGAAGTATTTACTAAATAATAAGAAAACTGCCAAGTCATAAGTATACATTTTGATCAAATTTTACAAAGTGAACTACTCACATAACCACTATCCAGAACAAGAAACAGATTATCATAACCCTAGAAGTCCCTCTGTGTTTCCTCCCAAGTCACTAACCACTCATCCTTTACCAAAGATATAACTACTCTAATTTCTAACACCACATATAAGTTTTCAGTGCTTTGAACTTTGTGTAAAAGGAACTGTACAATGTATATTAGTTTATGTCTGGCTTCTTTTGCTTAACATTGTTTTTCAGACTCATTTGTATTCTGGGTAGTTGATGACTCACACAGTATTATATAGCATTCTACTGGATGAATATACAATCTATTCATTCCACTGCTGAGGGACATTTGTGTTAGTTTCCAGTTTTGTATTATAAATTTCATGTGAACATTATTGTACATACATGTACATTTGTATGCATTTCCATTGAGTATATACCTGCGATTCAAACTGCTGGGTCACTGGGTATGAGAATTTCAATATTAGTAAATATTGTCAGTTTTCAAAGTAGTAGTACTAATTTACACTTCCATGTAAGCATTCCAGTGCTCTATGTTCTTGCCAATATTGGGTAATGTTTTTTTTTTTTTTTTTTTCATTTAAACCATTCTGATAACTTATGTAGTGGTATCTCATGATTTTATTTTGTATTTTTTCAAATACTAATGAGGCTGAACTTTTTTTTTTAATAAATAAATTTATTTATTTATTGGCTGTGTTGGGTCTTCATTGATGGGCGCGGGCTTTCTCTAGTTGCAGAGAGCGGAGGCTACTCTTCACTGTGGTGCGCAGGCATCTTGTTGTGGTGGCTTCCTATTGCAGAACACAGGCTCTAGGTTCATGGGCTTCAGTAGTTGTGGCACGTGGGCTCAAGAGTTGTGGCTCATCGGCTCTAGAGCACAGGCTCAGCAGTTGTGGTGCACAGGCTTAGTTGCTGCGAGGCATGTGGGATCTTCCTGGACCAGGGATCTAACCTGCATCCCCTGCACTGGCAGGTGGATTCTTAACCACTGCACCATCAGGGAAGTCCCAAGGCTGGACATGTTTTAATTTTTTTAATGGCATTCTTATTTTGTAAAGTTCCTGTTCAACCATTTGGCCCTTTGCTCTCTACCTGGCTATTCATCTTTCCTTACTGATATTTATGTGGTTCTTTACATATATTAGATAAATCCTTTGTCAATTATTTAAATTGTAAATATTTTTCACTAGTCTTTGTCTTGCCCTTTCCTTTAAAGGTGTTTTTTACTTAATTCTAATATGGTCCAAATTTATCTGTATTTTTGCCTGCCTCAGTTTTGAAGATACTCTTTTATGTTACCCTCTTGAAGCTTCATTTATCAAAATTCATATGCAATTGGTTCTGTGTATGGTGAAATCAAGTTTCTTCTTCTCCCCATATACAGCTCCAATTGACTTAGAACCATTTACTGGAAAACAACTTTTCCCCCCACTGCTTGGCAGTGTCACCTGTTATACATCACCTCTGTCCTTTTATGTATAGGTTGTTTCTGGATTCTCTATCCTTCCGTTAAACTTTACTGTCTTAATTACTGTAACTCTTGTAATAATAACTCTGGATATCTGATAGTATGTATTCTGTCTTCAAAATTCTTTTAGTTATTCTTGACTCCTGTATTTTCATATAAATCTCAATTTCTAGGATTAAAAAAAAAGGCCTGCTGGAACTTATTATGATTATGCTGATTCTACAGGTCAATTTGGCGAAAACTATTATCTTTACAATATTAATTCTTCAAGCAGTGAACATAGTTTACCTCTCCGATTATTCAGGTCTTCTTTAATTTTATTTAATAATATTTTATACTTCTCTACATTAAAAGTAGCAGCTTTCTTTGAATGTGCACCTAGGAATTTCAAGTTTTTATAAATGCTACTGCAAATGGCAGAGTTTTAAAATTTTCTTTCCATGTCTCTGGTATAGAGAATTAAATTGATATTTACATACTCATTTTGTTTCCAGCAAACTTGCTAATAAACTCACTTATTAATTCTAATAGGTCATCTGTAGATACTTTTTGGTTTCTGCATACATAACAAGTGTCATCTACAAATGACAACAGTTTCGTTTTTTCCTTTCCAGCTGACAGACCCTTTCTCTCTTGGCCTGTTATACTGGATAGAACCTCTAGTACAGGGACTTCCCTGGTGGTACAGTGGTTAAGACTCCAGGCTCCCAATGCAGGGGGCCTGGGTTCAATCCCTGGTCAGGGAACTAGATCCCACATGATGCAACTAAGAGTTCATATGCCACAACTAAGGAGACTGTGAGCCACAACTAAGAGAAGCCCGCCTGCTGCAACTAAGCCTGATGCAACCAAATTAAAAAAAAAAAAAAAAAAAAGAACCTCTAGTACAACGTTGTTAAGAAATGATAATAGAGGGCATCTTTCATTCCTGATCTCAGAGAAAAACTTTAAGAAATATTTTTTGGTAGGTTTTATATAAGTTTTCTTTATCAGATTAAGAAATTTTCCCTACATTCTTAGTTTGCTAAGAACTGTTACTATGAATGGGTACTGACTTTTTCTACATTTTTGATAAGAGCATTTGATTTCTTCTCTATCTTTTTAAGGGGGTAGACAGTCAACTTCCCCTTTGTTTAATAAATAAACTTAGCTGTAATGCTTACAAGTTTTACATCTATGTTCATGAGACTGATTGGCCACTTAATTTTCTTATAATGTTCTTGTCAGATTTTAGGATCAAGATAATGCTGGTCTCATTTTTCTAAAAAAGTGGGAAGTATTCTCTCTTCCTAGTTTCTGAAAGTTTGTGTAAGATTAGTGTTATTTCTTTCTAAAATGTTTACTAAATGGAAATGTGAAGCCATTTAGGTCTGGAGTCTTCTTCTGGTGAAGGTTTTTCATTATGTATTCAATTTCTCTAATAGCTATATGACTACTTCTATTATCTGTTTTTTGTGTGTGTATGTGTGTGTCGATTTTGTAAGTTCTGTGTCTCAAATTCACATAAAAATTTCATGCCATTCTCTTATCTCCTTAAATGTCTGTGGATCTGTAGCCCTGTCCCATTTTTTTAAATCCTTGATATTAGGAGTTACTGCCTATTCTGTTTCGGTCCTTGAACGCTCTTTGTCAACTTTGCTGATTTTGCTGTACATTTTCCCCATATTTCATCAATTTTTACTCATTTTGATTATTTCCTTCCTCCTAATTTCCTGTTTGCTTATTGACTGTTTGAAAGGGATATTTAGAGAATAGATTTCATGCTTTTCTTATTGATATTTTCCAAGTGAACCTGAGGCTATAAACTTCCTTAAGCACAATTTTAAATAAAGCTCATATCTTGATATGTTTTATTTTAATTATTTAGTTCAAAATATTTTCTAATTTCATTTGTGGTCTCCAGTTTAGCCCTTGCTTATTAGAAATGTACTATTTCAATCATGGGGGATACTTACTATCTTTTTATTAGTAATTTCTAGCTTAATCTCACTGTGCTCAGAGAACATATTCTAAATTACAATCCTCTGAACTTTGTTTAGAACTGCTGTTCCATCCAGCACGAGCAATTTAGCTAAATGTTCCAGTGCATCGGAAAATGATGTGTATCCTGGGATTTTTCTGATGAAGTATTCTATATATACCAATGGCTGTGTCACTGAAATCTTTACTTATTTTCTGTTGTTGGTTTGCTCTATCAGTTCCCAGGAGAGTTATGGTAAAATCTAATTGTGAATTTGTCTATTTCTCTCTTTAAGTTATACTGACTTTTGCTTTATATAAATTTGTGGCTCTTACCAGTAACACTAAAATATAGAATTGTTGTCATCTTCCAGGTGATTGACCCTTTTATGATTATGCAAACTCTCATATCTACAGTAATGCCTCTTGCCCTAAAGTCTAAGCTTTCTTGGGGTTAATATTAATGTAGTGTATAATTTCCCCTTTTTAAATTCAACCACTTTGTACTCTTATATTTAAAGCGTCCTTATGTTTAAGTAACATACTGTTGCTTTTTTAATTGTTTTTAGTTGAATATGTCTTTAGTGATGGTATTTAGTCCATTTATATTTAAAGAAATGGGTGATATATATATACACACACATATATATGGGTTTAAATCTTTACATACTACTATTTTCTACTTCTCCCATCTATTTTTATGTTCTGCTTCTCTCCTTTTGTCCTTTTTTAGATTAATCTGATATTTTATGTCATTCTATTTTTCCCTTCTATCAGCTTGTTATTCATTTTTACTCTTCTTTTAGAAATAACAGAAATTAGGACCTCTACAACTTCACAGATAATGGCAACATACTTTCAACATTTTAACTCTATTTATCCCTTCACATCTTTTGTACTAGTATTTGAATTTTAATTCTCTATATACTTTAAACCCAACAAATACTGTGATTATTTTCTCCCAATTTTTGTTAGTCTGAAAGTCTTACACAGCTTTCAAAAATGAAGGACATTTTCACTGGATACTGAATGTCAGGTTGGCCATTATTTCCTTTCAGTACTTTAAGGATGCTATTCCACTATTTTATGAATTCCTTTACTTTTGTTGAAAGTTCATCTAAGTCATTGTTGCCCCTGTGAAGGAAATGTTCTCTTCTTCATCCATGGCTTTTAAGCTTTTCTTTGCTTTAGGGCTATTTTATTTATTTTTTTAAATGAGTGGGTTTTTTTGGAGTATAGTTAATTTACAATGTTGTGTTAGTTTCTGCTCTACAGCAAAGTGAATCAGTTATACATATAGAAATATCCACTCTTTTTTATATTCTTTTCCCAGATGGGTCATTACGGAGTATTGAGTAGAGTTCCCTGTGCTATACAGTAGGTCCTTATTAATTATTTTATATTCAGTAGTGTGTATATGTCAATCCCAGACTCCTAATTTATCCCTTCTTCCCCCTTTTCCCCTGGTAACCTTAAGTTTGTTTTCTACGTCTATGACTCTATTTCTGTTTTGTAAATAAGTTTATTTGTACCATTTTTTTAGATTCCACATATAAGCGATATCATATATCTTTCTCTGTCTGTCTTACTGCACTCAGTATGACAGTCTCTATGTCCATCCATGTTGCTGCAAATGGCATGATTTCGTTCGTTCTTATTGCTGAGTAGTATTCCATTGTGCATATGTACCACATCTTCTTTATCCATTCCTCTGTCAGTGGACATTTAGGTGGCTTCCATGTCCTGGCTATTGTAAATGGTGCTGCAGTGAACATTGGGGTGCATGTATCTTTTCAAATTATGGTTTTCTCCAGACATGAAGATTTCTTCAAATTATGGTTTACCCCAAGAGTGGGACTGCTGGATCATATGGTAGCTCTATTTTTAGTTTTTTTAAGGAGCCTACATACTGTTCTCCATAGTGGTTGTACCCACAATTGACATTCCCACCAACAGTGTAGGAGGGTTCCCTTTTCTTCACACCCTCTCCAGCATTTATTGTTTATAAATTTTGATGCTGGCCATTCTGACTGGTGTGAGGTGATAGCTCATTGTGGTTTTGATTTGCATTTCTCTAATAATTACAGATGTTGAGCATCTTTTCATGTGCTTTTTGGCCATCTATATGTCTTCTTTGGAGAAGTGTCTATTTAGGTCTTCTGCCCATTTTTTTGAATGAGTTGTTTGTTTTTTGATATTGAGCTGCGTGAGCTGTTTCTATATTTTGGAGATTAATCTGTTGTCCATCATTTCATTTGCAAATATTTCCTTCCATTCTGTGGACTGTCTTTTCATTTTATGGTTTCCTTTGCTGTACAAAAGCTTTTAAGTTTCACTAGATCCCATTTATTTTTGTTTTTATTTCCACTACTCTAGGAGGTAAAGTGCAGCAAGATCTTTGTTGATACATGTCAAAGAGTGTTCTGCCTATATTTTCCACCAAGAGTTTTATAGTATCTGGTCTTACATTTAGGTCTTTAATCCATTTTGAGCTTATTTTTGTGTATGGTGTTAGAGAACATTCCAATTTCAATCTTTTACTTGTAGGTGTCCAGTTTTCCCAGCACCACTTATTGAAGAGACTATCTTTTCTCCATTGTATATTCTTGCCTCCTTTGTCATAGATTAATTGACCATAGGTAAGTGGGTTTATTTCTGGGCTTTCTTTCCTGTTCAATTGATCTATATTTCTGTACAAGTACCATACTGTTTTAATGATGGTAGATTTGTAGTATAGTCTAAAGTCAGGAAGCCTGATTCCTCCAGTTCCATTTCTCTTTATCAGAATTGCTTTGACTATCTGGGTTTTTTTTGTGTCTCCCTACAAATTAAAAATTTTTTTGTTCTAGTTCTGTGAAAAATACCATTAGTAATTTAACAAGGATTGTATTGAATCTGTAGATTATCTTTGGTAGCATAGTAATTTTGACAATATAGTCTTCCAATCCAAGAACACAGTATATCTCTCCATCTGTTTGTGTCATCTTTGATTTCTTTCATCAATATCTTATAGTTTTCTGAGTATGAATCTTTTGCCTCCTTAGGTAGGTTTATTCCTAGGTATTGTTTTCGATGCAATGGTAAATGGGATTGTTTCCTTAATTTCTCTTTCTGATATTTTGTTGTTAGTGTATAGGAATGCAAGAGATTCCTGTGTATTAATTTTGTATCCTGCAACTTTACCAAATTCATTGATGAGCTCTAGCAGTTTGGTTATTTTAAATTAAAAGAGACCCAGTAGAGTTCTCTAGCCTTTCTATTATGTGAAGACAGTGGAAAGAAGGTCATTTATGAACTGGGAGGTGGGCCCTCTCCAGACACAGGACCTGACCGTGTGCACACTTTGATCTCAGATTTCCAGCCTCCAGAAACGTGAGAAACAAATTTCTGTTGTTTATAAGCCATCCAGTCTGTACTATTTTGTTACAGCAGCCCAAACAGACTAACACAGGGGTCTATGGTTACACAAAAGGTAGCCAGTTTCATATACCCTATCTTGTATGTCACTTATGTTCTTTGTTGTATTTTCCACCCTTTTTTCTGTTCCAGTTTGGATACTTTTTATTGGCTTATCTTCAGTTCACATATTCTTGGCTCTGCTGTTAATTCATCTATTGAATTCTTAAAATTCATATGATTGAAAAGGTTCTACTTCTCTAATACATTTCTCCATCATATCACCTGTTTTCTAGTAATTATTCCTAACTTTGCGTCTGGTGATTCCAAAATCTGTTGATTTATTACTATTGAGCAAAAGACAATAAGGTCTAAAAAGCAAATGAAAAGATGTTCAAAGTCAATAATCAGGGAAATGAAAATTTAAGCCACAAAGTGATACTACTTCACACCCACCAAACTGGAAAAAACGAATACATCTGAAAACAGCCAAGTGTTAGAAATGGTGTGAAGAATAACAACAATTATACACCACTCTTGGGAACTACACATTTGTACAACCACTTTGGAAAGTGATCTGGCAACATTTAGTGAGGCAGAAGAAATGACCGAAGCCTATTACCAGAAGTTCTACTTTTAGATATAAACACTAGAGAAACTCTTACATGTAGAAAAATTTTCAATGTTGTCTTACTATGAGAAAACTTGGAATATTCATGTTTAATTTTCATAAAGCAATAAAATAAACTTTAGCTACTACATCAAAATAGCTAAATTGCAAAAACCATTTTGAATCACACAAGGTAGTCCCAGAAGAATGATTCAAAGAGAATATTTCCATGTATATAAAGTTTAAAAACATACAAAACTAAACTGTTTACTGATATTTTTAATATCTTATTAACTTTATAAAGAAAAGCAAAGGAATAATAAATACGATATTCAGCTAAGTATTCGCCTGTAGAGAGGATACAGGTGAGAAAAGGCACACAGAGCACTGATAATGCTGTTTCTTAAACTAGAAGGTGAGGGGGTTCAGGTGCATAAGAATCTTGTTTTTTCCTTCTTTGGAATGTATATTTCATTTAAAAAGTAATTATTAAAAAATAAAGAAAGGAAAAGAAATCCATACACCAAACTGTTATCTCTGGCTGAGGAGGTGATAAGGTTACCTGGTGACTTTTAGTTTTCTTTGTTATGATGTTGCAAAATTTGGATTTTTTTTTTACAGTGAGCAAATATAATTGCAAACAGGAAAAAAATGGTCAATTATTTAATTTTAGGTTATTTTGTAAAACTAACTTTATAAAACTTGAAACATTTTAATTATAAATATATGCCTTTAAATGCCTTGAATTTTTAATCAAGTATACAGCATTAATAATAATCACACATGCACACACAAAAATTAGAGGTTAGAGGAAGAAATCCTCTCCGCTGCCAGGTGCTCTGGGTTAAAGGCTCCTCAATCAAGTGAGTATAATCTTTATTTTGCCTTGGCTGCCTATAAATCCAGAGAGAAGATGTAAACATACATACACTAGACTAAACAGCGGCTAAAATGTGGCCACTACTTACTCTCCCACTCACACATACCATGTAAGTCTGTGGGAAAAAACTTACAACTAAACTAAGAAACTCAAGTCAAGTTTTCTGAAAATAACCCAGAGCTGACAAGTCAGTAGGAGGGCCTGGATGGTTTCAAGACACAGTTTTTAACCAAGACTTGGACCTCCAACTGTTTTCTTAAACAAAGATTTACATCCCATCCTTGGCTAAATTACTTATAAATTAATCAAATTAACTACTCTGAGTGGATAAGCAGGAGGCTGGACAAGATAGTGCTGATGTCAGCCAATGAAGTCTGTGTTGTTTTAACTAAATATATCAGCTTAGTTTTAAACAGATCTACTGTGCACAAATATGGTAAGGGACTCACATCCTACCCAAAATCTTAGTTCTGTTTCCTGTCCTGTGAACACACATACCTAGTTTTAATGTATCAGACATGATAAAAATGTTAAATTTCCCAGAACAACAAATTCATACCTCTTAACAATGATTCATTTATTTTTAAAAAGTAATGGCTGTTATTCTTCCTCCATAACTATATTCTAATGTGTCAAGAAATGTTTTTAAGTAAATATGGTACTTAGAACACAATAAAGTAATAATCTTAACTTGGAGATGGGAAAAAAAGAAACCAAATTACCCCTTAAATGTCCAACAACTAGAACTCTTTAAAGTGAGTGTTATACATCATACCAAAGATAGCAAATTCAGAATGTATGGATATCATTTCCTTGTCTTCTAAGTTAGGACCCATTTTATGTTACACTTATTTATATTTTACAGCTGTCGCCTACTCCATTACCCAAAAACAAAAAAGTTTACAACACAGAAACACAGGCTTTTATGCTTATGAATCAGAAGAAAAGATTTTTTTCTAAATAACTGGAAGATTATGATTTTTTAAATTCACAAATTGACTACACTCGGTCACCTTTGAGTAATGGAAATCTCTGTTTAAACATTCTTTTGGCAATAGGCACTGAGCATTAGGTCTTATTTCCAAGCTTTACCAGCTGGGTTTTGTCATTAACATTTATTAACAATCTAAGATATGGCTTTCGCCGTCTAATCCGTACTACACAAATGTTTTGTATGGCCCTCCAGAGGATTTTGCTGTGACAAATTACTGGCAGAGATTATAGCCCCGTGGCTATTCACCAGAGGCAATGTAAAATTATCATGGTACTAATCCAATTTAAACAAGAAGTTGCACAAACAATCCTCTGAACAAAAGCAGACAGAGGATTCCAATTTTATATTCAAAAAAACTGTTTTTAATAAAAACTTTTAGAAAAAAATTGAAGTAATTTTCACACATATAAATCGTGCCTATTTAATGAAGATATTAATTTTAATCTTCCAAAAACAGTCAGTGGCAGAGCACAATTCACTATGGTAATCCCAAGGTCTATTACATTTCTTCTTAAAGTGCTGCATCTCAAATGTGGTCTATAGAACACCAGTGATTCCTAGTGACCTTGAAATTTGTTGAGAGTGTTGTTTCTAAAGCAGAAAGTCTGTGGGATAAGGAATAGAAGTGGTCTGCAATGAAGACTACCACAGTCAAAGAATTAGACTATTTTCTTCATGAAGTAGAAGTTTGGAGTTGAACCAGTAATTTAATACTACGTTTTCTTTTCTTCTTAATTCACTTACAGTAACTTAAGAGACATTTGAACTTTTGTGCTATCCTCTGTTATTAGGCACAAATAGCTAAAATTACTTTGCCAGTGGTTTTTAGGCAAGAGGGTAGAAAACACATAGGAAAAAAGGGTAAACAGAAAACAATGAATTGAAGGAAAACTCCAGAAGACAGCAAAAGTGTATGAGATGCATATGTTAGGAAGGAGGGGTGCTTGGGTGGGAGCCTTTTAAACTGAACCTTTTTTTAAGAGTCTATCTCAGTCCATGAACTGGGGGGGGTTTATTCGGAACAGTATTTTCTTACATTTTAAAAACCACCACAGTGAAAACGATGTCATCTATCAACATACACATAACTTAAAAATAAATTTACTCAAAGTAATAAATTTTTGTATGGATATTTCTTAGTAAGAAACATAACAATTATAATGAAATTTGCTCTGATAATTACTTACATCTCCAGAATAAATACCCTAATCCACAGCTAACAGATTTCCATCTTTTCATTACTGATTTTGGTAATGCCTTATAATTAATTACCATTGCAGTAGCCTCTTATCCTTCATAAGTTGCATAAACTTCTTCAGTGGTAGGCACTCTCTCCCACTTCCTTCCAATCTACTCTCTATTTTAAAATCAATTTCTATTTTTTTAATTTTTATTTTATATTGGAGTACAGTTGATGTACAATGTTGTGTTAGTTTCAGGTGTACAACTGATTCAGTTATACATATATCTATTCTTCAGATTTTTTTCCCATATGGGTTACTACAGAATATTTAGTAGAGTTCCCTGTGCTATACAGTAATTCCTTGTTGGTCATCTATTTTATATGTAGTAGTGTGTATACATCAATCCCAATCTCCTAATTTACCCCTATCCCCAACATTTCCCCTTTGATAACCATAAGTTTGTTTTCGAAGTCTGTGAGTCTTTTGTTTTGTAAATAAGTTCATTTGTATCTTTTTTTTTAAAGATTTCACATATAAGTGATACCATATGGTATTTGTCTTTGTCTAACTTCACTTAGTATGATAATCTCTAGGTCCATCCACATTGCTGCAAATGGCATTATTACATTCTTTTTTATGGCTGAGTAATATTCCATTGTATATGTACCACATCTTCTCTATCCATTCCTTTGCTGATGGACATTTAGGTTGCTTCCATGTCTTGTCTATTGTAAACAGTGCTGCAATGAACATTGTGGTACATATTTCCTTTTGGATTATGGTTTTCTCAGGGTATGTGCCCAGTAGTGGGATTGCTGGATCATATGGTAGTTCTATTTTTAGCATTTTCTGAAATCTCCATACTGTTCTCTGTAGTGATTGTACCAATTTACATTCCCACCAATACTGGAGGAGTGTTCCCTTTTCTCTGCACCCTCTCCAGCATTTACTATTTGTAGATGTTTTGATGCTGACCATTCTGACTGGTGTGAGGTGATATCTCACTGTAGTTTTGATTTGCATTTCTCTGATAATTAGTGATGTTGAGCATCTTTTCAAGTACTTTTTGGCCATCTGTTATGTCTTCTATAGAGAACTGTCTGTTTAGATCTTCTGTCCATTTTTTGATTGGGTTGTTTTTCTGATATTGAGCTGCATGAGCTGTTTGTAAATCCTGGAGATTAATCCCTTGTTGGTTTCTCTGTTTGCAAATATTTTCTCTCATTCTGTAAGTTGTCTTTTAATTTTGTTTGTGTTTTCTTTGCTGTGCAAAAACTTTTAAGTTTGATTAGGTCCCCTTTATTTTTGTTTTTATTTTCATTACTCTAGGAGGTGGATCCAAAAAGATAATGCCATGATTTATGTTAAAAAGTGTTCTGTCTGTGTTTTCCTCTAAGAGTTTGACAGTATCTGGCCCTACATTTAGGTCTTTTTTTTTTTTTTTTTTTTTTGAGGGTATACCAGGTTCAATCAACTGTTTTTATACACATATCCCCGACACATTTAGGTCTTTAATCCATTTTGAGTTTATTTTTGTATAAGGTGTTAGGGAATGTCCTAATTTTATTCTTTTACATGTGGCTGTCCAGTTTTCCCAGCATCACTTATTGAAGAGGCCATCTTTGCTTTATTGTATATTCCAGACTCCTTTGTCATAGATTAGGTGACCATGGGTGTGTGGGTTTAATCTTTGGGCTTACCATCCTGTTCCACTGATGTATATTTCTGTTTCTGTGCTGGTACCATACTTTTTTGATGACTGTAGCTTTGTGGTATAGTCTGAAGTCAGGGAGCCTGATTCCTTCCAGCTCCATTTTCCTTTCTCAAGATTGTTTTGGCCATTTGGGGTCTTTTGTGTTCCCATACAAATCAAAAAAATTTTTGTTTTAGTTCTGTGAAAAATGCTATTGCTAATTTGATAGCGATTGCATTGAATCTGTAGATTGCCTTGGGTAGTATAGTCATTTTCACAATTTTGATTCTTCCAATTCAGTAACATGGTATATCTTTCCATTTGTGTCATCTTCAATTTTTTTCATCAACATCTTATAGTTTTCAGAGTACTGGTCTTCTGCCTCCTTAGGTAGGTTTATTCCCAGGTATTTTATTCTTTTTGATGTGATGGTAAATGGGGTTGTTTCCTTAATTTCTCTGATTTTTCATTGTTAGTGTATAGAAATGCAAGAGACTTCTGTGTATTAATTTTGTACCCTGCAATTTTACCAAATTCATTGATGAGCTCTTATAGTTTTCTGGTAGCATCTTTAGGATTTTCTATGCATCGTATCAAGTTGTCTGTAAACAGTGACCATTTTACTTCTTTTCCAATTTGGACTCCTTTTTCTAATACTGATATTTGAAACATTGTTTTTGAACCATTTCTCCCTTAGCTTTCAATGAAAAATACAATGATAACCCCACTGTTCTCTTGTTTTTCTAATACTTATTTTTTATTATTTTAGCTAACTTCATTTGCATTTCTTACCACCCTGCCATGTTCTTGTTAAATATCAGCCCTCCCAGCTGAACTTTAAAGTTTCCTGTGGGAGAGAACTGCTGTATCTAGAGCATCTACCACTGTGCAAGGCGCTTAGTAGGTTTTCGATAAGTACTTGATGAATGAAAAATGAACAAATAAAACAACTATAGATGTTTCTTCAGACTCAGTGCACTCTCATCTCTTTACACCTAACTTTAGGAAGTTCACCTACTGATGGACAGTATTGCATATCTGCACAATTAGCCCTAACACAGGTTTTTCCCCTTCTGTCAGTTTCTATAGAACATGTATATTAAATCTACCGCCCAAAGTACTGTTATAACTCAAACTATATCAAACCCCAGTTCCCTATTGCTATTTATATTATTATATAACAACATCCTCCAAATTTTGTAGACTTAAAAATTTTCAAATTTTTGCTGGTGTCTGTCATTTATCTTTTAACTACTCTGTCACAAATCTTTCTAATATTTGTTCTGTTCATCAATATCTGATTAGGTCCCCACTGACTGAAGCTAAGAATACTACACAATAAGCTTTATGGCTCAAGTCCTTTTTAACAAGTTACCATTTATTGAGCATATACTATATACAAAACACTGTGTTAAAAGCTTTATAGACCACTCATTTAATTTTCAGCAACCTGTGAGGAGAGATTTTTCATTTTACAAATGATGAGACTAATCAGAGAAATTAAATTCCCTAAGTCACAGAGGTAGTTAAGAAATACAGCCAAGATTCAGTCCAGCTCTTGACTCCAAGGCCATGTTCTAAACTGCTATGTATGCTGCCTCTGGTAGAATTTGTTTCCTGTTATTTTTAATAGCCACTCTCACAACATTATTTCCTTGCTCCCAATTCCACAGGGACTCCTCCCTATGGTACTAAATGTAATCTAAATATCTTGCCATCATGACTTTACATTAGCTTCTTCTCTTGCAAAGTCACTTTAATTCTCGTTACCAGAGCTACCCTATCTAACAGTCAATGATGCCATTTTCTTTGCTTACGATAGGCCAAATCATGACTACTTCTGCTTCAATACTCACTCTGTCAGAAATCCCTAATGTCTTCCATGGCTCACTTTGTTCTATCTGAAATTCTCTCATTATGTGGCTTCTATGAAATTAAACCATAACATTATAAAGCGGAAAAAGCCTAAGCCTGCACTCCAGTCAAATAATCCTAGCTCTATCATTAGTACCTGTGTGATCATGCAAAACTTACTTAACTTCTCTGTCTGTTTCTCTTATCTATAAAATGAAAATACTACCTGCTATATAGGGATCTTGGTTAGAATCAAACAAAAACATATCAAGAGCTTATAAGCACAATACCTAGCACTTATCTGCTTTCCTTCCTCCTTAAACATAAGAATTCTAAGTTCTATCTGCGACATCTTCAATTATCACCTCTGCAAAGGATTCATTCATCTGTTACTAAGCTCAATCATCCTCCCAACATCAGTCCACATTTCTAACTGCTTGCTGAATTTCTTTCTGTGAAAATTAAAATGTTCAAATCTGCTAGTCCTATCTCCTTCCCATGCCTCAATCAGCTTCTTGTCTTAATAATCGTAATTCCAATACTGGAAAACTCTATTTCAAGACACTAAGCCTTGAACGCTCAACATCATCTTTGACTTTCCACTCTGCATTCCAATTAGGTTTAGTGTACTGTATAGAATCTACCAACACCATGTCTTTTAAAATAATCTCCTTATCATGTTCCCACTGCTACCTAGCCCTTACCTCCTGAAATGAACTCTAAAATGGGACCTCCTCTGTTCTCCATGGAGAGTCTACGCTTTCTGACTTTGTGTCTCTTTGCTATAATCATTCTATTCATTTTATTTACAACATTTTCCCCACAACTTTGCTAAATCAAAACCAGTTGTCCAGAGGTCCATCTCAAATACCTCATCTTCTATGACACCTTTCCTAAGGTCTATTAAATGTATGTATTTCCTCTCCTGAGTACGCTATACAGTTTTTTTCAGGGCTTTTACTATTAGGCAGTAAATGTTATAGTTTTCTTCCCTATTACTAAATTGCAAGCTCCCTGTGGCAAAGACCTATGTTTTATTTTATCTATAAATCTAGGGCAGTGCCTTGAATATAGGAGGCCCTCGGTACTATATATGATTATTCACTCATCTACCCTTAGTCTTGTGAGCATTTATAAAACATATTCACTGTGTGTAATGTTATTTTATACTTATGCCTACAATCTCAATTCATCTACAAGCTATGTTAAGGCAAACTGTACTATTTATTCTCAAGCAGTCTAGTACATACTCTTCTATAAAGGTGGTAAGCATTTAGTACAATACCACAAGATGTTCAATAGCATTTGATGGTTTGGGAGACATTTTAAAAAAATACAAATCTGAGAGACCCTTTGTACCAAATTACATTTAGAATATAATGGACACATTTAAGAAAAGTAAAACTTAGAATAGACTAACCACTAATGATCCTTAAAAATTTAGGTCAAATACATGAGATTCAAAATAAAAATCCTGATCATATTTTATTTGGTCTTAAAAATTATAGCCAAAATTAATTTCTCAGGAAGCTAACAACATTTGTGACCTAGTACCAGGAAGGAAAAAAAAAAAAAGGAATGTAAAGAATTTAGGAAACTACTATCACTTTTAAATTGTTGTAAAATTATGCAAAAATCCCCTACAATCCCTTTTCTTAATAAATTACTGTGTCTTCCTAGGAATGACATTTAAAATGTTCTTAAAATTCTCCCCGCAAAGGCACTCCCAATGGAAGGAAATTAATACTAAGGAGAAAAGGATGGTAGTTTTATAAATGAAAGTAAAAGAAATTATTCCCAACTTTCTATGAGGAAGAGAATAGTTGGCTTTAAAAAAAAAAAAGAAAGAAAGAAAAAGAAAAAGGACCTACAAATTTTAGTTTTTAAATGGAGGATCTTATATTTAAAAAGGCGGGGGGAGGGGGAGGGAAGCTAATTTCAAATACAGAACTAGAGATTTAAATACAGACATCTGAACATGACCAATATTGCCAAATATGCAAACTTGTAAAAAATCAAGGGAAAAAGACATAAAAAGAATAATCCATCATCAGCTATAAACTACATACCTGTTTAAGTCTGGCAAGTTCTTTCAAAGCTCGTCCCCACTGCTGCTTGTAATGCAGTTTAGACTTAGTTGCAGATTCCAACTTTCTTTCAAGTTCAACCTAACAGTGATTAAAATCATATCAAGTGAAACACTATACCACTGTGTACAATCACTGAAAGATAATATATACAAAGACTCTGGCTTAAGAAAAGAGTTTATATAGTGTAACATACGACATCATCTAAAACTGTTATATAATTTACTGTAAATATTATGGCACGTGAACATTTTCTTGTTTAAAATATAGTTGTATTTTTACTGCCTAACAGCCTATACTAAAAGGAACTGAATCAGTCTTAACCTCCAGACAGTTACTATAAATGTATTTAAAACGTATATATTACATAAAGATCATAGAGCGAAAAATACGTTCATATACATTTCTTTTTAACAAAAAGCAGTTGTTAGTATTCCAATTTAGCTGACACTCTCAACCTTGAATCCAAATTATTCCTTTTGGAGACCTATCATTATGTGGAATTTTGTCTTACATTGAAGAATGCTTGTAGAGATACTTTTGTAACTCTATTTTGGCAAAAATCATAGCATGCTGAAAATAGTGAACTGTTTTATCAGAAAGCAGTTACTAAGAGTACAAAGTCTAAAATATTTTAAGAATGTTAAAATAAACCCAAGAGTAAGAAAAATAATGCTCCTAAAAACACGCATCTTTTATTTTCTATTTTTCCTCAAATATATAAAGAAAAACACGAAAGATTTAATTTTTAAAATATGGTTATTTATACTTGCAGCAGGCAATCTATTGTGCATGAACTGAAGCCAACTTGGCTAGGTTTTGGAATGTACTCTCTCAAAGTTTCAAACCAAGTACCAAACAAATTCATGTAGCCAACAGACAGTTTTACTATTTAAGTGATAAGGTAATAATATGGCTGAATTACAGTAAAATACTGTTAATCTAAACTGGTCTAATTTTTTTATATCAAGTCTAGTTTTTTCCATACACACAACTCCTAATGTTTTGCAGAAAAATAAAACAGAAGACACTATCCAAAATTCAAACTTCAGAAAACTGAGAAGGAAATAAAATGAAAGGAAAAGCAGATTGCCAAAATCCTTTCACAAAAGGCCAGAACATTCTCTGCAGTAATATATGACTTCATGGAGTCAAGGTCTTTTCTGCTTTACAAATCCCTAGTGCTTGGATTTGAATGTGTTGACATTTCACAACTAGACTCATACTTCTTAAGTTGAATAATACTCTGAGATTATCAAAGATGATCTCTTCCATTTATGCCCTAAAGATTTATACATATTACTTGGTAATTTAACAATAGGACATATGTCAGAGGAAAAGCAAAAATCTGTTTATAACTGTGTGATAAAAGAGTAGTATTCAATTATAAAAGTGATTATGTCCCTGGGTCTTGGAGAAGGTACACTATTCTGGACGAGCCCCAGGATGAGGGTTAGGACAACCTGGAAAGCTCGCTTATACCCACTGAACTAACAGAAAAAGCTGGGTAGGTTACATCAGTTTTGCCATGATTATCAAAATAATTCACATTTGCATTGATATTCACACAGTAGTTCATACTAATTTAAAATGCATATATAATCAAAACATAATTTATTCTTAAACAAAAAGTAGTATTCAAATCTGAGACATTACACATCATATTTCTAATTTATCCCAAACTACCAAATTAGTGATTCCTAACCTTTTTAAGGATACAGATGCTTCTGTGATTCTAAAGAAATATATGGCCCGAATTCCCAGAAAAATGTACACAACCAAAGTTCTGACACAATTTCAGTGCATTCAAACATCTCGAGTTAAGAGGCCTTTTTGTGGGTAGATATGAGACTGCAGGAAGCCCTTTTTGCCCTTAAATCATAAGCCAAGTTATAAACTCAAAGTAAAACTCCACTCAGGAGCTAGAGTTCATTCAGAGGCTAATGAAGACCAAGCACCAACTTTCACTGATTCTCAATGTCCCTGTTTCAATCCTTGATAAACCCACAAGTCTAATTCTAATGGAGGCATGTCATTGTCTTTGCCTGTAATCACCTATTCCCCAGTTCAATGTGTCACAAGGAACTATAGATTTCTCCCTTGAAATATTTTCCTGCTTTTATCTTTTATATTCTTACTACCATTTCCTAAGCTCAGGCTCATCTCATCTTCTCGTCTCCTCAGTCTCAAATGTATTCTATCTACAAATCCTGCAAATCACTATTACATCAATTTAAAACTAAAAAATCTACAACAGCTACTACTTGCTACATGATTGAGCCGAAACTACTTTGCCTAGGTGTCAAGGTACCCCAAAGTATAATTTCCATCCTACTTGTTCTACTACTTTTTTGGTATTCCTCAACAGGAAACCCTCTACTCCAACCGCCAGGTTTGTCCCCCCTACACCCACCTTGTCCAAGTTGCTTCCTGAGCCTGTCGATTCTTTTTCTTCGTTGCTCATTTAAAACTTCTGGTTCAGCTCAAATTCTACCTCTGCATGGAACTGTCTTAAAACTATATTCTGCACACCAAATGATTTCTCCTTTCTGAATTGCAAAGAGTTCCTATCACATTCCCTGGTATTTGACTATATATGGTCATTTAAAGTTCTCTGAGTCATCTCCCCAACTATATCACAAACTCTTTAAAAGTGAGGTCCCAGGGACTTCCCTGATGGTCCAGTGGTTAAGACTTCACCTTACAATGCAGGGGATGGCAGGTTCGACCCCTGGTCAAGGAGCTAAGATCCCACCTGCCTCACAGCCAAAACATAAAACAAAAGCAATATTGTAACAAATTCAATACAGACTTTAAAAATGGTCCACATCAAAAAAAGTGAGGTCCTAAAGGGATAACAATACTTCTTGCTCTTACTCTTCTCTTTCATTTTTCCCTTTGTCCTAAGACGGGGTGGGCACACAGTAGAAACTCACCAAATGTTCTTAAACACACAAATTTTAGCTTCTGTCCTAACCTTCTGTATGCCCTACTAAATTATAATGCTTTTATTTTTTAAAAGGCCCAATTATTTTTAAGCCATCTAAAAATCATTTCCTAGCTAAAAGCAAATCAAACTATTATTCACTTCTTACATAATAAAAGGAATCAAGAATTGCATTTGGTAAAACTGTATCTTAATGTTAACTTATTTTTTAGACCATTTCAGTAAAAAATGGGAATATTTGTGTTATATTGAAGAGATGAGTAAATAGAAAAGAAAAAAGCTCTCAATCAGACATACAAAAGTTGTAGACTAAACCAGGTACTTTTTCACTTAAGTCTTGTCTTTTTGTGCTTTTATGTCCTTGCTATTTAAGAAATAAGATTCTGCCCTCTTCTGGCTCCAGAGAAACTTACAAAAAAATTTCAAAAGAGCTAAGAAGCCTTGTTTTACTAGGCATTTAAACACTAGGCATTAGGTCTGATATAAAGGCACTTCAATCATGCTTTTTTTATCTCAACAAGTTCATGGTATTGTTTATACTTATAATATGTCTGGTGATTTTATCCTTTAGGTAGAAGTGTAATTGGAAGAAGGAACTTTTAAAATCACTTACAATTTACTTCTATGGTGATGTCATCTAGTATATATTCAGAAAAGATGAATATGATAATGCCTCTGCTCCAATTTTGAGATATTTGGCTCTGAATTTCCCCAAGGTAAAATGGAAATACTTTTGATGCCTACTTAAAAGAGCCTGTGAGAACTGCTGAGATATTGTCTGAATGCTCTCTGGTAGGCCACAGAATTCATAAGATAAAAACAAACAGTTTAATTAGAAGGGGTGGGAAATGTCCAGCTTGTTCAAATTCAAAGTCACTGGCAGAGAAATGAGAAGAAGGCCAAAAACAGAATGGAAGAGACTGTCCAGGTATGTAAGAAGCAGAATCAACAAGACTTTGCAATTAAATAGATATGGGGGTAAGAAGAGGAACACCCAAAAATACCATGGCATTTGACAAGCTGCAGAAACATTTAATGAATTCAGAAACGGTAGAAGAAATCAGTTGATACCCTTTCCAACTCAGTTTTTGTTTAACCACTCTTATTCTTGTCTCCAAATTTTCTATACACACCCTTTTTGCCTCCTGAATAGTTATATCAAGGGCTAAATTTTATATCTATGCTCCAATCATCCCCTCCTCTCTTAAAGCTTCAATTTCTCCTTGCTGTTAATTTCTTCTCCTCAAACTAAAAATATTCTCTGATTTTCCTCCCTCTAAATAAGCTTTTCTCAAGAGTTTTAGGCCCTTCGGCTACATTTTTTCTTGTTTTCTTTTTCAATGCCAAGCTTTCTATAACATTCTGTAATTTGTCTTCTTAAAAATCAGTGACCTTTAACTGGCAAACACATGGTCTTTCCTCAACCATTCTTGACTTGCCCATCATGAGAGATTACTTTTACTTCCTCATTGTTAAAACTCCCCCTTTCCTTTTAGGCACAGTACTAGACTGTGTTTATTACTTCTCTAAATCTCATTCGCCTCCTTCCCTAACTCTTGCTTGTTCTCAAAGCTGAATGTCCCCCTAAGTTTTATTGTCAATTAGCCTTCCTAAACATTCCTTAAGCAACTGCATCTACTTGTAGAGCTGTTACTTTACTCAAATGACCCTCAAATCCATTTGTCTGGCCCTTTTCTCCTTGCTGTATTTTCTTTTTTAACCACTTCATGAACGCCTTCACTTAGATTATTCCATTAGCATCTCAAAAGTAATATGTCTAAAATCTGAATTCTCTACGACTTCCATTTCCCCAAAAAGTTCATCAAAAATCTTCATTGCTATTAATATTAACATCCATTAAGCCACTCTCATAAGCTTGAGAGTAACCTCTGATTTTTCTTACCAGATGAAGTAGGAATTGTTTTTAAACAAACATCTAAGGTATTCTGCCACATGGCTGAAAATTACCTTTATTTCCAGTATTCTCTCATCAGGCCTATATTTATTTTAAAACTACAGCAGACATCTGCACAACGCAGAGGTATGCATGCTAATCCTCCATGCTGTCAAAGATCTGCCTATAACTCTACAGTTGGCCCTCTGAATATGTGGTACCACATCTGAGAACCAACCAACCACGGGTCATGTGGTATTGTGGAACGTATTTATTGAAAAGTATCTGTGTTTAAGTGGACCCTCACAGTTCAAACTCATGTTGTTCACGGGTAAGCCATACTACTATAATGATTAAACTCTAGGTTCTAGTCAAGCAACTATCCAAATATGCAATAGACTTCTTAATCTTTTTTATACTTTTGTTCAATATCTCTTTTTGGAATAACCTCACCCATATATTTACCAATTTAAAGTTTCACCTATTCTTAGGCTACATATACTATCTCCTTCCTTCTTTATACTTAGTGTGTTGATTTCAGTAGACTTGACTGTTTTCCCTTTGGACTCATGGCATTTAGTAAGAGAAAGATGATATCTGCTATTTGTTTGCCTTTCGCTATAATTATTTGGGTACATTCCTTGTCTCCTTTTGTAACTTGCTATTTACTTGATGGTACCCTGAATATTTCTGAATTATTCATAATGGTATTTAGCATGGTATCATAAATAGCATACATCTTTGCTGAATAATGAAAAACTGATTGCATCAATCAGTGTCCTGCCAGGAATCTAGAAATCAGAGGTAATTTAATACAGGAAACAATAGATAAAGCAAGAGCAGAAAGGCCAAAGAGGATACGGTGAGGCAATCTAGTGATCAGCAGCAGCAAGAAGCCCCCACCTCTCCTAGGTAGGAGGACTACAAAAAGGTACCAAGCAGTAGTAGTTCTTAATACAAGCAGCCCACAAACTGGGAACTTTCAGTGGGCTAGAACCACGGTGAAGACTGCCTACAGGAAGCTGGAGAGAAGGGCTGCCTGGTGGGGATGGAACCATAAAAAGATGTAACTACTACCAGAGAAAATAAGGGAAGTAGAGAGGCAAAGAGAGAGAGAGAGAGAGAAGAAAGAACTACCCTGGCATCTTCCCAACTCCCATCTACCAATCTTCTGTTAGTGTTCCCTAGCGGCTGAATCTATAGAAGAGAAAGGGCAAGGAAGCCTTCAATACAAAGCTGAGTGGGAACAGACAGGCAATGGCTGACACAACAATTAAATCCTTAAACTTCTAAAGCTTATTTTTCTGTTTATTATTAACTCTGTTATTTTTTTTTTTTTTTTTTTTTTTTTTTTTTTTTTTTTTGGCACATGGGCTTAGTTACTTCACGGCATGTGGGATCTTCCTGGAGCTGGGATCGAACCCATGACCTCTGCATTGGCAGGCGGATTCTTAACCACTGCGCCACCTAGGAAGCCCATACTCTGTTATTTTTTGAGTATGCTATTTCTTTTAAATAATGCCTAAAATTTATCAAACTCTAAAATGCAAGAGCTCAAGTTGTCAAACTTAGATTGTCTGTTGGGTACTATACATTTTTTAATGCCTAGAACTTGAACAATTCTGTTTGTGGGGAATCCCAATATAAATGAGAGTCAGGCTTCCAACCATAGAAAGCAAAATAGGATGGCTATCCCGTCTTCCAAACTAAGAGTAGAGTCAAGGCCTGTGATTTAAATGCATGCTCCTACATGAGACACCGAATATAAAGAGTAGCAATATGGAGAGAGGGTATTTACAATGTCAAAAATGAGAGTTCAACAACATAACACTAGAATCAGAGGAAACAGAATCCAGGGGCATGGCACTCATGGCACCAACAGTAGCATCCTGAGCAGACTGTTTTGTGACAGAATGGGCCCATGACTTGCTTCCCCCAGTTCTTGCCCTATTTTGAAACTGTTTTTTTAGCTTTCTTGACATGTTTGTGAATTCTATTAGTCCAAAAGTTACTCAGTTCTGTTGTTTGCAACCACGGACTCTAGCATAGGTTATAACTGATAAAAGCTATGAAGTTCAAGTACTGACAATGTCATGTGCCTCAGATTCTCTGATGCGTTCTCATTTGGTATCAGAATACTAGTTACATTTATAAAATCAAAAATGGTACTTGCATATACGATGCAATAACATTTATCATAAGGGCAATTTAAATTGTCATAAATTGACATGGGTACCTTTTCCAAAGTGAGAAGATTTATTTCAGACTGTAGTCGAATTTCTGGTTTGCTGCTTTGCTGGTCCTTGAACTGATGGAACTCTTTTTCCAAGATCTTATACTTATTTTCAGCATCATTGAGCTGTATTAAAAGAAAATTACGGTCACTTTAAAACAGTAGTATGAAAAGTTTAATATTACAGAACTCAATTAAATAGTGTCATTTTTTTCTTCCTTTAAGGCATGTTCATATTTAGAAAACTTAGAAAATACATAAAGTATAATGTAGAAAATTGAGGTCTCAATCTTAAAAATGCAGGAAATCAATTGATTAATAATATACAAAAACTTTTTAGGAGTATGAAATTTCTTACAAAACCAGTATCTTGAGAACATTTTTGTTAAGCTATGGGTGGCAAATGAAAAAGTCATTTTATAAAAACACTGAAAATTTTTTAAAACGTGTAAAATTGAGCATTATAGATATACCTGATTATTGATGAAAGTAAGTTTAATTTTAATGCATTATTTGTTCTTATAATTTGATACTCTGAATTTCATAATTCCAGTACTATTATTTGGCCCAGTCCCTTCATATTTATAGGTAAGAAAACTGAGGATCAAAGAGCTAAATTACTGAGGCAGTGCCAAAGAGCTAGTGAGCTGGTCAGTAGCAGACACATGAACAGAATTCAGATCTTTTCATCCCACAGAGATGATCTAATGAATAGTTAGAGAAATAGTTCCTTAAATTAAAAAAAAAAAAAAAAAAGACTGACTAAGCACTGTAATTTCCCTTAGAAGAGTTTCAAAACTACCAAGAAAAAAAGATATAAAGGTGTTCTTTTAAAATCTGAGATTTTTTTAATCAAATGCAAATAAGGACTGTTAAAGATGCTTTCCGAAAACATGCACCAATATGGACTACCATCATTAGATAAACCAATTATTTCTTTAAGAAATAAAACTTAACTAAATGTGAAATACTGAGAAAATTGGTGGCAAAAATGGAACAAATTACCAATAATAAATTCTTGTTTTATGCTAAGAATTATCAACAATTCTAATTAGGATTTATCTAGCATCTTTAGGTACTAAGTATTCCATACATGGAAATTTTCCATATAACTGAAGTTTAGCTCTCTGAACATGTAAATTTTATTTTTAAAGTTGAATAGAAACCTCTCTAAAGAATCCCTCTCACATTTTTGTTTTAAACAAAAACTAATAAATTTAATATTTGGCATTTTTTTGACCATTCGGGGACATTATCAACCTACTATTAGGTATTATTAATCAAGCTGCTAGGCATACTGGGTTCTTTTTCCTTTGCTAAGTGGTCCATAAACTACTTTTTTTTTTTTTTTTTTCTTATATATTTGAATATATATACTTTCATCACCTTGCACTGATAGTATATCTGTCCCTTCTACCTGTCTAGTTACCATTGTGTGTACAGTACACGTAACCTGGTTCACAGTAAGGGCCTAAATAGTTTTCTTATATAAAGAGGAAATGTTTACATTCATGAACTTAGCAATTTGGGCATTCCAGAAACTTCTGCTGCCCACCACAGTTTTCTCCACAGGTCTTGGCTTATGTTTTAGGAGTGCCCCAGGGAATTTTTCTAAACTACCATTTCTTCCCACAAAGTTGCAAGCTAATTATACCCGTCTGGGACAGGGTAGAGACATGGTTTTTTCATGAGCTCCCCTGGTGATTCTAATACATGTTAGAAGCCTTTGTTCTAGATGCTTGAATCTTCCTGATAAGTGGTAGAAGAGAAGCATTACTGGCGAATCCCATCACAATTGCCCACTTTTACAACTCTATCTTTCATAAATTTACATGAGACCACCATAATAACAATCAAATTTATATTTATAACCACCTAAATAATATGATCTTAACTGACCCTGAACTGCTATGGAAACTATTCTTCACGCCAGAATGTTTACTAAAGACTTCAGAGGCATTCATCATACATATCTAATCTACACTGAAATTTTTCAAGACAGATAAGCTTCATTTTTAACAGCTTGAGCCTTCCTTTTTCCAGCAAATATTTATTAAGACCCTATTATGTGCTAAAGACTGGCTGCGCTCCAGGCATACAGATAGAAACCAAAACAGTTTTATGGAACTAACAATCTGACACTGATCAAATTATCACACTAATGAAAATAAAAACAAACTGCTATAACATATCATAAAGAAATAGGATAAGAGAATAATACCCCAAGAAAACATATAACAAAAACTTGACCTAGACCTGGACAGCAGGGGTCAGGGAAGATTTCTCTGGGAAAGCGATGCCTCAGCTGGAAACTGAAGGATTAGTATAGTTCACTAGGCCAAGAAAAAGCAGCACACACAAAGATCCTACTGGTGAAGCATGCGTGCCTGAAGAGGACCAGTGTGGCTGGAGGGCATATAGCAAGGTGAAAGAGTGGAAGACGAGGTGAGAGAGGTAGGGTGGGTCCAAACTATGGAAAGGCTAGCAAGGCAAGATAATAATTCTGATCTTTATTCTATGAGAATTAACGGTTTTAGAGGAAGGTATCATGATTCCCAAATTTCAAAAATATCACTCAGGCTGCAACAGGTTACAGGGGTCCATTACTGACACAAAGAATACTTACAGCAAGGTCAAGTATGGATAGGAGGATCATGTTGGGTTTTAAATGCCTTTAAGACACCCACGTAGAGAGGTCTAAAAGGCAGTGAGATCAATGGGTCTAGAGTACAAAGGAAAGATTTGGGATATAAATGTGCAAGTCTCAGAGATACAGACTGTCTCTGAAACCACAGGCATGAATAAGATTGTTTAGCACAGTGTAAGTCCAGAGCTTGGAGGAAGTCCAACATTTAATAGCTAAATAAAGGAAAATAAGCCTGCAAAGGGCCTGGGGCATGGCCAGAAAAGTAGAGAAAACAAGAGTGGTGTTATAAAAGTTGAGAGAAGAAAATACACAAAAACAAGGACAATAGTATTGATGCTGTCAATATGTTTGAGAAAGATGAGAAATGAAAAACGCCCACTGAACTTAGTGACTGAGCCACTGGTGGCTTCTCTGACAACTGGCTGGCTGGGGCAATGAGGATGGAAAGCTGAGGGGGATGGGTTGAGAGGTGTGAAAATGGAAAGGAACACAGACAATTTTCTCATGAAATGTGGTCCGTAACTGAACCTGGTCCAGTGATATATGAAGAATATCTACATTTGCTCAAAGGAGATTTATTGGGAAAATATTTTAAGTTGAGAGTTAACTAAAATATAGCATAATCTCATGCAAATAATTACGAGGAAAGTAAGATTATTCCAATATAGTCCTTAGCTTTTCAGGAAAAGAAGATCCAACTTACATTTGAATCTCAGTGTAATTAATATGATTAATAGTCCAAATTACTGGGAATGTTTATAACGCTTTAGTGAATCATTTCTATTATTTTTAGAATGCAAATAAACTCTAAGTGTAAAGAGATGACAGGTATCTTTACCTGCTGCTGAAGTCGGTGTTTATCCTCTTCTAGTTGCTTCATCTTCAACCTTTCTAGTTCTACTTGGTGAACACAATCTTCTTTGGCCCTACGGATAGAATCCTGGAGTTCTTGCAGGTTCCGTTCATGTTCTGATTTCAGTTCCCTTCTTTCCCTTTGAAGCTTAAAACAGGCACATCTTTAAAGAGGCTGACCTATTACTAGCTGCATTATACTATTCAATATCCTATTACCCTTATATATGGTCAAATGTTCAGAATATTTTACAAATTGATTTTCATATCATTTTCAGGTATTAGAGAGTTAATGTTTAAGCATATTGAAATTATAAATTTTCAATCATCATTTACTACTAAACTACAAAGTATATCCCCAAATCCATATATAATGCATAAATTCAACTGAAAAGGCCCTAACTGCTTAAAACCCCTATTTGAATAAACCCACTGGATTATATACGCAAATATGCCAAAGTTTCTTTTCTTCTTTAGAAACTTCTTATATTTTACCTAATCACATAGAAGATAACAGAGCCTTAGTATTATGAACAAATACACATTATATTCAGGTTTAACCATCTAAATCAATTTAGAAATCTCAGAAAATGTGTAAAGATAAGTTTAGGGTAATAATGCTGAGAAAATTTTAAGAAACATTTGGGTAAGGAAAGGGCATATAAATTTCACGTGGAAGAAATTCCAATAATTTGAAGTAAACTTTATAGTAATTAAAAAAAGTATGTAGGGTCCAATTAATAAGACCTAACAATAATGCTCACTAGGCATAGCACTAACATAAGTTATCCTTACAGATCTAATCTGTAATGGGCAAGAAAGAGGTATATTCCCTTCTTACTGAAAACAAAATCATGATTCTAGGCCCCTGAGCCTGTGCTGTATTTTCTCTATTCTCTAGGTAATGCAACTATCCCTTCCTTCCACATAATTGCAAAGGTAATCAAAAATCTCCACTATTGCAGAAGTCAGCCAAAGCTGACTGAATAACAGTTAACCATTTCAAATAAACAGTTTTCTACCTATTCCTCACCTTCTAACATATAAAACATGCTTTACCCAGTTGACTAGCAGTTTTCTCCATAACGTCTAAGAGACGCTTTCCATGAAATAGACTTTATACAAGTACAAAGGTATGAATTTAATACATGGATTCTGTGAAATGAAGACATATGATAAATGAATACAGTACCTCTGATTCTGCAACGGCAAGCTGCTGCTCTCGCTTCTCCAAGTCACCTAGGGTTTTTTGAAGTTTTCCTTCGAGAATTGTATACTCAGCCACCTAAAATATAATAAAAGTTACCTTATCTTTTCCCCAAATTCAAAACACAAATTCTAAAATACACGTATTATGATTTTACTGAAACAGAGGCTCTGAGAATAGGAAAATCATGAATTAAATCTACCAATTCAAGGCAGAAATTCTTTCCACTACAGCCTAAGGAAGGAAGCCAATCTAGCTTTTGCTTGGGTATCTCTAGGAATATTCAGTCTCCTGAGGAAGCCGTTCCCCACTAAGTTAGACAACCAGTAAAATCTTGTGTTTTGGTAAAAACCGAGCGCTTTAAAAATCTGCCTTGCTCAATATTCCAGTATTCTTCTGAATCCCTCTTAGTCACTTATGCTCTTTCCCTGGAACTAATATTGGTGACAGGCCAGCTACTCAGTATCAAGTCAGTTCTATTGTTCAGATCTAGTCCTTTATTACAGTTTACATAACTGAGTTTTTAATTGCTTCTGAAGCTAGAGTTCCTGCTTGGGACCTTAGCCTAGTACTCCAATTTGTATAAGCCTAAAGTCCTGCTCTGCTCTGTCTTTAAGGATGTGAGTCCCATTAAGGATAAGAGGTCTACCTGCTTGGCCTATACAAGATCCTGTCTCAGTTTTCTATCTTTCAGTTCAGACTGATCATATTTATTAGGACTTTCTGAACCAAATTTTCTGTCCTCCTCGCCAACTAGTCTCCAGGTCCCAACCTGATTTTCTCTTTATTACGGCCAATAAAGCCCTGGTTTGATGCTCCTTAGAAACCTACCCTTTAATCCTGTTTCTATCCCTTGGGAAGAAAAAAAAAGTATCTTCACATAATTGACTCTAGTGATAGCCATCATATATCCTCCTAGTCTTTTTTCTTCTCCAAGATAAACACAAGCATCAACTATTATTCACATGTTATTATTTCCACATCCTCTAATATCGTGGATTTAATCTGGAGTCTATAGTCTAAACTAAGTCCTTTCAAAAATATGGTACCCAGATGTGATCTCACTAGATCAGAGACTAAAGAATGTGCACTGCCAAAGACCAGGTCAACACATGTCTACTAGCTTCATTTAAAATTGCATTTGCTATCTGGAGATCCTAGTCACACTGTTTGTTATGTCAAAGATAATCTCCAAGGTTTTAGTTTTTAAACCTGGAATAAATATACCCATTGTCCAAGGCAATGTTTCACTCTGACTACAGAATTTGGCATTTGTCCTTATTAAACTTTATTTTGATGATTTAGCCAACATACTAACCAACCAAGATCATTTACTTATTAATTCTATTAACTCTACCACTGACTTTTGGTTCATCTTTAAATCCTTAATCCAAATCACTAATATAAATGTGTCAATTTCTTGAGTGCCACCTGTGAAAAAGCCTTACAGAAAGACAGGTAAACAGGGCAGTGAAGGAGTATTCAAACCATATGTTCTTCCTCTGGCAACCCAAACATCTGTGTTCCCAGAGTTCTGTCTCAGGATGTCTTCTCTCAAACTACATGACCTCCTTGAGTGATCTTATCTACATACCATCACAGATATGAAGAACTCCCAAATTCATATGACAAAGTCAAACCCCTTCTAGAGCTGCAGATCTGTAAATCCAAATACCTGCTGAACATGCCAATAGCCCCCATAAATCTCAAACTCAAAACTGTATAAAACCTGAAATCAGTCTCCTTTTAATTTACACAAATATGTATTGTATACCGAGCAGAAGCTAGGCAAAACAAAGTCACCTGGAACCTATACTCTGAGGGAAGACAAACTATAAACAAAGAAGCAGATGTTTAACTTAATAGTAGGCAAATGCTATGAAGAAAATAAAGCCTGGGGGCAGCAGAAGAGAGCACTATTTTGGATACAGTGGTCAGAGGCAGCCTTGCTCAGATTACTCTGAGCAGAAATCAGAAAGTATCTCTGAAAGAAAAGCACTCTAGATTCCAGAAAAGATGGCGGCAAAGTAGAGAGACGTGGAGTGCATCCCTCCCCACAGATGCATTGGGAACGCACGGAAGGACGCAGTAATTCTCACAGAGAACCAGCTGAACACCAGCAGACGGCCTCGGACACCGGATGGGACTGCGGGGAGCCCGACATAGCCGGTAGGGAGGCATCTACGAGGGCTCAAAGAGGGTGAAGCGGCGGAGCTGTGGCAGACGGGAGGGAGTGAGAAACATTCGGAGGGTCCGCAGCGCAGCTCAGCGTTCCCGGACCGAGACATCGATCCGCGGCTGAACGGAGGGTCCAGGAGCGGGAGTGTGGGAGCAGGAGAGCTGGTTCAGTGTGGGAAACATTGTTGCCGGTAGGGTGACGGACCGAGAGGACAGGAGGGAGGAGGCCCGCGGAGAGGAGTGCCCGTTCCTGAGAGCTGCCAGGCCATGATGGCGGCTGGAGGCTGCAGGCTCACTGGCGGCTGGGAGGAGCCACGTGCATAGCCTCTCTCTCTCTTTCCGCGCCTCTGCAACAGGCAGTGGAGAGATGCCCTGCGGGCCACCTAAGGCGCTCAGGGATAACAAGTACCCTCAGGCACTCGGGTGGGGCTAGATTAAAACCCCTTGCAACGCCAGCAGCAGGGAGGCTGCCGAGAGAAAAAAAAAAAAAAAAAAAAAGAAAAGAAAAAAACCCCGAGAGAGGCCCAACTCTAAGACTTTCTGTTTACGCCTGAGCCACCGGCGCCCTCTGCAACAGGCACCTCCAAGCCTGACTGAGACATCAGTGCGCCACTGCTCACTCCCTCCCAGGAGAAGGAGCCACTGTTGTACCCTCTACCTCCCCACACACCGACGCTTACAGACGAACAATAAAGGAACCTCTGCTGGTCACAGAATAACGCAAAAAAACCCAAGGACAAGCAACCCCAAAAGTTTGGACAACCATGAAGAAACAAAGAAACACCATGCAGGCAAACGAGCAAGAAAAAAACCCACAAGACCAAATAAATGAGGAGGAAATAGGAAAAATGCCTGAAAAGGAATTTAGAGTAATGATAGTAAAAATGATACAAAATCTCGATAACAAAATAGAGAAAGTACAAGAAACAGTCCATAAGAACTCAGAAAAACAAACAGCAATGGATAACAAGATAACTGAAATTAAAAATACTCTAGATGCTATAACCAGCAGAATGACTGAGGCAGAAGAACGAATAAGTGAGTTGGAAGATAGAATGGGGGAAATAACTGCCACAGAGCAGGAAAAAGAAAAAATAATAAAAAGATTAGAAGACAGTCTCAGAGACCTCACTGATAACATTAAGCGTACCAACATTCGAATTATAGGCATCCCAGAAGAAGAAGAAAACAAGAAAGGGTCTGAGAAAATATTTGAAGAGGTTATAGTGGAAAATTTCCCCAACATGGGAAAGGAAATAATGAACCAAGTCCAAGAAGCACAGAGAGTCCCATACAGAATAAACCCAAGGAGAAATACACCGAGACACATATTAATCAAACTAACAACAATTAAACACAAAGAAAAAATATTAAAAGCAGCAAGAGAAAAGCAACAAACAACATATAAGGGAAAACCCATCAGGATAACAGCTGACCTTTCTGCAGAAACTCTGCAGGCCAGAAGGGAATGGCAGGATATACTGAAAGTCCTGAAAGAGAGAAACCTACAGCCAAGAATACTCTACCCAGCAAGAATCTCATTCAGATTTGAGGGAGAAATCAAAAGCTTTCCAGACAAGCAAAAGTGAAGAGAATTCAGCACCACCAAACCAGCCTTACAACAAGTGCTAAAGGAACTTCTCTAAGTAGGACACACAAGAAAAGGAAAACACCTACAAATACAAACTCAAAACAATTAAGAAAATGGTAATTGGAACACACATGTCAATAATCACTTTAAATGTCAATGGATTAAATGCTCCAACCAAAAGACACAGACTGGCTGAATGGATACAAAAACAAGACCCTTCTATATGCTGCCTACAAGAAACACACTTCAGACCAAGGGATACATATAGACTGAAAGTAAAGGGATGGAAAAAGATATTCCATGCAAATGGAAGTCAAAAGAGAGCTGGAGTAGCAATACTCATATCAGACAAATTAGACTTGAAAGTAAAGACTATTAAAAGAGACAAGGAAGGACACTACATAATGATCAAGGGATCCATCCAAGAACATATCACAATGGTAAATATCTATGCCCCCAATATAGGAGCACCTCAATACATAAGGCAAATGCTAACAGCTATAAAAGGGGACATCGACAGGAACACAATTATAGTGGGAGACTTGAACACCCCACTTACATCAATGGACAGATCATCCAAACAGAAAATAAATAAAGACACACAAGCTTTAAATGACACATTAGACCATCTCGACTTCATTGATATTTATAGGACATTCCATCCAAAAACGACAGACTACACTTTCTTCTCAAGTGCACACGGAACATTTTCCAGGATAGATCACATCTTGGGTCACAAATCAAACCTCAGCAAATTCAAGAAAATTGAAATCATATCAAGCATCTTCTCAGACCACAACGCCATGAGACTAGATATCAATTACAGGAAAAAAACTGCAAAAAAGACAAACACATGGAGGCTAAACAATTCACTCTTAAACAACCAAGGAATCACTAAAGAAATCAAAGAGGAAATCAAAAAATATCTAGAAACAAATGACAACAAAAACACAACAACCCAAAACCTATGGGATGCAGCAAAAGCAGTTCTAAGGGGGAAGTTTATAGCAATACAGTCCTACCTTAAGAAACAAGAAAATGATCGAATAAACAACCTAACCTTACACCTCAAACAACTAGAGAAAGAAGAACAAAGAAACCCTAAAGTGAGCAGAAGAAAAGAAATCATAAAGATCAGAGCAGAAATAAATGAAAAAGAAAGGAAAGAAACCATAAGAAAAATAAATAAAACTAAAAGCTGGTTCTTTGAGAAGATTAACAAAATGGATAAACCATTAGCCAGACTCATCAAGAAAAAAAGGGAGAAGATGCAAATCAACAGAATTAGAAATGAAAAAGGAGAAGTAACAACGGACACCTCAGAAATACAAAACATCATGAGAGACTACTAAAAGCAACTATATGCCAATCAATTGGATAACCTGGAAGAAATGGATACATTCTTAGAAAAATACAATCTTCCAAGACTGAACCAGGAAGAAATAGAAACCATGAACAGACCAATCACAAGTACGGAAATTGAGGCAGTGATTAAAAATCTCCCAACACACAAAAGCCCAGGACCAGATGGGTTCACAGGCGAATTCTATCAAACATTTCGAGAAGAGTTAACACCTATCCTTCTCAAACTCTTCCAAAATATTGCAGAAGGAGGAGCACTCCCAAACTCATTCTACGAGGCTACCATCACCCTGATACCAAAACCAGGCAAAGATGTCACAAAAAAAGAAAACTATAGACCAATATCACTGATGAATATAGATGCAAAAATCCTCAACAAAATACTAGCTAACAGACTGCAACAGCGCATTAAAAAAATCATACACCATGATCAAGTGGGGTTTATCCCTGGGATGCAAGGATTCTTCAATATACGCAAATCAATCAATGTGATACATCATATCAACAAATTGAAGGATAAAAACCATATGATCATTTCAATAGATGCAGAAAAAGCTTTTGACAAAGTTCAACATCCATTTATGATAAAAGCTCTCCAGAAAATGGGCATAGAAGGAAATTACCTCAACATAATAAAAGCCATATATGCAAAACCAAAAGCCAACATTGTTCTCAATGGAGAAAAACTGGAAGAATTCTCCCTAAAAACAGGAACAAGACAAGGGTGTCCACTCTCACCACTATTATTCAACATAGTTTTGGAAGTTTTAGCCACAGCAATCAGAGAAGAAAAAGGAATCAAAGGAATCCAAATTGGAAAAGAAGAAGTAAAATTGTCACTCTTTGCAGATGACATGATATTATATATAGAAAACCCGAAAGACTCTACCAGAAAACTGCTAGCACTCATTGATGAGTTTAGTAAAGTAGCAGGATACAAAATGAATGCACAGAAATCTCTTGCATTCCTATACACTAACAATGGAAGAGCAGAAAGAGAAATTAAGGAAACTCTCCCATTCACCATTGCAACCAAAAGAATAAAATACCTAGGAATAAACCTGCCTAAGGAGGCAAAAGATCTGTATGCAGAAAACTTTAAGACATTGATGAAAGAAATCAAAGACGACACAAACAGATGGAGGGACATACCATGTTCCTGGACTGGAAGAATCAACATCGTGAAAATGTCTGTACTACCCAAAGCAATTTACAGATTCAATGCAATCCCGATCAAATTACCAATGGCATTTTTCACAGAACTAGAGCAAGAAATCTTACGATTTGTATGGAAACGCAAAAGACCCCGAATAGCCAAAGCAATCTTGAGAAGGAAAAATGGAGTTGGTGGAATCAGGCTTCCTGACTTCAAACTATACTACAAGGCCATAGTGATCAAGACAGTATGGTACTGGCACAAAAATAGAAAGGAAGATCAATGGAATACAATAGAGAACTCAGAAGTAAGCCCAAACACATATGGGCACCTTATCTTTGACAAAGGAGGCAAGAATATACAATGGAAAAAAGACAGCCTCTTCCATAAGTGGTGCTGGGAGAACTGGGCAGCAACATGCAAAAGAATGAAATTAGAACACTTCCTAACACCATACACAAAAGTAAACTCCAAATGGATTAAAGACCTACATGTAAGGCCAGACACTATCAAACTCCTAGAGGAAAACATAGGCAGAACACTATATGACATCCATCAAAGCAAGATCCTTTTTGACCCACCTCCTAGAATCATGGAAATAAAATCAAGAATAAATGAATGGGACCTCATGAAACTTAAAAGCTTTTGCACAGCAAAAGAAACCATAAACAAGACTAAAAGGCAACCCTCAGAGTGGGAAAAAATAATTGCCTATGAAACAACGGACAAAGGATTAACCTCCAAAATATACAAGCAGCTCATGAAGCTTAACACCAAAAAAGCAAATAACCCAATCCACAAATGGGCGGAAGACCTAAATAGACATTTCTCCAAAGAAGACATACAGATGGCCAACAAACACATGAAAAGATGCTCAACATCACTCATCATCAGAGAAATGCAAGTCAAAGCCACAATGAGGTATCACCTCACACCAGTCAGAATGGCCATCATCACAAAGTCTGGAAACCACAAATGTTGGAGAGGGTGTGGAGAAAAAGGAACTCTCCTGCACTGTTGGTGGGACTATAAATTGGTACAGCCACTATGGAAAACAATTTGGAGGTTCCTTAAAAAACTACACATAGAACTACCATATGATCCAGTCATCCCACTCCTGGGCATATACCCAAAGAAAACCATAATCCCAAAAGAAACTTGTACCATAATGTTTATTGCAGCACTCTTTACAATAGCCAGGACATGGAAGCAACCTAAATGCCCATCAACAAATGAATGGATACAGAAGATGTGGCATATATATACAATGGAATATTACTCAGCTATAAAAAGGGATGAGATGGAGCTATATGTAATCAGGTGGATAGAACTACAGTCTGTCATACAGAGTGAAGTAAGTCAGAAAGAGAAGGACAAATATTGTATGCTAACTCACATATACGGAATCTAAAAATGGTACTGTTGGACTCAGTGACCAGAACAAGGATGCAGATACAGAGAATGGACTGGAGAACTCGAGGTATGGGAGGGGGCGGGGGGTGAAGGGGAAACTGAGACGAAGCGAGAGAGTAACACAGACATATATATACTACCAACTGTAAAATAGTCAGTGGGAAGTTGTTGTATAACAAAGGGAGTACAACTCGAGGATGGAAGATGCCTTTGAGGACTGGGGCGGGGAGGGTGGGGGGGGTTTGGGGGGGGGCGTCAAGGAAGGGAGGGAAGATGGGGATATGTGTATAAAAATGGATGATTGAACCTGGTGTTCCCCCCCAAAAAATAAATAAATAAATAAATAAATAAATAAATAAAAAGAAAAGCACTCTATAGATCCTGAGGAGAGAGGTGGCTTAGCATGTTTGAGGAAATACGAAGAGGCCAAGATGGTTAGAACAGACTGTGTGAATAGAAGGCGGACAGAGGATGAGGTCACAGAGGAAGCAAGGGGACAGATCACATAAGGCCTTGTAGGTCCCAGTAAGAACTTTGAGTTTTATTCTAAATGTGATGAGGCGTATGATGGGTTTTAAGCAGAGGAGTACATAATCTGACTTCCTCTGCTCTCGGCTGATATGGGTATAGCAATCTACAGGAGTCAGGAATGGAGGGCGGGATATCAAGTTAAGAAGTAAATGTAAGACTCTGTGCTCCCAATGCAGGGGGCACAGGTTCAATCCCTGGTTGGGGAAGATCCTGCATGCCACACAGCACGGCCAAAAATAAAAAATAAAAAAAATAAAATAAAATAAAAAAAGAAGTAAATGTAGTAATCTAGGAAAGAGATCGTGATTGCTTAAACTAGTGAAATAGTATGAGAACTTTACAACAGTGTTTACCCATTTCCTCATTTTCATACTTTGTGTTATCATCATCATATATTTTGCTTCTATATACATTATAAGCATCAACATTGAAAAACTCATCAATCACATGAAAAAAAATGGCTTTTCAAAGATTAACCTGTTTTAAAAGCTAAATGTGCTGTACCATCTGAAGGTATACTGGGATAAGTTAAAGATGCATATTGTAAGCCCTAGAGCAATCACTAAAACATAAAACAATAAAAGAGATATTGCTAATAAGACAACTGCAGAAATAAAATGGAATCATAAAAAAAAATTCATTGAATACAAAAGAAAGCAGGAAAAGAGAGAAAAGGACAAAAAATGTGACATACATTGAAAACCAAGAGTAAGACAGTAGATTTAAACACAAGAACATCAATAGTTAAATGTACCAGTAAATGGCTGAAAGTCAGACTTGAAAAAATTTTAAAGAATTTTCTAGTCTATACCCTGTCCTGTCTCTTGATCTAGTATAGCAAACTACCCTGCCACTGTCTTCTCCCACTTATAGACATTTCATTAACCACTAATATGAGAGTATTTTTAAAGACTTAAATTTGGAATATCTGAGACAAGTCTAATTTTCAGGGTTGTTTTACTCAATAACTTGAGTATAAGTAGGTAAATATTAAATTTTGGCTTTCTGGAATAAGATCAGGTGGTCTCATGTTATCATTTTAAAAGATGTGATTTATAATATTTCATGATTCAATCTTTTAAACCAACTTAAAAATTTTTGGTGCTTTTTATTAACTAATAGATTATAATGTAATATTTATATATACTTAAGTGTTCTTTTTTCTTTTTAAATATAGAGATGAGCTTATATTTATTTACTGTTTAAACAAGTTGCAGGGTTCAAAATCTAAGGAGTACAAAACACCTTACAGTGAAAACCCTTCTTCCTATCCCTGACCCATTCATTCACTCTATCCAGGCCAATACATAACCACTATAATTAATTATTCATCCCAGAGATTTTCTTTAATGTATATAAAAGATACTATCATTAATATCCTTTCTTTCCTCCTGCAATTTTTAATACAAGTCATTACCTTTTTCTTTACTAGTGATTCTCTCTCTCGGTCCCTTTTCTTCCATTCTTCTGCAAGAGCTTGCATATGAGCCAGTTCTTTCTGCTTTAGCTGCCAAAGTAAGAAAAATAAAGTAAAAAAAGAAACCCTAAATATATCAAATAAACAAACCAGTTGTTTTCAGTGAAATAATTAACACAGAGCACTGATACATTTCTTTCAGACAGTCTATTTTATTTAAAATAAAACAGAGGATGCCTGAGATGCCCATATGAGTATAATTCAGGACAGTATAAAGGTAATAGTAAGCTGTTTTCTACCTCTCTTCTTTAACAACTGATGATTCCAGTTTCCAGAAGGGTATGCTAAATGAGATCTTAGAGAAAAGGGAACCCTCTTGCACTGTTGGTGGGAATGTACACTGATACAGCCACTATGGAAAACAGTATGGAGGTTCGAAGTTCCTTGAAAAACTAAAAAGATAGAACTACCACATGACCCAGCAATCCCACTACTGGGCGTATACCCAGAGAAAACCATAATTCAAAAAGACACACGCAGCCCAATGTTCACTGCAGCACTATTTACAATAGCCAGGACATGGAAGCAACCTAAATGTCCATCGACAGATGAATGGATAAAGAACATGTGGCACATATATACAATGGAATATTACTCAGCCATAAACAGGAATGAAATTGAGCTATTCGTAGTGAGGTGGATGGACCTAGAGTCTGTCATACAGAGTAAAGTAAATCAGAAAGAGAAAAACAAATACCGTATGCTAACACATATATATGGAATCTAGAAAAATGGTACTGATGAACCTAGTGGTAGGGTAGGAATAGAGATGCAAACATAGAGAACGGACTTGAGGACACCGGGGGGAGGGTAAGCTGGGACATAGTGAGAGAGTAGCATTGACATATATACACTACCAAATGTAAAATAGATGGCTAGTAGGAAGCTACTACAGAGCACAAGGAGATCCACTTGATGCTTTGTGAAGACCTGGAGTGGAGAGGTGGGATAGGGAGCTTGGGAGGGAGGCTCGGGAGGGAGGGAATATGGGGATATAAGTATACGTGTGGCTGATTCACTTTGTTGTACAGCAGAAACTGACAATACTGTAAAGCAATTATACTCCATTAAAGATTAAAAAATAAATAAATAAAAAGAACCTTCAAGTTCTTAACCTCTGAATTCTCACCTTCAGCGCTAATTTTGCCCACAAATCACAGAGCAAGTTCAGGAGAGTCCTTCTGAGTGGCTTCTATGAAGCTATTACATTTTCAGTATTTTTTAATTCATTTTTTTAAAGAGTAAGGCATTCTTGAATTCAAAGGGACTAGACAGGGTACCCATGGAAAAGAGAGAAAAGCCTACTATGGTGAAGGAAAAATATACTGAATAGACAAAAGTACTTTTTAAGTAACATTTAAAAAGCAACCTGATTTTCAAAAATGTCTTCTTGCATCTCCTTCCACATTTCCAGCTCAAGTGCTGCTTTGTATTCTAAGGTTTCACGAGGCTCTGTCTGGATTTCTGGTGCTGGAGGAACAGAAGCTGGCTTCTGCTGTACAGCAGATAAACCCTAAGATATGAATGAAAAAAGCAGATTGAAACACACACACACATATACACATTAGGTCCATTTTAAAGAATAATTTCATAATATTCAATGACATGTACCTGAGATGAATCAGAGACAAAAATCTCATGCATTTTCACTAGTCCGTAATCTTCTAAAGTCACTGTGTAAGAAAGATCGACTATCCTGTTATTTGACCTACAAATGAAATCAGAAATATTTTAGCATTCAGTAGGCAGCATGCCTTGCATCTGACACTGGCTGCTGGAAGTGTAGCAGCTTCTACAAACTTCAAGACCTTCTATAAATCTGATTTTATGTGGTCACAAACACAGTATGAAGTACTTACCTATATTCACTACAAAATGACCTACAACAGTTATCATTTTGAAAAAACTGTGAAGTATAAAAGAGAAATTTTAAATCTCACTGATCACAATCACTGCTAAAATTTCATTTCCTTCTGCTCTTTTTTAGATATGTAGATACACATGTACTCATGCACATTAAAATCACAGTTTTGTCCTTTTCTCCCCCACTTATATAGGAGTATTTTCTCCTGTGCAATGACAAGCATTCATTAAAAAATGTAATTTCTAATGCCTATAAAACATACTATTGAATTTCTACAGTAAAATTTTAAAAACTTAATTCCCCTACTCAATTATATACAGATTATTCTGAACTCTGTTTCTACTTTTCCTGGAATGAACACACTTGTTCATAAATCTTTTACTGGATATGAGCACTGCTTCAGGATTAAATCCAAAAAGTAGTATAATTATGTTATATTTATCATAATGAATACCTCTCTATATCACAGAACCTGCATGTAGCATTTATCATTAAATAAAAGGACAAAATGTTAGAAGAAAATAAAATTTTGGCAACAAAAAAAAAGTGGCTTTGTTTACATCAAATGAAACTTTAATGAATGGATCCCACACAATTAGAACTCTCTGTCAACTTTTACATTTTCTTCTAATCTCAGATTTTAGAACAAATGAATAAAGTAAAATGAGGCACTATCATATCAAGTTTTCACTTAGGTAAATCTCTTAAAACTTCTGTGTACAGAGCAGGGCAGTAAAAGTTAATATTCAAAGCAATAAGCATTAAAATAACTTCCAACAAGTAATGATTATTCATTATATTATACTTACAATAAGAGAAAAGAATGCTGATTTTTAAAAGAATTTTCAGTTAACCAGAATAACTGATTCTCTAAAAACCTGTTCCCAGAACTCCAAGTCAATAAGGTTTACTAAACCCTTCGCTCACTGGAAGTGGCATGGACGAGGAAAGGTAAGGGAAAAAATTCCAATAATACTTCTATATCTCAGCTTTTTACTGGGCCTGATTTTCTTATACATTCTTACTATGCTTTAAAAATAAAGGAATGTGATATATAAGGTTAAAACCAATTTAAATTTCTATTGTTACATATAAAAATATAACATTTGTTAAATGGTTTTGTCTAAAATATGTGAACTCTAGTTTTTCACTGTGGCAATGAATTTCAGGGCAAAAAAAGAATACTCATTTTTTTTTAAAGTGTCACATTTGTAACATTCTCCAACTGTAGCAAAGTTTAAATATTTTTCAAGTAGAAAAATTCAAAATAATGTAAAAATGCATTATAAATTTGACCTTGAATTATTAAAAAAAAAAAAATCCTGAACTTAAAATTATCAGTCTAAAGAGAGGGGAGAGAAATACTTACTCAACACTTTGAGTATTACAGTATTATAGGAGCACAGATTCACTCTGTGAGGTAGGTATCAGAAAGCTAAAGAGCAAATTGGGAAATGCCCCTCCACCCCTTGGTCAAAGGAAAAAGATCAGAAGAAAATGACATGAAAGGATGAGGTTGTAGCTAGCTAAAGAGAATAAAAAGCAAAGCCAAGACCAACTAAAGGAAATGCATTACCCTTGTGCTGCTATAAAAGGCACACTTTCACTGAAAGTTTGTCGCCAACACTGTTCACCGTTAGAACCTAAAAAGCGAGTTTTTTCCGAAGACAAGATGTTAGAAAGCTGGATTCTGGCAATTCCCAGAAGCAAATCTTTACTCATTTTATCCTTGTGCCATAATTCAACCAGCAATGGAATCCTGAAAGGAAAAGAAAAACATGTTCTCATACCTAACAAAGAACTAAGGCTTTTCTGTTCTAAAATTTTTGAATTCCTTTAATGTAGTCAAAGATGTTTTTGTTACCTGGAACGTAAAGGCTCAATTCCACAGGTAACAAATAGAAAATACTATTACACTTTTTTTTTACACCTCTTCCTGTGCAAAAAAGAAAACCCTTCAAACATACCATTCCCACAAATAGTTACATAATGTTTAGTTACTCTTCATTCTTTCTTTTAAAATTCTTGAGTTGTGATACTCTGAGAAAATAAAAAGACATTTCACATGTCACTTTTCTGCACAAATCCATTTCAGATAGCTTGATCAACAATGCCATTTTATATGGATGAAAAAACAGAAAAAGGAAATAATGCATTAGAGTCATTAAGTGAATCAATAATAAAAAACTAAACGATTTCTATTTATCTTCACATATATTAGGAAAAAGATTACTTTTCACAGCTCCTTCATTATTCATATATTGTTTTGTTTTTTTTAAGAACTTTTATTGAGATACAGTTAACTGCATATATTTAGAGTGTACTATTTGGTATCCCAATTTCCCAATTCACACCCCCCCAATCCTCCCCGCTTTCCCCACTTGCTGTCCACTTGTTCTCTACATCTGTGTCTCTCTTTCTGCCTTGCAAACCGGTTGATTTGTACCATTTTTCTAGATTCCACATATATGTGTTAATATACAATATTTGTTTTTCTCTTTCTGACTCACGTCACTCTGTATGACAGTCTCTAAGTCTATCCATGTCTCTACAAATGTCCCAGTTTCATTGCTTTCTACAGCTGAGTAATATTCCATTGTACATACTTACCATGTCTTCTTTATCCATTCATCTGTTGATGGACATTTAGGTTGCTTCCATGACCTGCCTATTGTAAATAGTGCTGCAATGAACACTGAAGTGTATGTGTCTTTTTCAATTATGGAGTTCTCTGGGTATATGCCCAGCAGTGGGGTTGCTGGGTCACATGGTAGTTCTATTTTTAGTTTTGCAAGGAACCTCCATACTGTTCTCCATAGTGGCTGTATCAATTTACATTCCTACCAACAGTGCAAGAGGGACCCCTTTTCTCCACATCCTCTCCAGCATTTACTGTTTGCAGATTTTCTGATGATGCCCATTCTAACCAGTGTGAGGTGATACCTCATTGTAGTTTTGATTTGCATTTCTCTAAAAATTAGGGATGTTGAGCAGCTTTTCACGTGCCTCTTGGCCATCCATACGTCGTCTTTGGAGAAATGCCTATTTAGGTCTTCTGCCCATTTTTTGCTTGGGTTGTTTGTTTTTTGATAGAGCTGGATGAACTGTTTATATATTTTGGAGATTAATCCTTTGTCTGTTGACTCGTTTGCAAATATTTTCTCCCATTCTGAGGAGAAAATTTCTAATCTTCATCTTGCTTATAGTTTCCTTTGCTGTGCAGAAGCTTTGAAGTTTCATTAGGTCCCACTCATTTTTGCTCTTATTTCCATTACTCTAGGGGGTGGATCAAAAAAGATCTTGCTGTGATTTATGTTGAAGAGTGTTCTTCCTATGTTTTCCTCTAGGAGTTTTATACTATCTGGCCTTACATTTAGGTCTTTAATCCATATGGAGTTTAATTTTGTGTATGGTGTTAAAGAGTGTTCTAATTTCATTCTTTTACATGTAGCTGACCAATCTTCCCAGCACCACTTATTGAAGAGGCTGCCTTTTCTCCATTGTATATCCTTGCCTCCTTTGTCATAGATTAGTTGATGGTAGTTTATCTCTGGGCTTTCTACCCTGTTCCATTGATCTATATTTCTGTTTTTGTGCCAGTACCATACTGTCTTGATCACTGTAGCCTTGTAGTATAGCCTGAAGTCAGGAAGCCGGATTCCTCCAGCTCTGTCTTTCCTTCTTCAGATTGCTTTGGCTATTCAGGGTCTTTTGCGTTTCCATACAAATTGTAAAATTTCTTGTTCTAGTTCTGTGAAAAATGCCATTGGTAATTTGATCGGGATTGCACTGAATCTGTAAATTGCTTTTGGTAGTAAGTCATTTTCACAATGTTGATTCTTCCAATCCAAGAACATGGTATGTCCCTCCATCTGTCTGTGTCGTCTCTGATTTCTTTCATTAGTGTCTTATAGTTTTCTGAGTACAGGTCTTTTACCTCCTTGGTTAGGTTTATTCCTAGGTATTTTATTCTTTTTGTTGCAATGGTGAATGGGATTGTTTCCTTAATTTCTCTTTCTGATCTTTCATTGTTGGTGTACAGAAATGCAAGAGATTTCTGTGTGTTGATTTTGTATCCTGTAACTTTACCAAATTCATTGATTAGCTCTAGTAGTTTCTGGTGGCATCTTTAGGATTTTGCCTGTATAATATCATGTCATCTGTGAACAGTGACAATTTTACTTCTTTTCCAATTTGGATTCCTTTTCTTTTTCTTCTCTGATTGCTGTGGCAAAGACTTCCAAAACTACGTTGAATAGTAGTGGTGAGAGTGGACACCCTTGTCTCGTTCCAGATCTTAGAGGGAATGCTTTCAGTTTTTCACCACTGAGAATGATGTTTGCTGTGGGTTTGTCATATATGGCCTTTATTATGTTGAGGTAAGTTCCCTCTATGCCCACTTTCTGGGGAGTTTTTAATCATAAATGGGTGTTGAATTTTGTCAAAAGCTTTTTCTGCATCTATTGAGATGATCATGTGGTTTTTATCCTTCAGTTTATTAATATGGTGTATCACATTGATTAATTTGTGTATATTGAAGAATCCTTGCATCCCAGGGATAAACCCCACTTGGTCATGGTGTATGATCCTTTTAATGTGTTCTTGGATTCTGTTGGCTAGTATGTTGCTGAGGATTTTTGCATCTAAATTCATCAGTGATATTGGTCTGTCATTTTCTTCCTTTGTAGTATCTTTGTCTGGTTTTGGTGTGAGGGTGATGGTGGCCTCATAGAATGAGTTTGGGAGTGTTCCTTCCTCTGCAATTTTTTTGGAAGAGCTTGAGAAGGATGGGTGTTAGCTCTTCTCTAAATGTTTGATAAAATTCACCTGTGAATCCATCGGGCCCTGGACTTTTATTGGCATATAGTTGCTTGTAGTAGTCTCTCATGGTGCTTTTTATTTCTGTCGTGTCCATTGTAACTTCTCCTGTTTCATTTCTAATTTTATTGATTTGAGTCCTCTCCCTCGTTTTCTTGATGAATCTTGCTAGAGGTTTATCAATTTTATTTATCTTCTCAAAGAACCAGCTTTTAGTTTTATTGATGTTTGCTACTGTTTTCTTTGTTTGTATTTATTTCATTTATTTCTGCTCTGATCTTTATGATTTCTCTCAATCTACTAACTTTGGGTTTTGCTTGTTCTTCTTTCTCTAGTTTCTTTAGTGTAAGGTTAGATTGTTTATTTGGGATTTTTTTTTTGTATCTTAAGGTAGGATTGTATTGCTATAAACTTCCCTTTTAGAACTGCCTTTGCTGCATCCCATTGGTTTTGGATCCTCGTGTTTTTGTTGTCATTTGTCTCTAGGTATTTTTCAATTTCCTCTTTAATTTCTTCAGTGATCTCTTGTTTATTTCATAGCGTATTGTTTAGCCTCCATGTGTTTGTGTTTTTTACATTTTCCTGTAACTGATTTCTAATCTCATAGCATTGTGATCAGAAAAGATGCTTGATACGATTTCAATTTTCTTGAATTTACTAAGGCTTGATTTATGACCCAAAATGTGATCTATCCTGGAGAATGTTCCATGTGCACTTGAGAAGAACATGTAATCTGCTATTTTTGGAAATAATGTCCCATTGGTATCTATTAACTCAAGCTGATTTATTGTGTCATTTAAAGCTTGTGTTTACTTATCAATTTTCTGTGTGGATGATCTGTCCATTGGTGTAAGTGGGGTGTTAAAGTCTCCCACTATTATTGTGTTACTGTCAATTTCCTCTTTTGTAGTTGTTAGCATTTGCCCTATGTATTGAGGTGCTCCTATATTGGGTGCATAGTATTTATAATTGTTATCTCCTCTTGAATGGATCTCTTGATCTTTATGTAATGTCCTTTCTTGTCTCTTGTAATAGTCTTTAAAGTCTATTTTATCTGATATGAGTATTGCTACTCCAGCTTACTTTTGATTTCCATTTGCATGGAATATCTTTTTCCATCCCCTCACTTTCAGTCTGTATGTGTCCCTAGGTCTGAAGTGAGTCTCTTGTAGACAGTATATATATGGGTTCATATATTGTTTTAAGTAAGTTCTAACATCTCAATTCAGGCAAACAAGAAAATGTGAAAAGAGCCTCAAAACCACATAAAACTTTATAGTGGAAGCACAAGTGTCACAGATTTTAAGTTTGTTTCTAGATTCTCAAATGCATAAGCTGCCATAGATTTAAAAATATAGGAATTCCTCTTGTTAATAAGATACAAATTTTCAAGAGTTGATTTGAGAAAATATCATACACACCATGTATACATTACCTTAGGAAGGTATCCTGCAGCTGATGAGGCATAGTTGCAAAATCAAATGCACAGTAAGACTGGGGAAGAAAAACTTCCATGTTTTTCCGAACTTCTACGGGAGGATTAGTCATAATAGGAGCTGCACTTCCAAAGAAAGGATATGAATACCTAGAATTTAAGAAAAACAAAATCCTACAGTTTACAGATGAGATTTACAGTCAGTTTAAAAAAAAGTAAGTGTAATATGAATATTATGAGCAAATAAACATTTTTTAATAGACAAATAAATGGTACAAATATATTATGGTTTTACTCCTATCACCAACTTCAAAATTATACAAATATTTTCAGTGTTGATATAAAAATCACAGAAATTATAGAGAAAATGCATTATCTGCATAGCACTAGTTTCCAAAGTTGCATTACAAGTCATCTTCCAATGATCCTCTGGGAAATGAGGAGAATACTGGTATTTTGAAGGCAATATACCAAATAAGGAAGAGATAGTTATTTTGACACATCCCAAATAAGACAAAGGTTTAGAAGTGAAAATTACTCCACTAAACAAAGACCTGCCATTTAAGAGTTCCTTGAGGTATATAAATGTAGCAAGTTAACATGTTGTACACATTAAATTCACACAAAAATATGTTTATGAAAAAAATAATAAAACTTAAATGTGGGGGAAAAAAAGGGTTCCTTGAGGGCATGGGTCTTATCTTTTTCATCTTTGCACTCCCAGGATCAAACAGTTTTTGTCATATAGTAAACTGTCAAGAAATGCTTGCTAAATTTAATTTCTAAACTTATTTTTCTTAATAATAATAATGTCCTGATTTTTTATGAGGTAAAAAAACCCTTAGTCAACTCCAAAGGATGCATCCATATACGGGTGAGTCAAAAACCATCTGCACTCTGGTTATATTAAAACTTCTATAAACTCTACAGCCAGCGTGTGGATAAGTTTTGACCCACCTTCATAGCATTCTGTCTATGAACTAATCAACCATGAAAGCAACTCAAATATACTACAAATGAATCAAAGAGTGATATAACACTATTTCTTTCAACATAAGTCACACCAGATTAAATACAATGTCTGACTACTGCTGAACTTCTTTTGTATGTAAAGCCAAATATAAAGACATTGTAATGCTCACTTAAATTTCATTTATAATTTGTTGTTAATAAAACTAGAATTTAAACTCTACTAGAGGAAATTGCTTTTCCTACAAGAAGAATCCTGTGCAAACACTCAATTCCTACACAATTACGTAAACTGAATTTAGGTCATCTCAGAGAGTTCATCCCCTAAAAATTTAACCCCCTACTACAGATGTAATGATTTAAAAGGAAAAAAAAAAGCAAATACAAACTTTTCCTAATATCAGTGTTATCTCACAAATTCCATTAGACAATTACACACTACAGTTTCATATCAATGCAGAGCATCAAACAAAAAATGCCCAACGTTTAAAAAACTGCCTTAAAATGAATCAAAGACAGAAGCAGCAGTCCTTATCATCAAGTGATTTCTATAGAATATTAAGTGGATCATAACTATTTCCTTGGGGTAGAATATTCATTCCCCTTTTCTTTGTCAAGTGAACTACAGCCTCCTTCATGTATTGACATATTTCTGAATCTGTCTTCTTCAATAAGTTGAGTTCTCTGTTTATATGCCCCATGCCCTAATGCTGCGCAAACTATTGGCATATTGTAGGCACTTAATGATTAAACAAATGGCCCTATGGCAAGCAGGAATAAAAAAACTAATATGTGCTTTCTAAGTGGGCTTGTTCAAGGCTTCCTACTCACAGCATCCAATTTTGTTTTATTTCTTATTAAAAAAATATTTTTAACTGAGGGTCCCATATTTTTTTAAATTTATTTTATTTTTTACTTATTGGCTGCATTGGGTCCTCATTGCTGTGCACGTGCTTTCTGTAGCTGCAGAGAGCGGGGGCTACTCTTCATTGCAGTTCACAGGCTTCTTATTGCTGTGGCTTCCCTCTTGCTGCAAAGCATGGGCTCTAGGCTTGCAAGCTTCAGTAGTTGCAGTGTGTGGGCTCAACAGTTGTGGCTCTCAGGCTCTACAGAACAGGCTCAAGTAGTTGTGGCCCACCGGCTTAGTTGCTCCTCAGCATGTGGGATCTTCCCAGACCAGGGCTTGAATCCATGTCCTCTGCATTGGCAGATGGATTCTTAACCACTGTGCCACCAGGGAAGCCCAGCATCCAATTTTAGATCATTCCTGTGCTTCTGGCCAACATCATCTCTAAGTCCCTAAGATCAGTTTCTCCAGCAACAGCAAAGAAAAAAACAAATAGTTCTTTCTTATATAAGCCCTGTGAGAAAAGCTATGTCTATAGGAGAAAACCTTTTCTGGCTTTCAATTTTTAAATAAAAACAACAATTCAGTCATGATTCTTAGCCTCTAACATGAGCTAAGATGTAGAACTTAAGCTGTGAGGACAGATTTCCATTCTATGACTTCACCATCACACTCAGCGCTGGGTCCCTTTGATTCTGTCCATTATTCATACCAAAGCTCAGAGGACTTTGGAAACAACTTGATAAGGAATCAAAGAACTAAAAAATGAGATACAAGTAGGAGTTGATTTATGCATTTGAAAGGCAGATATGCCTCAAATAACAGCAGGAAGCAATGAGCAGTTGCTGACATTCCTGGGAATGGCAATCCAAGATGATGGAAAGATTTTCTGATTTTCTCATTTTAATCACATAAAGACCAAAGATTTTATTACAAATGCTAATGTTTGCTACAAAGTAATTTATGAGGACCTAAAGACTCCAAACTAAAACACATAATAATATTACATTTAATATATTTCTCAGCCAAAAAGTCTATGAAAATGTAATATTATTAAAAACAAGCCATTACTATGTAAAGCCATTCAACTGACTAAAATATGTATTTCAATTCTCTAAACTGAACAGTGTGGACACATTCCACTTCCAGTTCATTAGGTATGGTTTTTAGATTCATAGATATAAAAGGTAGATATTAGGAATATAACCTCCTATTATACGTGAGTGAGTCAAAAATTATCTGCATTCTGGTTCTAGTAAAACTTCTCTTGGCCCCACTGTCTTATCAGTGCTTTCTGTTCAAGGCTACTGGCTCCCCAGTCACTGCTGTGCAGGTGTGAACATGTTACATCAGTTCATTTATAACTGCCATGCAAGCAAAAATGGATGCCCCACTTGTGAAATGCACCAAAGAAGAGCAGTGTGCAGTGATTTCCTTTTTTGTGGTCTAAGGGTGTACCCTGGTGCCATTATTTTATTTATTTATTTATTTATTTATTTATTTACTTTTATTGGCTGTGTTGGGTCTTTGATGCTGCACACGGGCTTTCTCTAGTTGCAGTGAGCGCGGGCTACTCTTCGTTGTGGTGCATGGGCTTCTCACTGCGGTGGCCTTTCTTGTTGCAGAGCACGGGCTCTAGGCGTGTGGGCTTCAGTAGTTGTGGCATATGGGCTCAACAGTTGTGGCTCACGGGCTCTAGAGAGCAGGCTCAATAGTTGTGGCGTACAGGCTTAGTTGCTCCACGGCATGTGGTATCTTCCTGGGGCAGGGTTTGAACCTGTGTCCCCTGCATTGGCAGGCGGATTCTTACCCACTGTGCCACCTAGGAAGTCCCTGGTGCCATTATTTATTGAAGACTTTGTGCACAGTATGGAGAAAGTGTTTTGTCGTGGAGAAGTGTGTATGAATGGATAGAGAGGTTCAATGAAGGTTGCACAAGTGTTAGCCATGTCCACGGCTGATGACAGCATTGAGCATATGCATGAAGTGATTCTGGTGAATAGACAAGTGACAGTGGATTATGTGGCAAATCATTTGCAAATCAGCCATGGCTCTGCCTATGAAATAATCCACGACAGACTCAGGTTTTGAAAAGTTTTTGCTGAAGCCCATATTTCAGATAAAATGCAGAGGACTACTATCCAATGTCGTTGTGATCTTATATAACAATGCATGTCCGCACACTTCTGCCCACACTGTCAACACTCTGCAAAAACTTTGTTTTGAGGTGTTAAAGCATCCTCCCTATAGTCCTGATCTTGCTCCATCAGACTTTCACCTGTTTGGTCCCCTGAAAGCAGCCCTACAAGGACGAAGATTCACTTCTGATGAAGAAGGGAAGAAAGCTGTGCATTTGTGGCTCACAGCTCAGCCTGAAACATTTTTTAATGAGGGAATATGAAAGCTTGTTGACAGATGGACAAAGTATATTGAAAAGCATGGAGATTATGTAAAAAACAAAAAAGTATTTGTCTTTCCTGAAAGTTAATTAAAATAAATTCTACAGCCAGAGTGTGCATAATTTTTGACTCACCCTCGTAATACAGTTTTATAGGAAAATCAGATACTATACTTTCATTATTTTGACCTATGGCACCTTTCCCAGAAACAATACATTTTTAGTTCAAGAATCACTGTATTTTATAAAGGAACATTAACAAATTATTATAAATACTTACAATTATTATATCAGAATAGGCAAGATTGTCACCTCTCATACTACCAATGCCACCCTCAATTAAGTTCAAAGTCATTGGGACATAATAGCCTTACACCCTTTTAGTCTACTGATTTAGCAAGTGTCATAACTTCTTTGGTGACATTTCTCTGCAAACCTCAAACAGAGGAAAGGCATTTCTCCTCAGAAAATAATACTTAGAAACAAAATCAAACCATACCTTAATATACAGTTGACTGGAAAACCAACTTCCAAATCATGGATACTCCTTAAGTCTAGTGAAAAGCAAAAATGATGTGATGTTGCAGGAACAGCAATCTTCTGTCCTGAAGCTGTTTCTGAAGCAATGGATGTAGTCACTGGCTGGGCCAATAAAGCAGGTACAGAAGAACCGATAGCTGAAATGAATATGTAAAAAAAAAAAATTCCACTTGCTAACAATTTCTCTTAAGTTATTCAGATAACTTAGAGATATCATCTCATTTACCTTCAAGCAGACTAGACTATTTGATTTTATAAACATACGAATTGAGGCATAAACTTCTTAAAGTGACTTGTCCAACATTATGCAGGCTTTAATTCCCACTGTAGAACTGTGTAAAAAAAGAGCTTACTCTCACCCTCAACATATATTGCAAAACATAAAAGCATACAGTACCGATGCAGTAATGTATGATAGCAGCCTGGCAGGCACTAACTTATTTCTAAGAGGCAGGTGAATATAACTTATCATTTCAAGGGCTGTATTTTGAGACTTACTGCAGATATAATTCCATCACTTTTAAAAAAATAGTTTGGTTATTTTAGGCACATATGACAGAGTCTAACAAAAAACTAAAACTTGACAGAGAAGGACAAGTATCATATGATATCATTTACATGTGGAATCTAAAAAAATGGTACAAATGGACTTACAAAACAGTAATAGAGTCACAGATGTAGAAAACAAACTTACGGCTACCAGAGGGAAGGGATAAACTGGGAGATTGGGATTGACACATACACACTACTATATATAAAACAGATAATAAGGACCTACTGTATAGCACAGGAACTCTACTCAATACTCTGTAATGGCCTATATGCAAAAAGAATCTAAAAGAGTGGATATATGTATAACTGATTCACTTTACTGTATACCTGAAACTAACACAACATTGTAAATCAACAATACTCCAATAAAAATTAAAAACAAACAAAAAACCTAAAACTTAAAAAGATAGAGATATCTATTCTGATCTTATTATACACCAAAGATGTTTAATGAATGTCCCAAGTCCTGTAGCTACTCAGTGACAGACCTATAACTTGCACCTAAACGTCTAACTCCTAATCCACCACTGTTCTTACAACTTATACTATCAAATATAACTGTAGATTCTTACATAACAGATGGAAAATTTTTATAATAGCAGATAAATATGCTTTCTCAGACTGTCTCAACTTTAGGATCAAAAATGATTATTTTAAGTTTACTATATAAGAAGCAGTTACTATCTCTTCTCTAAAATTCCAATAAATTTGAGATATTGAAGAGTTTGCTAAAAATCTATTTGAAAGAACTATATTATTTTATTTCTTTTGAATAAGCTACTATTTCTAGTATGAAAGTAAATGAAAAATTCTCTTTTTAGAAAATTCTACTATGACAGTTAAATAAATTGCAGTTACTTTAAACTGACTTTTTTTTTTTACATTGGCTCTTTAAAAAACTCAATTTTTACTTAGCACTCAAGAAAACTGTCACAAGCATTTATTAGATGGCTGAAAAATCTATACATAAAGGATCTGTGAAAAGAATACCTTACCCTTTGAATTGGGTTTTGTGTCCTTATCATACTGTAAGCTTTCCACTTCACTTTCTGTTGCATCATCTTTTGTTGGAGGTGACTGGTTGTGAGGTGGAACAGGGGACACGCTTGGTGACTTTGGCCCAGTATGTCTCTTCTCCTTTACAGGGGTTAAAACTCTCTTCTTTGAATGGTGTGGTTCATGTTCATTCTGGGTCTTTAATTCAATTAAAGACTAAAAACAATTTTTAAATAAAGCATAATTTGCAAAGAACTTTCCTTCATAATTAAGCAAAAAACGTGATGTTGTTTTTAAAAAATATTAGCTTCCTTTCCCAGTTTGGATACTCCTAGTCTATTTTTCTTCAAAATTTGCAAATGTTCTTATAGCATCTAGGACCAGAAAAAGGAAGATGAACAGGAAGGAAATATGATATCCAGAGCTCAGTATCAAAATGCAACCCTAATGCATAAGAAGTGATATTCGATAAAAGAAGTCAGGCATAGGTATCCCTGGGAATGGTTATTCCTACCAAGGCATTACAAAGGAGGTCTGTATTACTAAAAAACAAACAAAAAACAAAAAACCCAGAGGTCTAGTACAATTTTCTTCCTTTGCTCCACCATCCTCTAAAAATACATATATATGTCTTTCTAAACTCTCACTTTAGTTCACAACCTACATAAAAATCAGTTCTTTAAAAGAACAGGACACTAAAGTTGATTCTGGGGCTATATGTAATCAAAAAACACATCTTCAAATAAATGTCTCTACTGCCTACAGACAGTATGAGGACTATAAAGCACTACTGAGCCAAGAACCTTATCTTAGCTAAGGTTGAGTCAACCAAAAAAGATCCATTAATGCAGACTACCAGAAGCTAGGTCTAAAAATGTTCTCTTCTACAGGAGTCCCTTTTCTGCCACAGTCACTGACCATGAGGCGGGGGTGTGGGGAATGGCTTCCACTAGACAAGAAGACTGAAATGATAGGCTCTGGACAGTGTCACTTAAGAAGCACGGCAGAAGCCACAGCACTTTTGAGAAGGGTCTTTTTGGAGAGGAGGTTATCATATAATGAAGGCCACTAATTAAGAGCAATAAACACTTTCTTATGTGGGGTAATGCTTCTGAAGCTCAATTCTTGTGACCAATCATGAGTGATGTCAAAGAAGCTGGAGGAGAGGAAGGAGGGTCACTACTTGCCTGGGCGTCTGTGCCTTCTCTCTGCAGAGCCACAGACACTCCCACAGTGGGGGCTAGCTCCACAGGAATAGGTGCAAGCTTTTGTTTGGCTCGGTTAGGAGGGTCAAGGGTAAAAGCACCCTCAACTGTGACTGGGCGATGGTTGATTTCTGTACTACCCTTTTTTAGTAATCCGGTTAAGGGTATTTCTGTACTTCCAAGTGACTGGTCTCCACAGCAAAGATGGATCTAATATGAAAGGGAAAATCAAAATCAGGCTTTATATTTTCTCCTTTATCCTAAACACACAAACTTAACAAAGTTATAAAATTATCCACAGAAGGAAAACAGAATGCAGGTTAGCTTACTGACCTGCAGTGACTAAGCAAGATACTCACACAGATTGTTAAAACTGTCGATAAAGCACAAAATTTACCCAGAACTCAACAATGAAGTTATTCTTTCCATTCTTCCTTTCAGTACTGTATACTCCTATGTAATCACCTTCTCTTTTCTGTGTCTTTGGTGAGCTATGGTTAATATTTTATTATGCTATCTTACATATGCAAATTGTATCATGAATACATGAATTTAAACAGAAAACAAATTCTTCAAGCACTTTTTCTATTTCCATTATAACATTAAACACAGTTGTTAAAAAATAAGTGAGTGAATCCAGTCCTATCTGGAAATTAAAGAACCTCAAATAATTCTGTTTTATTCACCCATAAAACACTATGAATGTTTCTCTTTTTTCTTGCTCTTCCAACTTCATATACAAAACAGAGTGCTTAACAGTAAAAGGTAAAAGAGAATACCTCTGGGGTGGTGGAATGTACCATTAATCACTGCTAGCTTATCAAAACTTCGACATTACCACCCTTTGCAACTACCAAAAAAAAAAAAAAAAAAGGCTGTTTCAGGTATGTGCTACATAACTATTCTTCTCCCTTACTACATTGGGGCCTCAGCAACCTAGTATTCATATGAATAATATGCAATCATTATATAAAAATATTTTTAATTCTAGTATCAGCAATGACCTATAACAGCCTTAACGTATTAGGTGTGATGTTTTTAATGGGCTGGAGAGAATGGATTTTTATGACTTAAATGTCCATGAGAATCAAACTAATAAGTAAGTCAATAGTTTTGGTAAGGAATGGTATGTTAGATATAAGATAAAATTCAAAGTGCTTTTTTCCTGCATTTCATCATTTTATATAACCTTCAACTTTCTAAATACCTTGGATTTAGCAGAACCACCTTTAAAATTTAGTTCCCCTACAATTTCTTAATGCCTCCTTTCAATACCCATGCAAAACGCAAGCAAAGTGTAATGAATGATCATTTTACTATAAAAACAAAGGACTACCCCACCCTACTTCACCACCCATTTCAGTCTCATTAAAATCAATCACAACAAACAGAAAAGTAATTCTGGACTAGATAAGGTTCACTTTTAAATAAAGTCCAGTTTAAAACTGGTTTACAAAACTACTGATTTCAAGAAAAGGTTTCAGAAAGTTGTTTTATCTCTTTGCTCTTAATAGCAATAAGGTGTATAAATTCTGAAATCCAGAGTGTAATCTGTGTGGTGACAGATAATCTCCACTAACAATAAAACCAGCCTGGTGCCCACAGCTTTAAACTCCAGGTACAATTTTTTATTATAAATGACTGATAACTGATCTACCTTTTTCCACAGTAACTAAGTAAGGAGGTGTATCTCCTAAAATTCTGAAGTAACTGCCATGCTATGACTTTACAAGTCAGGATAATTCCTAAAAAATTAAAAGATGTGGCAGAAAGATGATACCCACTTCAGAAATAAGACAGAGTTTAGGTACCTGTTTAATGTTTAAAAAATCATCTCATAAGAAAAAATTTTCTACCATACCTACCTGTAGTTTGGACTGAAGAGCCAGGTAAACACGAAGAATTTCTATACTGCTGCGTATTCGAACAGATGCTCTCTCTGGCTCAAAGTTTGGGTTGATCAAATCATTAAAGGGTTCATTTGTAACATCATTTCCCAATAAAGAATAGTAAAAGAAAAACTCAGGCTGTCTTTCTGGAAGTTTCATGGTACACGGAATTAACTAAACATTTAAGGAAAAAAATAAGATTATTACCTTATAAACTACTAAATGTGCTTACAAATGTCTGATAAACTACAAAAATATTTGCTAAAATTATTTTTTATTTCAAGCCTTAAATTAATAACTTGAAACTTCTAATCTATGCCAAATTACTAGCTTAATTTTTAAAGGTTTATCTTAGACAAGCACAAAGAGACTAAAATATTTTTATACAATTAATGTTGTTTTAAAGTTTACATTTCATTCAATTAGTCAGTGAAGAGCCCATAAAAGTTCTTTTATAAGAAAGTGGTCAAATATTTTACACTGAGCTTTCCTTATTTCCACATATCCTTACACAACCATCCTTTCCATAAATGAGAGAAGGTTTTTAAAAAATCTTAATCCAGGCTATTTACTATAACTTCTTAGTCTGGGGCTTTTAATGGGAAAAAGAAAAAAGCTTTTTAGCTACTCTTACAAAACTTGGATACCTATAAATTAACAGTTACAAAAGGCTGTCTTCCACCAACTGTAAGGAGCCACTGCAGGGGGAACATGGAGCCCTTTACCAATGGAATGTTTACTGGGGTGGAATAAGATGGGAGAGTAGGATGTGAGCTTACTTCTTCTCAAGAAAACACCAAAATCAGTACTAACGGATGAACAACCATCAACAAAAAAAAAAAACATGTAATTTAACAGAAAAGAAATCCTACATCCAAAGACAGAGAAGAAGTCACAATGAGATGGTAGGAGGGACACAATCGTGATAAAATCAAATCCCATACCTGCTGGGTGGGCAACCCACAAACTCAAAAATAATTGTAACACAGAGGTTCTCCCATAGGAGTAAAAGTTCTGAGCCCCATGTAAGAATCCTCAGCCTGGGGGTCTGGAATCAGGAGGAGGAGCCCGCAGGGCACCTGGCTTTGAAGGCCAGAGGGATTTGATCACAGGAAGTCCATAGGACTGGGGGAAACAGAAACTCCACTCTTAGAAAGCACAAACTAGGTCTCCTGTACACCAGGTACCAGGGGAAAAAAGCAGTGACCTCATAAGAGCCTGGACCTAATTGCTAGAATTGGAGGGTCTCCTGCGGAGGCAGGTGGTGGCTGTGGCTCACTGTGGAGATAAAGACACTGGTGGCGGTATCGCTATTTCTGGGGAGTACCCATTGGTGTGAGCCCTCCTGGAAGCTGCCATTTTCTCACTGAGACCTGGCCCCACCCAACAGCCTGTAGGATCCAATGCTGAGATGCCTCAGGCCAAGGAACCAACAGAGCAGGAACATAGCCCCACCCATCAGCAGACAGGCTGCCTAAAGCCTTTCTGAGCCCACAGCTTCCCACTAAACACATCCCTTGACATAGCCCTGCCCACCAGAGGGTCAACATCTAGGTCTACCCACAAGTGCGCAGGAAACAGTCCCTCCCACCAGGAAGCCTATACAAGCCCCTTGGACCAGCCTTATCCACCAGAGGGCAGACAGCAATAGCAAGAAGAATTACAACCCTGCAGCCTGCAGAACAGAAAATGCAATCACAGAAAGATAGACAAAATGACATAACAGAGGAGTGTATCCCAGATGAAGCAACAAGATGAAACCCCAGAAGAACAAGTAAGTGAAGTGGAGATAGGCAATCTACATGAAAAAGAATTCAGAGTAATGACAGGAAAGATGATCCAAGATCCCAGAAAAAGAATGGAGCCACAGACTGAGAAGATACAAGAAATGTTTAACAAAGAGCTAGAAGATCTGAGGAACAAACTAACAGAAACGAACAAGAATTGAAAAGAAACATACACTAGAAAGAATCAATAGCAGAATAAACAAGGCAGAAGAATAGATAAGTGAGCTGGAAGACAGAATGGGGAAAATCACAACCACAGAGCAGAATAAAGAAAAAAAGAATGGAAAGAAATGAGGACGGTCTCAGAGGCTTCTGGGACAACATTAAGCACACCAACGTTCTCAATACAGTAAGTCTCCTACATATGAACCTTCAAGTTGCGAACTTTCAAAGATGCAAATATGCATCTGGTTCCAGCAAGGAACCAGAACCTGTGCCATCAACGTCAGGCATGAGTGAAATTGCAGCTTGCCCTCTGTCTCCTACTGTTGATGATCCTTCAGCTCTACCATCTCCCACCTCCTCTCCCTCCTCCAGTCAGTAACTCTTCTTGCCTGTTCCCTCGATGCCAGCCCTTGTATGCCAGCTATTGTACTGTACTACTGTACTCTTCAAGGTACTGTACTATAAGATTACGAACAAATTGGACTTAGAAATGCACTCTTAGAATGGAGCTCGTTCATGTGTAAGGGACTTACTGTCTAGGGGTCCCAGAAAAAGACAGAGAGAAAGGACCTGAGAAAACATTTGAAGAGATAATAGCTGAAAACATCCCTAACGTGAGAAAAGAAATAGTCACCCAAGTCCAGGAAGCACACAGAGTCCCAGGCAGGACAAACCCAAGAAGGAACATGCCAAGACACATGTTAATCAAACTGACAATAATTAAAGACAAAGAGAAAATATTAAAAGCAATAAGGGAAAAGCAACAAATAACATACAAGTGAATCCCAATAAGGTCATCAGCTGATTTTTCAGCAGAAAGGTGTAGCATGATATATTTAAAGTAATGAAAGGAAAAACCTACAACCAAGAATACTCTACCCAGGGATTTCCCTGGTGGTTCAGTGGTTAAGACACTGCCTTCAAATGCAGAGGATGAGTGTTTGATCCCTGGCTGGGTAACTAAAATCCAACGTGCCACAGGACAACTAAGCCCACGTGCTCTAGAGCTAACGTGCCACTAGAGCCTGCGTGCTGCTACTACTGAGCCTGCACACTCTGGAGCCTGCATGCCACAACTAGAGAGCCTGCATGCCACCACTAGAGAGCCTGTGCACAACAACTATTGAGCCCACATGCTCTGGAGCCCGCATGCCACAACTAGAGAGCCTACACACCGCAAGTACTGAGCCCACACACCACAGCAAGAGAGAAGCCTACATGCTGCAACGAAGAGGCCACGTGCCGCAATGAAAGATCCTGCATCCTGCAATGAAGATCCATGTGCCACAACTAAGACCTGATGCAGCCAAATAAATTAATTAATAAAAAAAAAATACTCTACCCAGCAAGGCTCTCATTCAGATTTGACAGAGAAATCAAAACCTTTACAGCAAAAGCTAAGAGAATTCAGCACCACCAAACCAGCTTTACAACAAATCCCAAAGGAACTTCTCTAGGCAGAAAAGAAAAGGACACAACTAGAAACAAGAAAATTACAAATGAGAAAGCTCACCAGTAAAGGCAAACATAAAATAAAGGTACACACACAAATCTGTTCAGAAGGGAACAGTAGGGAGGTTCCTTAAAAAACTAAAAACAGAGCTACCATATAATCCAGCAATCCCACTCCTGGGCATATGTCCAGAGAAAACCATGGCTTGAAAGGATACATACACCCCAATGTTCATCACAGTGCCATTTTCAATAGCCAAGGCATGGAAACAACCTAAATGTCCACCAACAGATGAAGTAGCCATTAAAAAGAATGAAATAAAGCCATCTGCAGCAATATGGATGGATCTAGAGATTATTATACTAAGTGAAGTCAGTCAGACAGAGAAATACAAATATCATGTGGTATAGCTTATATGCAGAATCTTTAAAAATATGATACAAATGAACTTATTTATAGAACAGAAACAGATTTACAAACTTAGAAAAAGGACTCATGGTTACCAAAGGGGAAAGGTGGGGAGGAGGGATAAACTGGGAGTTTGGGATTGACATAAACACACTACTATAGATAAAATAGATAAGCAACAAGGACCTACTGTATAGCACAGGGAACTCTGCTCAATGTTCTGTAATAACTAAAATAGAATAGATATATGTATATTTATAACTGAGTCATTATGCTGTACACCTGATACTAACACAACATTGTAAATCAACTACAGTCCAATATAAAATTAAAAAAAAAAGGGGGGGGGATGTCTTCCAAACTAGGAGTGTTACTTCTCAAAGCTGGTAGTTTCATGGCCACATGACATGAAAACATGGGATTCTTGTCCCACAAAATGCAAAATACCTTCTAACAGACCTTTAATGTTTGCTAGCACATTGTTAAAAGTAACAAACTATAAGTAATTGACATGTTCATCAACAGGAGATGGCTTAAATATATTATAGTTATCATACGATATGGCTGCTAAATAATGATATACTGACATAAAAGTTATCTAAGACATTTTTAGGTCAAAAAAACCTTACATGACAGTTTATATCATTTGTGGAAATAAAAGTACTAACCACTTAGATTAAAACAATGCAGTACTACTGAGTGCATACTAGTCAACAGTTACTTATTTTGTATTAAATAATAACTTACATAAAATAAGTTATTTTAATCCTATACTTCAAAATGTATTTGTTTAATTGATTAGACTTTAATCATGTAGATTTATATTTATTGAGAGCCAGGACCTATGTACCTGTAGTTGTTAAGAGCACAAATTCTGGAGTAAGCCTCAACCCTCAACCTTGGTTCCACCAATGGCTTGCTATGAGACTTTAGACAAGTACTTAATCACTCTGTACCTCTGTTTCTCTTAGGTTTATTGGAAGGATTAAAAGAGATAATATATGTTCAGCTCTACAATTCTGCCTAGCACACAGCTATTATGTGAATGGGAAGATACCCGAGGAAAAAAATATACTGCCTTTATGGGTAACTGTTTCTGAGGTGTTTAATTAAAAGACTTCATTTACTTTCTTCCATAGTCAGAAAGCAACAAAAATTTTAAGAAATAAAGATAGCCCTTTTATATTTCATAGTACATTTAATTCTAAGTAATTCCCACTTAAGAGAAGAAATGCTTTTAAAAATCCTTTATCATCCTTGGAGTTAGAAACAGGTTTTTTTGCCCTGATTTCAATATTTAAAAAGGAAGCAAGATTATCATCATCCAGTATTCTTACTCTAACCTCACTCTTGCATTCTACCACTTTACAGTATTAATGTTCTAAGTCACTTATTTGTATCTGAAAGGTATGTTTGTTTGTTTATCACTAGATGCTTTCTCACACTGCCTTTGAGTAGCTTGAAAAGAACAAAACAAAATTGCCATTTTTAAAAATCCTTGGCCTGTCCATAAAAAATGAAAAAAGCAAACAAGTATCAAGGGATGAATAAACTGTTGGGCTTAATTTTTTGTGTTTTTAAAAATTATTGTAAAATACATGTAAAAGAAAATTTATCATTTTAACCATTAAAAACTATACAGTTCAGTAACATTAAGAATATTCACGATGTGTACAACCATCACCACTACATAGTTCCAGAACTTTTCCATCACCCCAAACAGAAACACCAGAACTATTAAGCAGCCACTCCCATCCTGCTCCCCCACAATTTCTCCCACCCCTGGTAACCATAAATCTGCTTTTTGTCTCTATGGGTTTGCCTATTCTGGATATTTTATATAAATGGACTCATACAGTATGTCACCTTTTGTGTCTGGCTTATTTCACTCAGCATGTTTACAACACTCATCCTTGTTGTAGCATGTATCAGTACTTCATTTCTTTCATAGTTGAATAATACTGTGTGTGTGTGTATATATATATTTTTTGTTAAACCATTCACCCATAGATGGACATCTGGGTTATTTCTGTGATATTCTGGGATATTGCGAACAGTACTGCTATGAACATTTATGTACAAGTTTTTATTTGAATGCCTTGTTTTCAATTCTTATGATAAATACCCAGTACTGAAATTGCTCGGTTCTATGGTAATTCTGTTTAGTCTTTTTTTTTTTAATAAACTGATTTATTTATTGATTTTAAAATTTTATGTATTTACTTATTTTTTAATTTATTGGCTGCACTGAGTCTTCATTACTGCACGCAAGCTTTCTCTAGTTGTGGAGGGGGCACTACTCTTCATTGCAGTGCACAGGCTTCTTATTGCAGGGGCTTCTCTTGTTGCAGAGCACAGGCTCTAGGTGCGCGGGATCAGTAGTTGTGGTGCATGGGGCTTAGTTGCTCTGCGGCATGTGCGATCTTCCTGGACCAGGGATTGAACCCGTGTCCCCTGCATTGGCAGGCAGATTCTTAACCACTGTGCCACCAGGGAAGCCCCTGTTTAGTCTTTTGAGGAACCTACTTGGCTTAATTTTTATCTGAGATAGAAAATAACTTAGCAGACATCAATCTGTTTTTTATTTTTAACTAAACCGAGTGATTTGTCCTAATAAGTTACTTTGTATTGCCAAGAACTACATTAGTTTTAGTTGTGGATTCAGTAGGTGAATTACCTACAATGAGCTTTCACAGTATAAATATAGGTTCACACATACAAACTACATGTTAAGCACGTTAGTTTTCTCTCATTCCTCATGCACACCCACAAAGCTGGTACTGTTGCCACCATACAAGTGAGAAAGTTCAAGCCTAAGAAATGTTAAGTGAGTTGCCTAAATTAAAGAAGCTAGCAAGTAGTGAGAATAAGAGTCCAACTCAAATTGATCTGACTCCAAAACCCCTTCAGAGGCAAGAGAGTAAAATATAGGAAAAACAGAATATGGAGAGTGACCATAAGGCCAGAAATTCCTAGGACACAAAGTAGTTAGCACACGCCTATTTCACAAAACACAAGTGATTAATAAACAATTATGCCTTTCTAGAGAGTTGAAAAAATATTTTAAAAATAAAGTAGCAAATTTTAATACTTTGCAGGTATTTAACAACATAGCAAAAACACAGTAGACTCATTATCTAATGTACGTTCTGATGTGGTTAATGAACAGACAGTGGACACAGAGCTTCCCCCTGCAACCAGCAAGGCATATAAAGCCAGGGCAATCCACAATAAGAGCTTTATGAAGAGAAGGAAAAAAATAAGGAAACTGATGGAGAAAGAAAAAAGCACATATATATTGTCAGTGAGGAAATGACAGTACCAAATTGGGAGAGAAAAAATAAAGCTCAAAGAATATGTATATACAAAAAGTACTTTCTGTAGTGGACATGAATTCAGTGTGACAAAGCTTAACATATTTTCTGAGAAAAATCTTTACCTGCTAAATCTTACTAAAATTTAGTGTGGTGACTAACTCTTATTTCACTTATGAATGTGGATTATCTGGGAAATATATACCTCTAAGAAAGTGACTAGTCTGATAAAAATTTTAAAGTCATGTCATATTCTCTATTTTTAAAAGTATTAATTTATTTCAGGTGCTACAGGTCGATATAATGTCAAAAAAAACTAGACTTGATCCTTAAAAGGACAATGAAATACCAGCTACTTTTGTGCTGAGCTATCGCTGGGAAGAGGCAATTGGCCATGGGCCCTGAGCATCCCTGTACATTTGTGCTTAAGTGTACCAAGACTGCAAGGCTCTGACCACTCTTACCCAGGCCATCTCCCAGCATTGTTTATGCAGCTCATAACTTTGATAAGGTAACGTGTCTTCCCAAATACCAACACTGCTCGTAGTAAAAGTGGTACATTCCTTAAGTTCTGTGTTCCTCAGCTGTGACACATGCCCAGTGGAGTATGGAACAACCACCTGGCCCCTCCATGTTGCCTCCATGGGACTTGGAGTAGGGGGAACTGAAAGAAATATGCTGATATTCATGTTGCTTGCTGTGCTGAGTAATATACTCCTTTGTCTCTGACCCAAGAATCTTCTGTCTTCTGGCAGCATGCAGGCTAATTTGTTAGTATGTAAATAAAGTAAAATTTAACCCCAGACCTGATAGCTATTAAGGTATGACTGAGATAATGTTCCCAATATTGTATATTTCTCCAAAAAGTAAAGTTTTTAATACTTAGAAAAAAACCATTTCATACCAGTCTTTATAATGTCACACAATACAATGTGAAACAATGCTTATTTATAGTCTTTCTTCTAAACTCTGACTTAATTTATTATCTCACTATCAAGATCACCCCAAATTATTCTTTTCCTAAAACAAAAATGCTTTCTGATATGAAAGAAAACATTTTTCTAAATTATTTTTTAAGTCCACATGGAAGTTTTTTTTAATATCTAAAAGACAGATTTTAAAAATAAAATGTTTTTCAAGTTCTTTGTGAATCACAAATCTCACCTGTTCCAACTGGGTGGCAAATGCGATGGTCACAGACATAATGAAGAAGTCAGTACAATACTCTGCTGGTCCAATCTGATGGTAGCCTCCCTCCTCATTCAGCACTGCCACAATGTCCTTTGGGTCAAGTCCAGATAGGCTGGCAGGTACTTTATGGAAAAAAAACAAACTACATTGTAGTTTACCATAAACCATTATAATATTTAGAAAGCTGGTTACACTTTTTAATTTACTTGGCAGTTTTCACAAACACAGGTAATATCTCAGTAAGGTTTCCTTTGACTTCAATTTAATAAATCACATAGAAATGGCATCACAGTGATGCAAGGATTCTTCAATATACAGAAATCAATCAATGTGATACACCATATTAACAAATTGAAGGATAAAATCCACATGATCATCTCAATAGATGCAGAAAAAGCTTTTGACAAAATTTAATACCCATTTATGATAAAAACTCTCCAGAAAGTGGGCACAGAGGGAACCTACCTCAACATAATAAAGGCCATATATGACAAACCCACAGCAAACATCATTCTCAACAGTGAAACCCTGAAAGCATTCCCTCTAAGATCAGGAACAAGACAAGGATGTCCACCGTTTCCACCACTATTCAACGTAGTTTTGGAAGTCCTTGCCACAGCAATCAGAGAAGAAAAAGAAATAAAAGGAATCCAAATTGGAAAAGAAGTAAAACTGTCACTCTTTGCAAATGACATGATACTATACATGCAAAATCCTAAAGATGCCACCAGGAAACTACTAGAGCTAATCAATGAATTTGGTAAAGTTACAGGATACAAAATTAACACACAGAAATCTCTTGCATTCCTATACACTAACAACGAAAGATCAGAAAGAGAAATTAAGGAAACAATCCCATTCACCACTGCAACACAGAGAATAAAATATCTAGGACTAAACCTAACTAAGGAGGTAAAAGACCTGTACTCAGAAAACTGTAAGATACTGATGACAGTAACCAAAGATGACACAAACACATGGAGAGATATACCATGTTCTTGGTTTGGAAGAATCAACATTGTGAAAATGTCTATACTACCCAAAGCAATCTACAGATTCAATGCACTACGTGTCAAATTACTAATGGCACTTTTTATACAATTAGAACAAAAAATCCTAAAATTTGTAAGGAAACATAAAAGACCCCAAATAGCCAAAGCAATCTTGAGGGAAAAACAAACGAAGCTGGAGGAATCAGACTCCCTGACTTCAGACTATACTACAAAGCTACAGTAATCAAAACAGTATGGTACTGGCACAAAAACAGAACAATAGGTCAGTGGAACAGGATAGAAAGCCCAGAGATAAACTACCATCAACTAATCTATGACAAAGGAGGCAAGGATATACAATGGAGAAAAGGCAGCCTCTTCAATAAGTGGTGCTGGGAAGATTGGTCAGCTACATGTAAAAGAATGAAATTAGAACACTCTTTAACACCATACACAAAATTAAACTCCATATGGATTAAAGACCTAAATGTAAGGCCAGATAGTATAAAACTCCTAGAGGAAAACATAGGAAGAACACTCTTCAACATAAATCACAGCAAGATCTTTTTTGATCCACCCCTGAGAGTAATGGAAATAAAAACAAAAATAAACAAGTGGGACCTAATGAAACTTAAAAGCTTTTGCACAGCAATGAAAACTATAAATAGGACAAAAAAACAACCCTCAGAAAGGGAGAAAATATTTGCAAATGAACCAACAAAGGATTAATCTACAAAATATATAAACAGTTCATCCAGCTCAATATCAAAAACACAAACAGCCCAATCAAAAAACGGGAAGAAGACCTAAATAGGCATTTCTCCAAAGACGACGTATGGATGGCCAAAAGGCACGTGAAAAGCTGCTCAACATCACTAATTATTAGAGAAATGCAAATCAAAACTACAATGAGGTATCACCTCACACTGGTTAGAATGGGCATCATCAGAAAATATACAAACAATAAATGCTGGAGAGGGTGTGGAGAAAAGGGGTCCCTCTTGCACTGTTGGTGGGAATGATACAGCCACTATGGAGAACAGTATGGAGGTTCCTTGCAAAACTAAAAACAGAACTACCATAAGACCCAGCAATCCCACAACTGGGCATATATCCAGAGAAAACCATAATCCAAAACCACATATGCACCCCAATGTTCACTGCACCACTATTTACAATAGCCAGGTCGTGGAAGCAACCTAAATGTCCATCAACAGATGAATGGATAACGAAGACGTGGTACATATATACAATGGAATATTACTCAGCTATAAAAAAGAACGAAATTGGGACATCTGTAGAGACATGGATGGACCTAGAGACTGTCATATAGAGTAAAGTCAGAAAGAGTAAAACAAATATTGTATATTAACACATATATGCAGAATCTAGAAAAATGGTACAGATCAACTGGTTTGCAAGGCAGAAATAGAGACACAGATGTAGAGAACAAACATATGGACATCAAGGGGGAAAGCTGGGGGGGTGAATTGGGAGAATGGGATTGCCATATATACATTACTAATAAGAAAAACATCTCAAATTGTACACTTTAAATATATGCAGTTTATTGTATGTCAATTATATCTCAATAAAAGTTCTTAAAAAAAAAAAGACATGTGCAGAAAATTAACCATCACAGAGATAAAATGGCATAGTAGAGGATGTAGGCTCACCTCTTCTCAAGAAAACACCAAAATCACAATTAATTGATGAACAAACACTGACAATAAAACTGCTGGAAACTACCAAAAAAGAAATCCTACATCCAAAGACAAGAAGCCACAAAGAGAGGGTAGGATGGGCACAAAAGCGATAAAGGCAAATCCCATTCCCACTGGGTGGGTGACCCACAAACTGGAAAATACTTATGTCACAGAGGTTTTCCCACAGGAGTGAAAGTTCTGAGCCCCAAGTCAGAATACCCAGAATGAAGGTCTGGCATGGGGAGAAGGAGACCCCAGAGCAAAGTGACTTTGAAGGCCAATGGGGTTTGATCACAGGAAATCCACAGGATTGGAGGAAACAGAAACTCCACTCTTGGAGGGTGCACACAAGGTCTCATGCGCACAAGGAAGCAGGTGGAAAAGCAGTGATCTCACAGAAGCCTGGGGCAGATCTACGTGCTGGTATTGGAGGGTCTCTAGTAAAGGCGAGGAGCTGCTGTGGCTCACTGCAGGGACAAACACATTGGTGGCAGTATTTCTGGGGAGTACCCATTGGTGTGAGCCCTCCTGGAGGCTGCCATTTTCTCCCCAAGATCTGGCCCCACCCAACAGACTGTAGGCTCCAGTGCTGGGCCAAGCAACCAACAGGACAGGAACACAGCCCAGCCAATCAGCAGACAGACTGTCTAAAGTCTCTCTGAGCCCACAGCTTCCAACTAAACACAACCCTTTACACAGCCCTGCCCTTGACCCCCCTGAGAGGGTCAAGACTCAGGTCCAATGCTCTAACCAAAAGACACAGACTAGCTGAATGGATACAAAAACAAGACCTGTATATATGCTATCTACAAGAGACCCATTTCAGACCTAGAGACACATACAGACTAAAAGTGAGGGGATGGAAAAAGATATTATATGTAAATGTAAACCAAAAGAAAGCTAGAGTAGCAATACTCATATAAGACAAGACAGATTTTAAAATAAAGACTATTACAAGAGACAAGGAAGGTCAATACATAATGATCAAAGGATCAATTCAAGAAGAAGATATAACAATTGTAAACATCTATGCTCCCAACATAGGCGCACCTCAATACATAACACAAATGCTAACAGCCATAAAAGGAGAAATTGACAGTAACACAATAATAGTGGGGGACCTTTAACACCCACTTACACCAATGGACAGATCATCTAAACAAAAAATAAATAAGGAAACACAATCTATAAATCACATAGGAGACCAAAACAGATTTAACTTATATTTACAGGACATTCTACTCCAAAGTGGCAGAATACACATTCTTCTCAAGTGCTCACAGAACATTCTCCAGGATAGATCACATTTTGGGTCACAAATCAAGCCATAGTAAAGTTAAGAAAATTAAAATTGTATCTATCAAGCATCTTTTCTGACCACAATGCTATGAGATTAGAAATCAATTACAGTGAAAAGAAAACTATAAAAAATACAAACACATGGAGGCTAAACAATACGCTACGAAATAACCAAGACATCACTGAAGAAATTAAAGAGGAAATTGAAAAATTAAAGAGGAAATTGAAAAATTAAAGAGGAAATTGAATAGAAACAAATGACAAAAAAACATGATGACCCAAAACCTATGGGATGCAGCAAAAGCAGTTCTAAGAGGAAAGTTTATAGCAATACAATTCTACCTCAAGAAACAAGAAAAATCCCAAATAAACAACCTAACCTTACACCTAAATCAACTAGAGAAAGAAGAACAAACAAAACCCAAAGTTAGCAGAAGAAGAGAAATCATAAAGATCAGAGCAGAAATAAATGAAATAGAAACAAAGAAAACAATAGCAAACATCAATAAAACTAAAAGCTGGTTCTTTGAGAAGATAAATAAAATTGATAAACCTCTAGCAAGACTTATCAAGAAAAAGAGGGGGAGGACTCAAATCAATAAAATTAGAAATGAAACAGGAGAAGTTACAACGGACACGACAAAAATAAAAAGCACCATGAGAGACTACTACAAGCAACTATATGCCAATAAAATGGACAACCTGGATGAAATGGACAGATTCTTAGAAAGGTATAACCTTCCAAGACTGAATCAGGAAGAAATAGAAAACATGAACAGACCAATCACAAGTAATGAAATTGAAACTGTGATTAAAAATCTTCCAACACACAAAAGTCCAGGCCAGATGGATTCACAGGTGAATTTTATCAAACATTTAGAGAAGAGCTAACACCCATCCTTCTCAAGCTCTTCCAAAAAATTGCAGAGGAAGGAACACTCCCAAACTCATTCTATGAGGCCACCATCACCCTCACACCAAAACCAGACAAAGATACTACAAAAGAAGAAAATTACAGACCAATATCACTGTTGAATTTAGATGCAAAAATCCTCAACAACATACTGGCCAACAGAAACCAAGAACACATTAAAAGGATCATACACCATGACCAACTGGGGTTTATCCCTGGGATGCAAGGATTCTTCCATACACACAAATTAATCAATGTGATACACCATATTAACAAATTGAAGGATAAAAACCACATGATCATCTCAATAGATGCAGAAAAAGCTTTTGACAAAATTCAACACCCATTTATGACAAAAACTCCCCAGAAAGTGGTCATAGAGGGAACCTACCTCAACATAATAAAGGCCACATACGACAAACCCACAGCAAACATCATTCTCAGTGGTGAAAAACTGAAAGCATTCCCTCTAAGATCAGGAACAAGACAAGGATGTCCACCATCTCCACTACTCTTCAACATAGTTTTGGAAGTCCTTGCCACAGCAATCAGAGAAGAAAAAGAAATAAAAGGAATCCAAACTGGAAAAGAAGAAGTAAAACTGTCACTGTTCGCAGATGACATGATACCAGGGGGCAGACAGCAGAAGCAAGAAGAGTTAACAACCCTGCAGACTGTGGAACAGAAATGGCAATCACAGAAAAGACAGACAAAATGACACAACTGAGGAATATGTCCCAGACAAAGGAACAAGATAACCCCAGAAAGTGGTGATAGGCAATCTACATGAAAAAGTATTCAGAGTAATGATAGGAAAGATGAACCAAGATCTCAAAAAAAGAATGGAGGCAGAGACTGAAAAAGATATAAGAAAGAGTAGAAGATTTAATAAAGAGCTAGAAGATCTAAAGAACAAGCAGAGATGAACAATACAAGAACTGAAATGAAAAATACACTAGAAGAAGTCAAAAGCAAAATAAATGAGGCAGAAGGACAGATAAGTGAGCCAGAAGACAGATGGTAGATACAGTGTTGCAGAACAAAATAAAGGAAAAAAAATGAAAAGATATGAGGACAGTCTAAGAGACTCATGTGACAACATTAAAGGCAAAAACATTCACATTATTGCTGTCTCAGAAGAGAGAGAGAAAGGGCCAGAGAAAATATCTGATGAGATTATAGCTGAAAACTTTCCTAACATGGGAAAGGAAACACTCACTCAAGAAAGCACAGAGAGTCCCAGGCAGGATAAACCCAAGGAGGAACAAAGGTCAATATCACTAATGAACACAGAGGCAAAAATCCTCAACAAAAAACTAGCAAACCAAATCCAACAATAAATTAAGAGGGTCAAAGATCATGATTAAGCAGGATTTACCCCAGGGATGCAAGGATTCTTCAATATCTGCAAATCAATCAGTGTGATACACCACATTAACAAACTGAAGAATAAGAAACATATGACCATCTCAGGAGATGCAGAAAAAGCTTTTCACAAAATTCAATACCCACTTATGATTAAAAACTTTCCATAAAGTGGGCAAAGAGAGAACCTACCTCAACATAACAAAGGCTATATATGACAAACACACAGCTAACACCATTCATAGTGGTGAAAAGCTGAAACCATTCCATGTAAGATCAGGAACAAGACAAAGATATCCATTCTCACCACTTCTATTCAACATAGTTTTGGAAGTCCTAGCCATGGCAAACAGAGAAGACAAAAAAATAAGAGGAACCCAAATTGGCAAAGAAGTAGTAAAACTGTCACTGTTCGCAGATGACATGATACTATACAAAGAAAATCCTAAAGATGCTACCAAAAAACTACTAGAGCTCAATAATGAATTTGGTAAAGTTGCAGGATACAAAATTAATACACAGAAATCTCTTGCATTTCTATACACTAACAACGAAAGATCATAAGAGAAATTAAAGAAACAATCCCATTTATCATCACATCAAAAGCAATAAAATACCTAAGAATAAACCAACCTAAGAAAACAAAAGACCTGTACTCTGAAAATATTAAGATGCTGGTGAAAGAAATCAAAGATGTCACAAACAAATGGAAACATATACCATATTCTTAAATTGGAAGAATCGATATTGTCAAAATGACTATACTACCCAAGGCTATCTACAGATTTAACGCAATACCTATAAAATTACCAATGGCATTTTTTGCAGATCTAGAACAGAACATTTTTAAATTTGTATGGAGACACAAAAGACCCCGAACAGCCAAAGCAATCTTGAGACAGAAAAACAGAGCTGGAGGAATCAGGCTCCCTGACTTCAGACCATACTACAAAGTTACAGTAATCAAAACAGTATAGAAGTGGCACAAAAACAGAAATATAGATCAATGGAACAGGATAGAAAGCCCAGAAATAAACCCACAGACCTATGGTCAATTAATCTTTGACAGAAGAGGCAAGAATATACAATGAAGAAAAGACAGTCTCTTCAATAAGTGGTGCTTGGAAAACCGGACAGCCATGTAAAAGAATGAAATTAGAACATTCTCTAATACCATACACAAAAATAAACTCGAAATGGATTAAAGACCTAAATGTAAGACCAGATACTATAAAACTATTAGAGGAAATCATAGGAAAAAAAACTCTTCGACATAAATCACAGGAATATCTTCTTCAATCAATCTCCTAGAGCAATGGAAATAAAAACAAAAATAAACCAATGGAATAAAAATAGAATTACCATATGATCCAGCAATCCCACTCCTGCACATATATCTGGAGAAAACTATAATTTGAAAAGATACATGTACCTCAGTGTTCAGTGCAGCATTATTTACAATAGACAGAACATGGAAGCAACCTAAACGTCCATCAACAGGTGAAGGATAAAGATAAACATAGAAAGATAAAGATAAATGGATACAGAAGATGTGGTACATATATACAATGGAATATTAGTCAGCCATAAAAAAGAATGAAAGAATGCCATTTACAGCAATATGGATGGAGATTATCATACTAAGTAAGTCTGACAGAGAGACTAATATCGTATGATACAGCTTATACATGGAATCTTAAAAAAAAAAATGATACAAATAAACTTATTTACAAAACAGAAACAGACTTACAAACTTAGAAAACAGACTCATGGTTACCAAAGGGGAAAGGTGGGGAGGAGGGATAAACTGGGAGTTTGGGATTGACATATACACACTACTATAGATAAAATAGATAACCAACAAGGACTTACTGTATAGCACAGGGAACTCTACTTAATATTCTGCAATAACCAAAACAGGAGAAGAATTTGAAAAAGTATAGAGGGACTTCCCTGGTGGTGCAGTGGTTAAGAATCTGCCTGCCAACGCAAGGGACACGGGTTCAATTCCTGGGCCGGGAATATCCCACATACCACAGAGCAACTAAGCCCGTGCACCACAGTTACTGAGCCTGTGCTCTAGAGTCCACATGACACAACTACTGAGGCCACATGCTGCAACTACTGAAGCCTGCGCACCCAGAGCCCGTGCTCCACAACAAGAGAAGCCACTGCACTGAGAAGCCCACACACCACAACAGAGTAGCCCCTGCTCACCACAACTAGAGAAAGCCTGCGCGCAGCAACAAAGACCCAGTGCAGACAAAACAAAACAAAAAACCCAAAACAAAAACAAAAAAAGAGAAAAAGAACAGGTATACATACACATACAACGCAATCACTCTGCTCCACACCTGAAAGTAACACATTGTAAATCAATTATACTTCAATATAAAGTAAAATTTTTTTTTAAACTACTATCAAAAAATAAAATAAAATACCATTTACATCAGCACCCAAAACAAATACTTAGGAATAAATCTAACAAAATATGCAGAAGATCTACATGACGTAAACTATAAATGTGATAAACAAAATCAAAAAGAACTAAATAAATGGAGAAATATTCTATGCTCATAAATAAGACAATTCAATATTGTCAAGATGTCAGTCCTTCCCAACTTGATGTATACAATCAATGCAATCCCATTCAAAATCCTAGCAAGTTATTTTATGGACATGGACAAAATGATTCTAAAGTTTACATGGAGAAGCAAAAGATCCAGAACAAGCAACTCAATATTGAAGAACAACAAAGTTGGAAGACTGATACTATTCAACCTCAAGACTTACTATAAAGCTACAGTAATCAAGACAGTGTGGTACTGGTGAAACAGACACAAAAATCAATGAAATAGAATAGAGAGCCCAGAAATAGGTCTACATAAATACAGTCAACTGATCTTTGACAAAGCAGCAAAGAAAATAGAGCAAAGATAGTCTTTCAACAGTGTGCTAGAACAACTGGACATCCACATGTGAAAAAATGAATATAGCCACAGACCTCAAAACCTTCACAAAAATTAACGCAAAATGGATCATAGACCTAAGTGTAAAGCACAAACCTTTATTAAATCATAAAAGACAATATAGGAAAAGCCTGGATGACCTTGGGTACGATAATGACTTTATAGATACAACACCATAAGTATGATGCATGAAAGAACTGATGAGCTGAATTTCATTAAAATTTAAAAACTTCTGCTCTACTAAAGACAATGTCAAAAGAACGAGAAGACAAGTCACAGACTGGAAAAAATATCTGCAGAAGAGACATTTGATAAAGGACTGTTATCCAAAATATACAAAGAACTCTTAAAATGCAGCAAAAGAGAACACACAACCAATCAAAAAATGGGCAAAAGAGCTAAACAGACACATCACTTAAGAAGATATACTGATGGCAAGTAAGCACATGAAAAGACATTAACATCATTTATTACTAGGGTATGCAAATTAAAACAATGATATACCATTACACATCTATTAGAATGAACAAAACCGAAAACACTGACAACACCAAATGCTGACAAGGATGTGGAGCAACAGGAACTCTCATTCATTGCTGGTGGGAATGCAAAATGGTACAGCCACTTTGGAAGACAGTGTATTGGTTTCTCACAAAATTAAATATATTCTTAACCATATACTCTTACAGTTTGGCAGTTTCTTATAAAACTAGGCATGCTTTTACCCTAGGATTCAGTAATCATTCTCCTTCATATTTACCCAAATGAATTGCAAACTTAGGTCCACTCAAAAGCCTGCTCAGGGATATCTGTAACAGCTTCATTCCTAATTGCCCCAACTTGGAAGCAACCAAGACATCCTTCAGTAGCTGAGTGGATAAATAAACAGTGGTACATACAAACAAGGGAATATTATTCAGCTCTAAAAAGCAATGACCTATAAAGCCACAAAACAACATGGAAGAAACTTAAATGCATATTACTAAGTGACAGAAGCCAATCTGAAAAGGCTACATGCTACATGATTCCAACAATACAACATTCTGAAAAAAGCAAAACTAGAGATAGTAAAAAGGTCAGTAGTTGCCAAGGGTTAGAGAGGCAGGAGGGATGAACAAGCAGAATACAGAGGATTTTTAGGGCAGCAAAACTTAGTACCCCCCACTCAATTTTGTTGTGAACCTAAAAACACTCTAAAAAAGGTTTATTAATTAAAAAATGAAAAAAAATGAGGGTTTTCTTAAATTACAGCTGAGTTAATACAGACCAGTATAAGCATTTTTGGCTTTCCTGCACTCATCCAAGGAAGAAAATTTTCCTAAGTAGCAATTTTTATAAACAATGTGAAATTCTGCTTTGTTCTGTTAACTATCAAAGACGATCTTTCCCTATTTGTAACTTTTATAAACAAGAGCTAAGAGCAACAAGTGTTCATGTGTAGCAATGTCACATTTGTCGGCTGCGGCTGCTCTACAGTAAAATTGTTTACACTGGTGCATTTACCTTCCTCTAATACCTCCTCTCCCCTCCCTTCCTGAAGTGCTAGTCCACAGATTTAACTTCTCAGAGAATAACCTTAGAGATGATACACAAACCTTTTCCATCTCGGGGAGGCGCTCCCTTTGCTTTAAAACTATCCACTGGTGCCTTTGTATCTGTTTCCAAAGCAATGCTTATCTGTATCTCAGACTTGAACTTGGTGTATTTATTACTCAGCAACTGGTACCATTTTGGTGCCTAGAGAGTAATAACAAAACAAAAGCAAAACTTCTTAATAGTTAATAGGAAATAAACAGCAGTGGGAAATGTTCTGTAAGGTTCTAAATATATTTCCTATAGTTTCTCAATACTTCCTCCTCTTTTAAAGTATTTTTCCCCCACAATTTCCTCAAAAGAAATTAACCCTGCTTAAGAAACTAACTGAATTTCCTCTTGAAAAAACCAGGTAAAAGTTTAGATTGCCTTCCTTGTTTCTACTCCTGTGCTTCAACAAGTAACAACATATTAAAGAGGAGGAAACGCAATACGAGTATTTCTTTCTACCTTCACTCTTACACCCCCAATCTCACTTCATCCCTTATAACAACAACACCACAGACTCTCAATTCTCCACTTCTTAACCCCTAATTTTTCACTTTTTCTGTTATACCTTTTCTGCCTGCCACATTTCTGCTTTGTTCTGTTTATATCAAATCAGGAAAAGAAAAGCTTAGTGTTAATAAAAATACTAAAGAAATAATAAAGTAAGGTCTAATGGTAGAGTTCTGGGATATGCATCATGTATTTGATATTGAAATATAAAGGCTTTCTCACAGAATGAGGTATTCTAAACTACCTGAATTAACCCCAAGGTAACCTCAAGAATTCTTATACCCAAATCAGCCTGCAAAATCTCATGGTCCAGACCACGTGTATCATTAGTGCAGGGGCACCATTTCAATACCCATAAACAGCATTCTTACTCTGATCACTGTAATACAAAGGCATAGGAACTGGTGCTTATAATATGATCAAAATCAAAAACTGCAGCTTTATATTCAAATTATGTTTGTAAGTAAACAGGGTCAACTAGGCCATACGTATTTTAAAAAATCCACAACCAAGTTTTTTCAAAGGCAAAAACTCATAGTTTGTTGCTGTATTTCTTATGACAGATATTTTCTAATTTTAAGCATAAGCCTGAAAAAAAAAGATTTTTAGCTGCTCACAGGATTTATGATATATTTTTCTGTTATTAACTCAGAAAAATAAACCTCGGTTCTTCTGTTTGTGTTTATTTACAGAGAATCAATTTATCTTGAAATTCAAATATTCTACTATCCAACTTCAAATATTTCTGCTGGCAAACAGAAGACATCAAACAAGACAATATTTGGTTTTCCCAAAACTAACATGATTTTGACACATTTCTCCTTAATTTTGTTCACCAACATGATGACAAACTGCCCTAAAGGACGAGACAGGGGAAAAGGAATGCCAAGAGCATTTGGAGACACGATCTCAGCTCAGATATCCTCCTCCTAAGAGGATTTACCTTCTCTTTAACCAAAGTGACTACAGAAGTATTCATGTCTAAGCCTAAAGAAGGAAAACCTTTTTCAGGACTTGGGGGCAGAGACCTGATGAGTACCCAAGAATGAAGGAGAAATAAGTGCTCTTTTAAGGCACTTCAGTTTCTTTTGAATAATTCAAAATTTGGGCCAGGCTGACTGGCTCATTTGCAAATACACACAAACCCTTGGAGATATTGCAAGTTCATTTCCAGACCACCACAATAAAATGACTATTGCAATAAAAAGCAAGGCACACAAGTTTTTTGGTTTCCCAGTACACACAAAAGTTATGTTTATACTACACTGCAGTCTATTAAGTGTGCAGAAGCATTATGCCCAAAAAAAATGTACATACCTTATTTAAAAAATACTTCATTGCTAAAAAATGCTAACCATCATCTGAGCCTTCAGTGAGTCGTAATCTTTTCACACTAGTAACATCAGAGATCACTGATCATCATAACAAATATAACAATGAAAAGGCTGCAATATTACAAGAAATACCAAAATGTGGGCAAATGCTGCTGGAAAACGGCCCCAACAGATCTGCTTGACACAAGGTTGCCACAAACCTTCAACTGGTTTAAAAAAAAAAAAAAAAGATGCAGTATCTGTGAAGCACAAAAAAGTGAAGTGCAATAAAACGAGGTATGCCTCTATCATTGCTATCAGCAGCAAAAATGTTAGTAACAGATAAATTTTTCTTCACAGAATCCTAATTTAAGATTCAAACCAATCAAGGACTTTAAAATAAAAGAGAAGAATTTTTTTTACTTTATTTTCTTAAGAAAGTTAGACCAAAAAAAAGTCATTAAGAAAAACTGATTGAACTTGGTGTACCCCCCAAAAAAAAAAAAAAAACTGAAAGTAAGAATTTCTAAAATCGATAACATACAAAAAAGGTTGTAACATATTTTAAAAGACATAAGCATTTTCAATAACAAAAAGCACATGAATCAAAACCCTGAGTTCTTCTTTCTCACGGTGGAAGTACTATTTACATAATAAGTGTGTTTCAAGAAATTCCCTTAGTCTACTACATAAGGAATGCAAGAAGCAGGAAGCAGGGAAACCAATCAGAAAGCTACTATGATAGCCAAGAATGATAGTGGCTTAAGCTGAGACCGCAGCGTGAAAATGCAGAATAGTCACTGGATCAGGAAGGAAAACCAACTGGAAAGGGTGGCGTCAAGGAAGACTTCTATATTTTTAGCTCACCTAACTGGAAAGAGGGTGGTGACCATTCACAGAAGCAAGAAACTCAAAAAGAGGAGCACCTTTGAAAGCGAAGTGTAGGAGCTGAACATGTTAAAGGTAATAGCAACGTGAACACAGATCTGAACTCAGAGGGGAGTTTCTTTGAGAAAGTTAGTTCTAGGCCCAAAGAATGACCAAAAGGTCAGGATTTTCTAAATTAAGTTCATCATAAGAACTAAGAACTATACTGGCTCAAGCTATTAGGTCCAATATTCCACGTCCTTTCCATCAATCTGATACCTATTGAAAATAACCAACTGTTTCACATAATCAGTAATAAAACATCAAAAGGTCCATACCTGCTTTGTTTCTTGAGCAGTTCTTAAGTCTAGAACAATGTAACCTATAGTTTCCCTGACTGAAGATAAGGGATCCAAGGCAAAACACTGGAGTTTGATAGGAGTACGCTGTAGCCTGTAACATAACAATTTATGTGATAAATAAAATCACTTTTGCTTAATACTGAACTTCCTATTAGGTTTGGAAAAGCCGCCTACTACTATCAAGACAATTATAATTTTGTTGAATAACCTGTACCTATTCTATACTTTCTGAAAAACTCTTCAACTGGCATGAACTATTAATTATGTCTGCTTATCTATACACCAACTAAGTAATATACAAAACATGTCAAAAATTTTAGTCTCTCTCATCTAAGAAGCTAACATCTATGTCAATGTTTCGCAAGCTTCTATAACATATAGAACTCTTTTAAAGTTAAAAATTGCTGTGAATCCTCAAGATTGATTTTAAATTGTTTTTCTTAGACTGTCCAATATACATAAAGCTTCAAATACTCATACGTATATGCTTACAGCTCTTTCTGTTGCTAAAAAAAATAAACTTAAGAATTAAATGCCATAATATCATAAAGCATTAAAATTAAGTAAACAACAATTCAATGTAATACATGATAAGGTCATGTAAGTATGACCTTGACTGGTATAACATGGCTTCTTTTGAGTCTGGAACCCTACACTGGCTCACTCATACAGTAAGCTGATTGGATTTGGCCATTACTGTCATCTAATGGAATAACTATGAAACCTGCACTTGGCACAAAAATCATCATTTATATATTTAATTTATCTGCGTTATTTTCTCAGCCTACAAAATATACAGTGGTACCACTCTGCACTAACACAATTATATACACAACCACCAATGCAGGCAGTAATATATCAAGACTGTCTAAGCCGGTATTCCAGAAGTCACAGAGATGAAGTGGAAAATTCTAATATCCTTTAGGAATTTAATACCCTTTCAAATAGGTCCATGGACTCTTCTAACAATAGAAGAAATTAAATTTCTCCTTGCTTTCATTTTTTTAACTTGGTACTTTTGATTTAGTGCTAAGAAAGAACAAATATTGAAGAGACTCTATATTCCCCAGAGGAAACATATGTTCAATTCTTTTTAAAATAAAAGTATTAGTGTTCTTGCCTGCTTCTGGTCATCAGAGTTCATGAAATAAGAAGAAGCTATAACTTTAAATATGTTTTATATACCAATAAATTGTTTAAAGGTCTAAAATCAAGTGTAAAATTAGAAAGAATCCCTTGTATAATTACTATACACACACACACACACACACACACACACACACACACCCCCCTTTGGCAAGCCAAGTAAAATATACAATAAATTTACTAATAGAAATTACAATCAATTTCAACCCATATTTAAAAGTGGGTAGGCTTCATAATGGCACTTCTAGAATATTTATTCCCTTAAACATTAGCAAAAAAAAAGAGAGAGAGAGAGAGAGAGGAAGGAAGGAAGGAAGAAAAAAAGCAAGCTAAGCTAAGTGTAGTGGTTAAACTGGCTCCTGGGCTTTACCACTGTCCAGCTGACTGACTTAAGGCAAGTTACTTAACCTCTCAGGCCTCAGTTTTCTCATCTGTAATATGGGAGAAATAATACCTACTTCATAGGGTTGTTCTGCTGTTTAAATGAATTATTGTTGCAAATTTAAAACCACTCAACAAATATTATCTACTTAGAGACATATATCTATTTATTTACGACAGACAAAAAGAGCCGAACAAATTGAAAATAACAGTCACCTGTGCTGATGAAGCACTTTCCTGTCAATTTCCCAGGCTAACTCAGTAGCAAATTCTGGCTGGTCAGTATGGTCCACAGGATCAGTAGCCAACTGTTCTCCATCAAACTTTGCTTCTACTATAAGCATATGTTTTGGACGTTTGGGGAAATGGCGACCTAGGAAAAAAGACTATACAGGTTAACCGGAAGTGTACAAAAATCAAATATGATCACTTAGCATGTTGTTTTATTTTATTTTATAAATTTATTTATTTATTTATTTATTTATTTATTTATTGGCTGTGTTGGGTCTTTGTTGCTACACACGGATTTTGTCTAGTTGTGGTAAGCAGGAGCTACTCTTCGTTGTGGTGCACGGGCTCCTCATTGCCGTGGCTTCTCTTGTTGTGGAGGACAGGCTCTAGGTGTGTGGATTTCAGTAGTTATGGCACATGGGCTCAACAGTTGGCAGCTCACAGGTTCTAGAGCACAGGCTCAATAGTTGTGGCGCATGGGCTTAGCTGCTCTGAGGCAGGTAGGATCTTCCTGGAGCAGGGATTGAACCCGTGTCCCCTGCATTGGCAGGCGGACTTTTAACCACTCACCACCTAGGAAGTTCCACTCAGCATGTGTTTTAAAAACTGACATATTTTAGCCATGGTTGACATACATTCCATAAACTACCTCACTAGCACATAGTCATATATACACTCAAATTCATGATTCATAAAAAACATTAATCAAATTGAAAGCCATAATTAATTAGTGCTTCTCTAACACTAATGTGCAATGAATCACTCAGGAACCTTGTTAAAATGTAGATTCTGGTTCAGCAGGTCTGGGGTGGGCCCGAGAGTCTGCATCTCTAACAAGATCTCAGGAGATGTCCATGGTGTTGTCCTTGGTTCACAGTTTGAGCAACAATGATCTCAATAACATTTAGAATTAAAGTTAAAAATTGATGATTACACCAATTTTAGATATTATGATACCATTACTTAATACAGAACAGTTAAATCATCTGGAGAGTTGAGAAATAAATAAGCAAAAACAAATTTACCTGCATCTTAATTTTCCTGCTAACACAGTTAAGAATACCTTACAAATTAGCCAAAGGAAAATAAACACATTTATTCATTCTAGTTATTTTCAAGGACAACGTTGTATATTCTCAAGAAATATTAAAATATTCTATCTACACATTACTGTTCATTCGCACTGCCTGACCTCATCCCTTTACTGTTTATTGAAGGCATACTGAGAGTCAGGTATTATGCCAGAAAATGGGATGCAAAAAGAGTGAAACAAGAGTACTTGTCAGTGAGAGTCTAGTGGGAAGAGACAAAACACTGAAAGCAGAAGGCTAAAAAACTAAAAAAGAAGCACTAACAACCTTACAGCCCACATGTCTACAGGTCTGGTGAGGGGGGTTCAGTGAGGGGAGTTTTAACCACTATTAAGTAAATACATCCCTGCTGCTACTCGCCCTGGTACAAGCTACTTAGTAAGGAATTAGCTGGCCAGAAAGACCTTGATTGCAAACCTGTGAGTTTCAACCTGAAGTTCTCATTTCAAACTCCCTATAAAGAGTCTTACCACATATGGCAGGCTCTCGCAATTAGCATTCACGGAGGCCTCTCGCTGGAGCTGCTTTCAGCTGCTCTAAGAGATCACTAAGTTTCCCAAATGAATTTCATATATGTCAAAAAAAAAAAACCCTGTATTTTCAGACTATCCTAACTACAGCCTCCAATAAGCTTGAAAAGAGAGGATAAGCAGTAGAACAAACAGGTGCCTGCCTCAACCCAAAGACAACCAATATCTTGAGAACAAAAGCCCTGTCATTTTCATCCTTGAAATCCAGTAAATTGCCCAAAGTTTGCTCATGGTAGAAACCCAATCATTTTCTTTTGAATAAAGGGCATTCTAGAAATGTAGTCAAGAAACTGCAAGCAGCTCAATATAGTTGAAGGACTGGGAACATATAAACATATGGCAGGAGGGGAGCTGAGGCTGAAAAGGTAGGCAACAGGTCTACCATAAAGGGCCACGTATGCCATTCTAAGTATAGATCTTATCCCTCAGCACACCGAAGGATTTCAAGAAAATCCGATGGCATTTCAGAAAGGTTATCCCCAGACAGTAAGGTGGATAGTGTTTTCTGAAAAGAAAACACGTATGGAACAGACTTCTGACAAGATGACTACAGTACATTGGTGGATAATGAGGGCCCCAAAGCAAGGCACCCACAATGGAAACTCATTCATTTAAAAGTTTACATGAAGCACCTACTATTATTTTAAAAATAACATCAACACTTGGTGACCATTTAGAAGTTGGGGATGGAGAGGGAACCCAGGAAGATGATGACTCCTGGGGTCTTGGCTTTAGGCAACAGCGTGGTTATGATGAATGGAAATATAAACAGAAGAGGAGGAACAGTTTAGAGCACCAGACACCAGTTTTACATATTGTTTGTAGCAACATCTAACTGACTTGCCTGACTCCAGGTTTTCCTGACTCCTGCATGCTGCTACTAAACTATATGTGCAAAAAAATGCTTTCCTACTTAGGAATACATGCTGGCTCCTTACTTTTTAAAACACTGAATCTAAATTCCTCAGCTTTCAAGATCCTCCAAAACCTATTCACTCTATCTATACAAGTTTATTTCTTACTACAATATTCCTAAATATTCCCCTTCCTTGGTTCTGGTCACCGTGCTGACCTCTTCACTGTTCCACCCACCATGCTCAATCCCACAGTGGCCTGGGTTGTCTATAATCACCTGGAATGACTTTTTTCTATCCTCGCTTATCTACAGCTTACCTACCACTCAAGGCACTTCAGCCATAATCCTCACCCACCTCAAAAACCTGCGTGTAGGGCCTGTATCACTTATTTTTATTTTATTTATATTACATCCCAAAATAGTATGTCCTGCACATTAATTTGACCTCCCCAAGGAGACAGAACCCTACAACCGTGAAGGGAAGGAGAGTGTCTTATGTTTCTGTTATCTCATAGCATGGGGCACAGTTCCAACTCCAAAAGCTTCTGTTCACCAAATTACAATGAGATGTCAGTCTTTAAACAGTCAGTAACCTAACAGTTAAATGTGCCAACACTATGGCTTCGGGTCACTCTTCTCTTACAAAACTCAAAAATTGGGTTTATGATGTTTTCTTTCCTCTTACCACCCAAATGGTGCCAGCCTCCACAAGACACCTCCCTTCTTGTCATGTTATTCAAAACCCATCCTCAATTTACCTATCAACTCCTATACCGTTCACTTTCCTGCAAGCTGCTCTCCAACCACACTGAATTCAAGCAATCAAAGAACATGCCTTAAGAAAAGAACATGCCTTGCTTTTCTATACCTTAAACATGCCACTGGCTCTTCCCTTTGCCCAGAATGCCCTTCCTTCCTTTTCTTCACTTGTCAAATTTCTAATCAACTTTTAGGACCTAAATAAATGTCACCTCCTCTGGGAAACCTTTCCCAACTTCCCCAGACAGAGGTGGTCATTCTCTCTTCCACACCATGATGAATTAATTGAATTATCTGTTGTTCTCCATGCTACACCCTTAGCTTTTAGAACCAGGACTGTTTTACTCTTACATTGCCAGCACAGTGCCTAACACTCAATGAGTCTCCAAATCAACAAATGTCACGCAACAAACCAAACTTCGAGACGTGTAACAGACCCTCCCGACAGTTGTATTCCTTTAAGCGCCCGTCAACACCTGTCAAGGAAATGGCCACCGCAACACTTCTGAAAACGCAGGAAACATGTATTTGAGTCAAAGCAAAGTTCTCACCAATGGTATTACTTAGGAGGTCGCTGAACAGAACGTGCTTTCCAAGCACACTTTCAGTTCATGATACAAAAGTCATCGACATGCTGCTTCCGATGGAAATCGTTTTTCCAACATTCCCTGGGTCTACGGCTAGTCACGCTAAGTCTCACCTACCCCTAGTAGTTCTCATACTCCCTTGGGGGATTTTTAAATCAACTGCCCAACAGATCTCACTACTTGGAACTTTGAACAAGTCTCTGGGGACGGCACAAGCAAAGATGACAGGGTTCTTCAGGTTAACAAAGCCTCAGTCCCACACTATACTCTGTTAAAATTCAGAAAGCAGCAGCTGCAAACGCCAAGTCCCGGGCCGCTCACCTTCTAGGATGGACACGACGATGAGCAGTTGGTCGGACTTGGAGACCATGGTTGCGGTCGGCGGCCCGCAGGCAGGGTCTGCTGGGAGGAAGAAGGGCCGGGGTGAGTGCCGGGTAGCCCGCGACCCCCGGCGGGGCTCCCGGCGAGGCTCCAGCCGCCCGCCTGCAGCCCGGGACGCCCGGACCCCGCTCTGCGGTCCACCTGCAGCGAGCCCGGTTCCCCGGGCCCCGGCCGCCAGGCCACCCGCAACCCGGCCCCGACGCAACGCAAAGGCAGCTCAGACACCCGGCCCGGCCTGTTTGCAAGGAGACGCGAGCCCGCCGCCTGAGGACCTTTTGCCGCCTACGTAGTAGCTTTTCAAACGCCCGGGCAGCCGCCGCGGCCACCGCCGCGCCCCGCTTCCGCCTAGCAACCGGGCCCGCAGGCCCAGCTCCCGGGGGAGGCTGGAGGACAAAGGGTGATAGAGACCAGGGCAGTCGAGGATAGAACGTCCCTCAGCCCGCTTCGCCTCCTACCCTTTTATGCTACGTTCCAGAGCCCCGAGGAAAAGACTAGTCATTACCTCCTAGCGCCCCCTGCTAGCCGGATGGGGGAACGCGGGCGAGTTGGTGGAGAGCAACTGCGCAGGCGCACTACTGCAATAACTGCTTCCTGAAGTTCCCCAGAAAGGAAAGTGAATGTAATGTATTCTGTGGTTTACGCCCTGGGCACAACCTGGGAAATATATCAATAGAGATTTAAAAACAAAAAGCAAAAAAAACTAGCTCTGTTCAGGCTCCCAGTGTCAACACTGCTTAAAACTTAAGTCACAGAAAAATAATAATTTAAGTCTGAACTCTAAAGTCAACTAAAATTGTCCCCTGGCGGCAGCTCGAGTTTCCACGCTTTGTAAACAAGTAGCGTCAATACGGTAATTGCTGTAACTTGTTGGCGGTGACATAAGCTCTCTGAGAATTTCCTGTACAGTAAAAATTACCCTAAAACAAAAACATTGTCACGTGGGCAGGGAAATTAAAGGTATAGGTTCTTCTACCCCTGACGACAAAGCAATTAGCAAAATCAACACCAGAAATTAAAAGCTGTCAACCGATGTTTTCCCCTTTCCACCCCTTCTCCCCCACAAACTTAAGGCTTTCTTTTAGGAAAGATTAGAAATCTTTTGAAGGACACCTGGTTTGAAACTAGATTTTGGAAGGGATAGGTTGGAGGGAGGAGGAAGAGAGAACAATTTCCACTCCTTCAACCCCCCCACCCCCACCTCCGCTCTGTGCCCCAAAGAAAAGGCGGATGTAGAGACCGGCCTAGACTGCTTCTAAGACCCTTTAAAGCCCCTTCAGAGGCCTCCCTGAAATAAGGCATTATGCAAAATAAAATCAAAGTAGTGATCTACTTTGGCTTCATCATTGAACAACACATTATGTTGCGGAAACTGTCAGACTCACAGGTAGACAGAATGAAGAACCTGCAGGTACCTAGAACGCAGCTTCAGAAATTAAAGACTAATCATCTTCATCTGTTGCAGAGGAACAGGGATTTGAAGGAAATCCCTAACGCCATATCAATTAATCTCTTTCAATATGTACCTCTAAAATATAGTTTTTAATATTTTTAAATATTAGATACTTAACCACAATTGCATTATTACACCTTAAAAGTTAACAATAATTCCTTAATACAATTAAATATACACTGTTCAAATTTCCCTGATTGTCTAATAATTTTTTTCAGTTGGGTTGTTCAAGTCAGGACCCAAACAAGTTTCAGAATACAGTGTTTTTGGTTGATCTATCTCTTGCCGCTTTTAATCTATAGATACTCACTTCTACTTTTTTTTTCCTTGAAACTCTTCATTGAAGAAATAGGTCATGTAATTTTATATAGTTTACCACAGTCTAAATTTTGTTGATGCAATACCAGTGTTGTTATTTAATATATCCTCTGTTGAGCAGTCTAATAAATATGACATTGACAATACTCAAAGAATATTAGCAAACAAATCAACAACAACAAGCAAAATACAAGGTTATCAGTGGTGTTACTGCTGATACTTAGCATTAAACTCTAGAAAAAGGGAGGCCAAAACAGAGACTAATGGTCTCCAATGGAAAGAATACCCAAGTGATCAGAGTTTGGGACCTACCTCTGCCATTTACATGCTGGGTGACCTTAAGCAAGTCACTTTACCTCTTTTAGCCTCAGTTTCAGCTATACAATGGTAGCGTAGATGATTGCTTAGTTCAGGACTTAAATGCAGTAAATGCCATTTAGTTGTTACCTTTTTATATGAACAATCTCAGACCTGTAAAAGAACTAGGAACTGCCATCAATATACCTCATTGTTTTGCTTTAGGATATCCACCAGGGCTGAAAACCTAGATTGTAAACCATTACTGAATGCCAAAGAATAATCACTGGTCATAAAAAAAGATGACAAATGAATGAAATAAACTAAGGAACTTTTTCACATGGTAAAATTATTCACATAGTTCTGTTTCTCTGGATTTTTCCCCCAAACAACATTATTACTTCTAAAATCACCTCATCACAGCTACTGAAAAGTCATCAACTTAGTTGGCATGGTTTTAGTCTTTGTAGTTGTTCTTTTGGTTTTTTTTTTTTTTTTTTTACAACTACAAAACTAATGACATGCAATTTCCCGTTTATCCTGCCTAGAAAAGGAATTATAATTCTGTCGTCATCTAGAGCCTCCTTATCTGTTATTCTACAACCTAATTTCCTCTTATATGTGATATGTGAGAGTAATAACTTCAGATCTTGCATAAATCATATTTTAGCTTCAATTCATGAGAGAGCATTTTGTTATAAGTTTATAAAGTATCAATTACTGTTTCAAGATAGGTAAGTAAATGCTAACAAAATATAAAACTTGTGTCTATTACATAATGTGAGATTCATTACACTCTAAACATGCAAATTCAAACTAACAAGTTTGCTTAAATGCTTGATTCTGAAATCATGTTTGCCAACCTAAAAGCTTATCACATTAGGTAGCTTTTTATCTCCAGAACCAAACAAAGCATTTTGACTCATTTCAAGCCTTTCTTTTTCTATAGCTATTTTACATTTTGGCAAACCACTTTCCTGGTGGTTAGTCTGTATATTTTTATCTTCTTAACACTTCTGTGGCCACCACTGGAGGGATCATGAGCTGTATTCCCCTTGCTCAGCTCTTTGCCTCTTCCTACCCCCTCCCCGCATACTCACACATGCGCATGTAGTAAAATTTAAGGCAAACTCCAAGGACTAATAAAATTAACATATCTATTGAATAACTGCTATTTGTAAAAGCATGGAGGTACTTAGAAAATAGCTTTCTTTTAGAAGAGGGCGTGGGAATAGACTTAGTAACTAGTACCCGGTGTCAAGATGACTTCCAATCTAGGATCTGACCTCATTAAACTCAGTAATTAATTTCTGTGCTTTTAATCCCTTAAAGAAAGACCACTAAGATCTATGGCAGGGGAGACAATATAGCCCTGTAGTAAAGGCATACATACCTGCATTCCAAGTTTCTCAACTTATCAGCCTTAAATCGCTGGCTTAAAATCCCTTTGCTCTGAACCTCAGTTGTCCCATCAGTAAAACAGGGTTAGTAGTCCTCACCTCACAAGGTTTTTGTGCAGATTAAATGGCATTGCCTCTTTTAAGGGCCTAGGATGTGATGAAATCTCTGAATAAGGTAGCTATTTTTATTATGTGGAGGGATAATTTATTCTGCTATTATTTTCTGATTTGTTCCTTTTCTGGTTCTTCAAAGATAACCAGATCCTCTATATCCCCTCACCTAAATGCCTATATTTATGTTCCAGGGGTAATAACTCCCGCAAACAGCCCCTCTCTTTGTCTTCTGTGAAAGACCACAGCAGAACATTCCAAAGTCAGATACTCCTTAGGTCAGCTGGGTGCTGTTAACTAGTGCAATGGGCTGGGCCTGGTCTGTGAAGAAGCAGGGACAGCTCTTCTCTACCCCAGGTGGTTATTGTCATGCAGTAAAAGTCAGATTTTCCAAATTTCCATAAGAAGCTAGCATCATAGCTATGTATGTGAACTCATTCAATTTTTAAATGCCGGTAACTAATTTCAGTTAAAAACAAAGCAAAACAGGGCTTCCTAGGTGGCGCAGTGGTTAAGAGTCCACCCGCCAATGCAGGGGACGCGGGTTCCATCCCTGCTCCAGGAGGATCCCACATGCCACAGAGCGGCTGAGCCCGTGTGCCACAACTATTGAGCCTGAGCTTTAGAGCCCGTGAGCCACGGCTATTGAGCCCGTGTGCTGCAACTACTGAAGCCCATCCGCCTAGGGCCTGGGCTCCGCAACAAGAGAAGCCACGGCAGTGAGGAGCCCGTGCACCACAACGAAGAGGGGCCCCCACTCACTGCAACTAAAACAAAGCCCACGCATAGCAAAAAAGACCCAACACAGCCCATAAAATAAATAAATAAATAAATAAACGTGTAAAAAATATATTAAAAACAAACAAACAAAAAAACCAAAGCAAAACAAAAAACTCGCTGCGTGAACCAAACCAAAACTTCTGCCAGCCACAGGTTAGCTACCACCACCACCACCATCCCCCACCCCACACCCCCGTCCTAAATTCGAGGTGGTTATGATAGCTGTCCCTGAAGGGCAAAGGAAAGAGAGCAGTAAGGAGGGGAGAAGAGGTTGCCTTCAACTGGGAAGGAGAGGAATGAAGTAGAGCGTGCTGGGGACCCCATCCCACTTCTTGGCAGAACCTTCAGGAGGAAACAGAAACGGGGAGGGAAGTGAGGACTTGGGCCCCAATTTATCATCCTTGGCACAGATTCTTATGCCTCTAATTTGACATAGAATCAACAAATTCACTAGACTTCAAGGGACTGTGGAGGCTTGGATGATAGACAGCTGATCAGGGACCAGCAAGGGCAAAAATTTTACAGGCCTCCTCAGTATTTGCTCGACGTAAGACCCCTAGTACCTTTGCACAACATTTTGTGTGTGCATGAGGGGAGCTCCAATGATGACTGAGGTTGAATTTCTGCCGTTGCAAGGAGCTTTGGATTGAAGTTAAAAGTCTAAAGGAAAGCAGCATTTCTGGCACGCCCTCCTATGTGGAGTAAGCTTCATGGGGTTACTTTAGGCTGGGGTGAGCGTTGAGCCATCCTGTCATGGTATGTTGTCACAGTGGCTCTCTCTGAGGCAAGGTGTAGGGTAGAGGGTGGGAGAATGCTCCCTACTCCAGACAGAGCAGAAGAGCTGGAGACACCTCTGGAACTGTGGGAAAGGGCTGCAGGCCAACAGAAAATGCTGCACAGTTTTGCTTTGAAAAGACTATGCCATCAGTATAGTGCCCACATATTAGAGGCAGCAGAATTTTAGGGGTCCATTTTAGGGGTGGAGGATAGAACAGATGGTAGATGCTGGGATGAAAGACCTGCCACAGTAACACTGACATTGAGAAACATCATGTGACATTGTGGGACTTTGCTTCATCTATTATGTAATGTCTGATGTGGTTTTTGTTTGTTTTTCTCTAGAAAAGCTCCCTTTTGAAAACCTGAAGCCAATACTGGAGGAAGAGCTGGTGCCAGCCTACTCAGCTGTCTGGTGGAGAAATTCCCCAGGCTTCTGGGTGAGTGACCCCACTAAAAGGTAACACAGAGTCTTCTGAGCTACAAGATAACCCTGGCACAAGAGTTCTATTTAATGCTGATGTTACAAGTACACCTGAAGGGTATAAAAATTTCCCTACCTCACTGTTATAGTGAACCACCACCACCAAATTACATATAAATAATTACAGCACTCCCCCGCCCCCCGCTAAATTAAGAGAAAGGCTCTAAACATATGACCTGGATTCAGAGAAGACAGACGCCTCCCATAACTTCTCACCCACATCCATAGGCAACAGCACAAACAGCTCTCCTAGCCAGCAGCTAGCAAGCTTCATCACACCATTTCGTGAGTGGTACAACAAAACTGTTATCCGATGTGATTTTACATAAATCACAGTACTATCCTTCCTGAATTTTTGCATGTGTTCCTGCTGCCAATATAATACTTTTAATTTGCATAAATGTGTACTTTTCCAAGCCGGTTCTAGCGAGCATAACAAGGTAACGGGGTGTTTCATGGGGATTTCATCTGCTGCCTTGGAGTTGACACCCATGACCCAAAGGAGGGCAAAGAGGTGTCATGTCTCCCTGATTCTGAAGAGCACCCTGGAGAACTCAGACCCACACGTCTCTCCCAGGCTTTGTAAGAGGTGACTACACCAGCTTTGCTACCCACAACCACAGTACAGCATCCACCTACCACTATATTTAAGATGGTGGGCTGAAGAGGAGTGAATGATAAGCCTTCCCATTGTAAAGGGTGGAAGTGCACCCCACCTCATCCCAAGACAAGTAAAAGGGGGTGAATCCAAAGGAACTTCTCAAAGACATGGACAGACTTGCTGGTCAAAGTTCACTGTGGATAGTTGAGTCAGAAGGAGAGAGAGAGAGAGAGTGTGTGTGTGTGTGAGAGAGAGGGAAGAGGAGAGGGAAAAGAGAGAGAGAAGAAGGAAGAGAGATTGATTACCAGCTTGTATTCAGATCCTGTTGTGGCAAAAATGTGTGTGATTCCCATGGATGAGAGGAATATGGTGGTAGGTCACTTCAATTGAGCCATTTGGTATCCACAAAGACAGGCCATTGGGTGAGGAGACTGCAGCCACGAGAGGCTGTGGTGTGTAGAATCTGAAGTAGGAACTGATCTGGTTTCAGAAGCAGCTGAGCAGGAGGAGTCAAAAGTGACTGAGTTAGGCTGGTCTCCCAGAACAGAATAAATTGCATTGGGAAGCCCCAACACCACTCCCACCAACATTGCCCCTGGAAATAACTCACACGTGTCCCAGAAGAGACTCAGCATTTAGCCAGGAGCCACTCAGAGGGCATCAGCGACAGAAGGATCTTGAACCAAGAAAGAGCAACAGACAAGGAAGGACCATACCTGCATCTGCTGACACAGGGATACTTGCATTCTTTCTCCATCTTTGATCCCAATTCTTTGGAGGAGAAAGTGTCCCGAAAGAAAGAGAGGAAAGGAAGTAAAACAGTTGATACCATTCCTTTCCCAATCTAAATTACTTAAATGGAAACTTTACAGGAAGAGGGAAGATGGGAGGAGATGAGATTTCAAACAGATGTGAGGTAAAATTTTAAATTGGAATAAATTGGACTGAACTTATATTTTAATAGCTGAAAGTGATCAGAAAGCTGTGGGTTCTGACTAAGCTGTCATGAAAGGTGGGAGAAAGAAACTCAATGCTGCATAGTTGAAAGCAGTAACTGGAGAAAAATGGAACCATTTCATATCTGTACCCGAGCCTAAGTTCTGATTGTTGAACAAACCAGTCATTTGATGATGATGATGGTGGTGATGATATTCTATGGACTCTTCTGATCTTTCCAGCAACACTATGGAGAATAAAACCGGGTTTTGTTTTTTGATAACTTCAACAATTTGATAACAATCAGAGGTCAGGTCCTTTGAGCACTTCTAGTGATTCTCAAACTAGGGCACACATATGACCTGAGCACATGGAACTGTGCCAGAACTCTGGAGTAGAAATTTCTATATCACATTATGGGGCAACAGTGTTAATCAGTGGTAAGAAATGAACACATATTTTTTTATATTAAAACAAGCATGAAACTATATAGATACAATAAACATTTTGCATAATTTTTAAAGATAGAACATAACACATCAAAGAAGTTTGTTTTGGACGACACCATCAGCCTTCACCCCACCCAAACTCTGTCCATGTCAACCCTCCTCTCCACTTAGTGGGTAACTTAGTGGACCCTTTGAAAAACCCCTCACATTCTTGAGCTAGATTCATCTTAAAAGCTGTTTGTCATAGTGAAAGGAGGAAATATAATGTCCAAGGGGAAGTAATAGCCTACTTCCACATAACACTCTATGGGGTTAGAGAAGATTAAAGTCATCCTCATTATATACTGAAATTGTTATTTCGATGCAGTGAATAAAGTTCTTAGGAAGGTTGACTTTGATATTCTAGTCGTGCCAGATGTAAATAGTTGGACATTTTTAGCTGACAGGTACTCTTAGGATAGTTGAGTATGATAATAGACTATTAGTGCACTTTGTTAATGTTCACAATTGTGAATTGTTTTTTATCATAAAAATAATTAATGTTCCAGATGAGAGTTGACTACAAGGTAAAAAGCAGTGATTTTTTAAAAAAAATTTTTAGCTAAAAAACTGCAACATCAATGTTGACTGGTTTATCCTAACATTAACCAGAAATATATACTCTTCCAAATATCAGTAAATTGTAAATTCCAGTAACTTAGAGAACATGTCTATTTTGTCCATTATCCTATTACTAATGCCTGAAAGAGTGTGGAGTAAACTAGTAGTTAGAGTCTCAATAGACTCTTGTTAAATAAACAAAGCCAAATTTACAACAATCACAAAATTATATCTGCACCAGTGCTAGACAGTCATAGAGATGTAATTTCTACATGTGCAGAGGTTAAAGGAGAATACATAATTTGGTGCAGCTTAAGAAATGTAGCTGTGAAATTTTCTTGATCAGATTGTACCAGCCATTCTCTGATACATTAAAAACACTTTGTAATCCATTTAGTTTCAGAAACCTTTTAACAATATGAAAAGAAATTATGTATTGGACTACAGGAGAGAAGAAAGACCTACAATGGTGCTTGGGGAAAGGCTCAAAGGTTAAGATGACAATAAAGAGATGATTTTGCAAGGACATCAGGGATGAGAGCGAGTGGATTACCCTTGAAAAAGGTGATTATTCTACACGTATTAAGAGGAGAAAGAGGAAAAATTGAAGCAAAGTAAAAAAGAGAGATATAATACTAAACTTCTATATTTCATTAGTGTTCTCACTGGCAGTGCCACAAGAAGCCTGGAAAGGAAAGAGGATCACTCCATTAGGGAGTGAGAAGGATACTTAGAATAAGAAAAAAACTGTTTTTAAAATCTAGACTTCTGCAGAATTTCAACCCATAGTCATAGATAGGAGAGGTATTTTTGAAATATGTTTTTAAAAGTGTTTTTTTATTAACCAGTTCTAATAATTCTTAAACAACATTTGCACTGTATTAAGATATGGAATATTGGGACTTCCCAGGTGGCACAGTGGTTAAGAACCCACCTGCCAATGCAGGGGACACAGGTTTGAGCCCTCCTCCGGGAAGATCCCACGTGCCACTGAGCAACTAAGCCCGTGCGCCACAACTACTGAGCCTGTGCTCTAGAGCCTGCGACCCACAATGGTTGAGCCTTCGAGCCACAACTACTGATACCCGTGCTCCTAGAGCCCGTGCTCTGCAACAAGAGAAGCCACCGCAATGAGAAGCCCCTGCACTGCAACAAAGAGTAGCCCCCACTCGTCACAACTAGAGAAAGCCTGCACACAGCAACAAAGACCCAATGCAGCCAATTAATTAATTAATTAAACAAAGATATGGAATATTATAGTTTTGCCCACCATCCAGCAGTATTTATACAAACTGGTTTCTGTTATCTCTACCAAGGAACATGAACATGACAAAATGATGTCTATTCAGCAGAGTAAAGCTAACACACCATTTTATTACTTGTTTCTTATTATTTTCTTGTTGGGAATATTAACACTGTTTTGATACAGTGCAACCCAAATCCTTGTTTAAATTAACAAGTCGTTATAGTAGTAGAACATATGCCAATGAAGTTCAATTAATTAAGTTCCATGAAACAGGATCTTGTTTATTCTACTTTCTACCCCTGGCGTCTAGAACAGTGGTTGGCACACAACAGGTATTTAATAAACATTTGTTAAATGAATGGAAAAAACTATGATGGATTTTAGCCAGCAGATGGGCTCTAAACCTAATGTGGTGTGGCATATTTGACTAATATCCTCTATTATAAAGTAAATTTATCAAAATGTTAAACATTTTCTTGGAATATTCATGTCTTCAAAACAAAATGCTATAATATTATTTTGTTATATTTAGCTAGTAGCTTACTTTTGTCAAACTTTTATACTTCAATTTTTTTAATGTAGAAATCAGAAGCTTTCAAGGGCCTTCTCCTGTTTCTTAACTGGACCAACATAGAACCATAAGATTCCCAGGAGTTTCTTCAGATTTCAAACACCCAAATTCACATTGCCATTTATCTTGGAAAATTTACCTCTGAACTTAATCAGAAGAATGGAATAAATTTATCATATATCTATGTTCAGTCAAGTTCACCGGAGGTTTTTTTTTTTAAAGTAAGCTTCAAGTTTTAGGAAAACTGAGCAGACATTCCACGACTTGAATTTGTTTCCATTTTAAAAGTATTAAATGGTATAATAAATGCATTGCAATGGACCCAATTATCAGCCCCATCCAAATAGTTAACTTACCACTTCTGAGTAGAGCTTAGGGAGCGCTCGTCTTACACATGTGGCCAGGTTTCTTTTCTTCTTGTCCTTTCGCCTGAAGGGTTTCTGCCTAGAAATTAGCTTTCAGTTAGCTTTCTCCCTACCCAGCCTGGTTCTCATGAGTATGGGTGCCTAATGGTATCATTTTGATAAGAAAAGGTGGAACTTCATAGCAGTTCTTTGTATTCATTAACTTCGCATCCATTTAAATCAAGCAATTTAATCTGATACCCTGTAATGAGGCAATTATTCCATACATTTTTTTCTTCTCCCTCCCCTCAAATCAAGCATGGTTATATTCAAAGGTAATAATATCCAGATACTTTATGTACTTTGGTCAAAACTTCACTCACTGGGATATTTTGTTTACAAGTCCTCCCCACAAAACAAAGTCTCATTGGATTAAAATGTTACAGGTTTTTGGAAACAGAACCCACAAATCAGCTTATATTAGTTGTTTGGACTTTATCAGAGACTGCTTTCTATTCTAAAATTTCAAAGATGAACCACCAAATACACAAAAAAGAATAGTTAATTTAACACATTTCTCTTAAGAACTTTCTTTTTTGATGAAGCTCTTTTTCCTACTTTCTTATATCAAAATAGAAATCAATTTAAATCTAGATAACCAATATTCAGGTACCTTGAATACTTTATTTCCTCTGTGGCCACCTGCTATTATATGTAGGAATTATGAATCCAACAGATTAAATATAAGTAAATAATGGAGGATGGATGCCAAAGTGCCTATAGAACTGCAGTCTGCAGAATAAATACTGCTGAGTTTAATGGAGAGAAAGTGGACACCCCAAAATAAGCATCTTTGAAGGGCAGAAGATTTTCTATCAAAATATAGCACAAGTTTTCCACGATTACTTTGGCACCTAGGTAGTCTTCAAAAACATATACTTTCAATGCAGTTATATTTCTGTTCGAAAACAATCATGTGAATTACCTTGCATTTGTTTTTTCTATCACCTCCCCCTCTCCTCATACCCTTAAAGGTACTGATTTCCTAGACATATAAGCTATGGAACAAAATATGAAATTTCACCAAAGAGGGAAAAAGTTGAGTTCATTTTTAAAAGTTACTTGCTTCTATTTTTGTGTTTCTGACGTTATTTTTAAATATTTCAATAAATTTAAAGAAATGAATGATCTGAAAAGGAACCACTTTTTAAAAATGTAAGGATTATTTTTATAATACTGTAGTTATTGAACTCTCTCTTCAATGTAATTCTTCAACTTGATGATGTGATACATAAATTATTCAGGAAGAAATGTATCTTAATCACTTCTTATCAGCATTGATATTTTAAGATTAGATCTCATTACAGGTAATGAGACATTACAGGTAAAACATAGTTTAAGCACAAATCCTATTATTGAGATTTGCTTTGAGATCTTTTGTCATTTTGTGATTTGCTAAAAGCCCTCATCTCTTATAACCAATCATATTATTATGCTTTATTTAATGGAACCTTTTAGAATTAATATTTAAGATGCTATTTAAAGTGATTAACTTAAATCGATAATTACAGAGACTCAAGCAGCTTCTCTTTCCCCATTATTCCAGCCTATGAAGTGAAACTCAGTTCACATTAAAATTATAAAACTATATGTTGAAGGATTCTTCAATATTCCATATGTTGTATCCATATCAGTATGCTTTCAGTTTCAAGAAGTGGAAAACTTGACCTCAACTGGTTTATAGCATAAGGAAGTGTTTGAACTTGGTACTTTAGAAGTAAGGAGAACTTCGGGGTTCACGCAGTCCCACAAGCCCATCACTTACTCTTCTCATTGTGAGTTATTTCATCCTCAGGTCAGCATCTCTCACTGGGGAGAGACTATAACAGCATAGAATGATTTCCAGAGAAAGAGCATCTTTTGGGGGGTGCTTTCTCCTAACAGTAAGGACATTACTTTTTAAGCAGCTGGAGTCTCATTGGCTCACACTGTACCTCAGGCTCGTTTCTGAACAATCCTTTGGCTGGAGGAATGTCACAGCTGACTTGTCTAAACTGTATTCCTAAACCAGACCCTGTTGCAAAAGTTTGAGATTAGCTTTAAACCAGCCAGGCCTAGCCCTGAGGCTGGAGATGAAGTCACTTTTCCCTGAAGCACATGGATTGTAGAGACAGGACAAGATAGGATACAGTTAGGAAGGGAGAATGGAGAATGAAGTAGCACGAACAATGTTTAGCTGAATAAAACTTTTTTTTAATAGATAGTTGCCTGTGATATTGAACTAAATATTCAGTTAAAGGCAACAAAATAATATAAAGCAGTAATCATCCAAGTAGGGGGATATTAGAAGCATCTAAAACTACTTTTTATCAAAGTTAAATTCCCCTCCCTATTCCGATTTGCACCTGTGTGAGGCTCTCTTCCTTGTCCAATAGAAAATTAGTTATTCTTGGGAGCCTTATTGGAGCTGATGGATGAAAACATTAAAATTATTGAGAACCGTGGTTGTAGAAAAAGCTTTTTAATGTGAGGGGCCAAAATAAATGGTTGTAAAGGAATAAAATAATGTAGCTGGTTATTCATATTTCATCCTGATGTCAGCCTCTTTTCACTTGCTATTTTGGTTTCACAAATCCTGATAAAGGCTATTATTGGGGTTTTGTTTTAAATCTCTTAAAAAAAAAAAAACAGATTTCACCTAACCTAGTGATAAGGAAAGCGGCCTAACTTGTTTTGTTTTGTTGACCGTGTATCTCACCTAAGACTGTGTCTCTTTGCTAGAGGATAGTTCAGGAGTAACTGTAGGATTGCCATCCCTTTCTCAAAAAAAGGTAAAAGTAATTTCTCAAAAAGCTCTGGCCATCAGTGGTTACCTTTTTACATGGTATAGACTTCATCTTGGAAACATCTGAATAGGAGAATTTTTTTTTTACATGAGCTAATTTAAAATTTAATGATTTCTTTTTCAAATTTAAAACAAAATAAAACTTCCATGCAGAAAATTAAGAACATATAACCTTCATACTGTTAATGGGAATGGAAATTGGTACAGCCACTGTGGAAAATAGTATGGAGGTTTTTCAAAAAACTAAAAATAGAACTATCATATGAGCTAGCAATCCCACTCCTGGGTATATATCTGACAAAAATGAAAACACTAATTTGAAAAAATACATGTACCCCAAAGTTTATAGCAGCATCATTTACAATTGCCAACTGTCCATCAACAGATGAATGGATAAAGATGAGATATATACCTATATCTATATAGAAATATATAGATATAGATACACACACACACACATATACACACATGGAATACTACTCAGCCATAAAAAAGAATGAAATTTTGCTATTTGCTACAACAGGAATAGATTTGGAGGATATTAAGCTAAGTGAACTAAGTCAGACAGAGAAAGACAAATCCTGTATGATATCACTTACATGTAGAATTCAAAAAATAAAACCAGAGAATATAACAAAAAAGAAACAGGCTCACAGATTCAAAGAACAAACTAGCCAGTGGGGAGAGGGAAGAAGGGAGGGGCAAGATAGGGGTAGGAGATTAAGAGGTATAAACTGCTATGTGTAAAATAAATAAGCTACAGGAATATATTGTATAACATGGGGAATACAGCTGATATTTTATAATAACTATAAATGGAGTATAACCCTTAAAAATTGTGAATCACTATTTTATACACCTAAAACTTGCATAATATTGTACATCAACTATTCTTCAATTTTAAAAATTGCAAAAAAAAAGTATAGTCCAAAAAAAAAAGAAAACTAGGAACATATAGAAACATATAAAGAACAAAATTTAAAATCATTATAATCCCTCTAACTAAAGAACCATTGATAATATTATAGCATAGTCTTCCTATTATAGATGAATGAATTGTAATATGTATATAAAATGCTTTTAAAAAATGGTACTTTACCAAAAACAGTTTTTGTAACCTGCTTTGTTTATTATACCATGAACACTTCCCCCATGTATTAATAATTCTAAAACCATCATAGAGTTACATGATAGATTATTTAACCGGTCTCTAGTGGGCAGATAGTTTACTCTTTTTCTTTTTTTAATTTATTTATTGGCTGTATTGGGTCTTCATTGCTGCACAGGGGCTTTCTCTAGTTGCAGCGAGCAGGGACTACTCTTCGTAGCAGTGCTCAGGCCTCTCATTGTGGTGGCTTCTCTTGTTGTGGAGCATGGGCTCCAGGCGCGGGCTTCAGTAGCTGTAGAACGTGGGCTCAGTAGTTGTGGCTCTCGGGCTCTAGAGCACAGCCTCAGTAGTTGTGGCACATGGGCTTATTTGCTCCTCGGCATGTGGGATCTTCCCGGACCAGAGATTGGACCTGTGTCCCCTGCATTGGCAGGCGGATTCTTAACCACTGTGCAACCAGGGAAGTCCCAGTTTACTCTTGCAAATAAAACATTTTACAAATGTTTACAAACCGAGAATGTCCAACACAAACATAAGCCTATCCTCCTACTTGAACTACCTGAGTCTTAAAGTTAGTACTAAACCAGAAATTCAGAACGGAAGCTAGGAATGAAACTCCCAATTGTAAAACAAAAGTGTGACAGAGGAAACAAGCACAGGAAAGAATTATGAATCAGAGGTGTACTGGAATTTCCTGAAAGTTTTCAGATCCAAGTCAAAAATGCTTTGTCTACCTGTGTCTGCACTAAACTTCTGTTATTAGCTGTTCATTAATTGAGATGAGGGCCTTACATCAAGGTGGGAACTAAAGTAAAAGGGAAAGGATCCAGAGAGTGAACCTCTGTCCTGTGGGTAGAGATTGTTTAGATACTAGATATGGAGGAATTTCTGGGAGAAAAAAAAGGGGCTGGTAGTTCTGTCCCACTCTGTCTCCTCTTGGGTTCCTGTGGAGAAAGGGCGTCACTTTGGAAAGTGGACCAGGCCCCTGGCAGCAAGAGTTGACCACAGTACTGGCAGTGGAGGCTCACGGTGGAGCTAGAAGTGCCATTTTTCTAAGGAGTGCCCCTTAGTGAACAACTCGAGTCAGTAAGACCAATCTCTCTGCTTATCTTATATGTTAGAGTAGCATTTCTAAGACTTCAGATCTCTTGTAGACCCGCCTTCATGGTTTTTTCATATCTGCCTACCACCTGTGCTATCATTAATATTTTTCTTTAAACTGACTCACTTTTTTTTATCTTAAATACTTTATGTTAAATAAAACATATATCACAATTTTAAATGGAAAACAGAATCACTTGCCACAAATGCAATGGTGGGTCACCTCATGAATTCAAGAAAACAGCTGCACAACAAAAACAGTCTTTAGTTAGGGCTAGATGCTGATGCCTGCCAAAGGCTCATGAGCCTGAGATCTGATTTCTCTTAGTTTAGGGAAAAAAAGGTAGGGAGTGGGTGGGAGGAATTAGCAAGTGTTAAAAACATGACCAACAAACCCAGACTGCCCACAGCCTTCTTCAGAAGAACTGCAGGGGAACGAAGTCACTTTCATGAAGTGACTCACTTGTTATTTATCCGACCTAGCTTCCTGTCCAGTGGTGTACATTCCCCTCTAGCAAGCACTGTGCTAGGGGAAGCTGCCCTCTGCAAAGCAGTAGGGAGAGGATCCCAATGTCGCTCTTAGGCCATACTTAAAAGCTATTAGGAGTTGAGGAGTTACCATAAACCACTATACTCTGTCAGTGAATGGTAGACTGGACTGGCTTCACTCTCATTTCTTGTAAACTCTCCTGTTATGGGCTCTGTTGAGCCCTGCACCGCCCCCTGCCTCCAAGTTCACATGTTGAAGTCCTAACTCCCAGTACCTCAGAATGTGACTATATCCAGAGATAGGGCCTTTAAAGAGGTAATTAAGTTAACACGAGGTCATTAGAGGTGGGCCCTAATCCAATATAACTGGTGTCTTTATAAGAGGAGAAAATAGGACACACACACACACGGAAAACCATGTGAAGACAGAGGCAGGGCAGCCAGCAATAAGCCAAGAAAGAGGCCTCCGAAGAAACCAATTATACTGACACCTTGATCTTGAATTCTAGCCTCCAGAACTGTGAGGAAACAAACTTCTGTCGTACCCAGTCTGTAGTACTTTGCTATGGCAGCCCTAGCAAAATAATACACCTTCCTAAGTGGTACACAGTTCAAAAAGAGATGAATCGTGTACAAACTCTTTGATGTGTCTCCTAAAATACCACAAAGGTACTAAGGTCCAGAGCCCATGTGGAAACCATTTGGATTTGCTTCCTTGGGTGGATTTGCTTTCTTCCTTTAAGGCTACTAACGAAACGTGTATAAGGACACTTCCAGTAATACATATATAAGGGACCTGTTCAAATCAAGTGATTAAAAGCAATCCTGTGTATCGTTATGCTATGAGGTGTGTACTTCAAGGGAGGAAACAGTCAGGTAAAAATGGAGCCATGAATCTGATCGACAGAGTTCTTAGAGGTGTGGCCCCTGCCACAAGATGCAACTGGAACTTCTTGTAACATGAGGCCCCGATAAAATCATAAAATAAGCCATAAATGGGATCGTACTTGGGTTGTCTCCATCAAGTGATAGCCTTCTGTCCTGGTGTTCAAATTTAAAAAGTCTGACCCAGTCTACCAGGTGGATCTGAGACCCATTCTGGCCACTTTGAGGCATGGTGTGACCCCTGAGGCTGGCAGCAAGCTTCTGATATGGAATGTGGAGCATCCATCCAGGCAGATATCCCTCTAGTTTCCTTTATGGTTGGAGAGAGAGTGCCACTGATAGATTTGTCAGTAATACACATCAAAGACTTTTCTGTATTCTGCTACTTCAATCTCCTTAAGAATGGAGACAGTGCAGGACAGCAGAATATCCAAGAGATACTACTGCAGAAACTAGGTGTCCCAGTTATGTTAGGAAGAACCGTCTAACTCAGTAATGCCCCATTCCCAGGAGGTATACAGCTGTGCTACAGTGCTTCACACAAATGTAATTATTTTAGTCATTTGTTTTTTAAATTTTTTGTTGTCTCTCCTGGTAAACCCCATTGAGATCAGGGATTTTCTAGTTGACTGCTTTATCCTCAGTATATAGTAGAGTGCCTGATACATAGTATATGCCCAAGAAGTATTTTTTGAAATAATAAATAAGAGCTAAGGGCAGAGGCTATGAAGCTAGAGCAACTAGATTTGAATCTCAGGTGTCCCTTTCACCAGTTCTGTGACACTGGGCAAGTTATTTAACCTTCCTGAGCCTTGGTTTCTTCACCTGTAAAGTGATTATAGTAATACCTACTTCACAGTGTCATTTTAAGGATTTGATGAGCTAGCATAGCACCTGGCACATAAGAGCCTAGTAAAAACTAATACCATTGTAATTATTCTAAGATAACAGAAAGATGGAATCTGTTTGTTTAATTGACAGAGAATGGACTGTTTGGGCAAAAGCAGATGATACAAATCATTGATTAACACTACCTCTTTGTGTGTGTGTGTGTGTGTGTGTGTGTTTGCCCTGTGGATTCCCATTAAAAAAAAAATCCTGACCACCAAAACATATGTTTGGAAATGCTCATGATAGTATACTGTAGCAGTTATAAGAACCACAGTCTATTATTTTTATTTTAGAATGTTGGTGTTCAAATCTAGTCTACCTATTTTATGCAAAATTAACTCGTAATTCATTATGTAAGCTAATGAAGACATTTATTGAAAATAGTCTATTATAGCATTAAAATATATTAAAATATTTAAAAAATTATTATGTATTTAACAGAGCATTCTACATCTTCATCCATTGTTAATTGTCCATATAGAATCCTGACATTAATGCAAATCATTATGAAAATTTCAGATTATGACTGATTTATATAAGCATCTAAATGAAACACTTCTGTTTAAAAAACACATGCAGTAAAATGTCATTTAATCACCTGTAATCTAGAATCGAGTATGGGTATGTGGGTGTGTATTTCAGGAATATAAACGCTCTTGGGTCCCCTGAATAAAAAAGGTTGTAGTTAAAGAGAGAGGCTAAGAAACTTGAAATTCCAGTTTGGCTTTACAGATATGTCTAATGACAGACAGCCTTTTATGGAAGAACAAATAGCTGATGGTCACTTTTCTATTTGATTGAAAAATAAAAGTTTTGAAAAATGTGTTTTTACCTAGGAATCAAACATAAAATGCTGTGTTTCTATCCTTAATTATTTATCATGTCTGGGATTAAAATTGATTTTACACCATGGTAGGGAATGCATGCAGACATACACACACACACACACACACACACACATACACAAAGAGTATATAATGGCCTGTTTTCAGTGGAGAGTCCCTGTAGTCTACAAAAACTATTAAATATATCTTTTAAAATTATTTTGAGATACACCCTGTCTTGCAGAATTCTTTAAAAGAGTGTAAAATGTCTTCTTCAAGGCACTATTTTATTATGAATAAGTTGTGTCACATAATTGTAGATACGTTTAGCTCATTTTCCCACAGCCTTGCAAAGCAATATATAGGCAAATACTCATTGTATATACGCTGTGAGAGAATATAAGAAAATTATGAGAGAAAGTCGCTGCCCAAAAGGAGTTTGCAATCTAATTGGGAAATAAGATAGTCACATAAAACCAATACTGAACATACGAAGCACAAAAATCACTTTTATTTTTCTAACTTTATGCAAATGTTTGACACTTCCCCAACACACCCTTTCTCTAAAAGACAATTAGAGAAAGAAGAAATTCACAATTTCATTTTTCCTCTTGTATTACTTGTGGCTTAACCAGGATGAATGATCCTATTCTTTTTCAAGAGCAGAATATTGTGTCACAGATTTACACATTGAGTAAGAGCTCATCTTTTCTACTGGAAAGGGATGAAAACCAGAGCCAGATTAAATAAGATGCTTTCTGTCTCCATGTGTTATTTTACAGTTAATAAAGGCTAAGAAATTTTGTTGTAGATCTGCTTCTTGATAACCTAGAATATAAGCCCAAGTCTCTACTCAATATTTCTATACAGACAGGAAATCTGCATATATTGTACTACATTCTTGATGGGTTGAAAAACTAACCAAAAAAAATCCATCCAGTGGCAACAAACCTGCATATATTATACTTCTGCTCTCTATTTTTTGACTCTTCTCTGGAGACCTTGGAAGAGGACACTTACTTATTTTCTAGGCTCAGAGAGAAAAAGAAAAGCTTTCATCTGTCTGTACGTCACATTCTTTAGGGCCCCTGGAATAATGCAGAACCTGGAGACTTAGTTGAGTAGATGTCTGAATTTACCATATTCCTTGGAAACAATGTAGAAGCATTAATTTAGGGTGGCTTGCTCTCCCTGGGTGACGTGGAGTACCTAATTAAGCATAACTGGGGACACAGGAGGCTCTGTGATTTTCACAAAGAGAACATGCTCTTGTGCCAATTTACCTTTTGAGTTCCAGTTCTTTTCTGTAAGTGATACAGAGAGTAGACATTACATACTATCATTTTAGAGTGCAAAAAAGAATTCACAGGGCCCCTACACTGAAAGTGGTGTATATGCATACATAAATTAGTCTTGCATTCTTTGGTTTGCCTTGATTTTCACTGCTAGTGAATAACTGAATTTGTCAGAAAGTGGCCTATTAGAAATTATTTTTTTACAACTGTCATTTGAACTCTCTTTTGAGAGTAGAAAAGAAAACCTTTTGAATCACTTTGTCCTAGCAATATGCATTTTTTTCTTAGCAGAATTTTAGTAATTTGCCTGTACAGTTAGGGATAAAAGCTAAAATTTGAGGCCTCTGAACCAAATGTAAAAAAGCAGCTCCTTTAAAAATTCAATAAACTCATTTTGTTTAGTTTAATATAGAGTGAGATCTTCAGTCAATCAGAAAAATATTATCTAATAGAAATATAGGCAAAGGACAAAATTAAAACAAATGGACAACAGGCAAATAAAAATATGCTTAACTTCAAATTTAAATAAATGTAAGTAGGCATATCATTGAAATATAATTTTATACATATAAGTACTTTTTTTTAACCTATCAAATGTCCATGGTTAGTGAGTTGGTGCAAAAATGCCAACTCTTTCATGCTGGTAAGAATTAGGTTGGTACAAATCTTTTGGAGGGCAGTTTGGCAAAATATAGCAACCTCAATACACTATACAAGTTTAACTTGATAATTACACCACTAGTAATTTATCTGAAGAAGATAATAAACCCTCAAAATACTTTATAGGTATATAACATTTACATATAAACCCAAGAAATTAGAATAAGTTAATTGTTAATCAATAAGAGATTTATAAAATAAATTATAATATAATCATACAATGGAATACTATGCAACCATCAAAAATGATGATGATTAATTACACCTGTATCTACCATGGAAACAAGCATAGAACACAACACAGATTTTAAAAAACAGATTACTGAACAACATATATAACATTATCCTTACTTTATAAGCCTGTATGTTGAAAGACACTTGGAAGTATGTTAACCAAAATATTAATAGTGACTATTTTTAGGTGTTGAAATCTGGGGTGGTTTTTATCACATTCTTAATATTTTTTCACATTCTTAAAATTATTACACTGAACATGTTTTGTTTTTATAGTTTGAAGGAAAAGCAGTTGATCTCAGTTTTGGAGTAAAATCTCCTTTTATTGATGACAATGGTACTTTAAAATAAAAGTAGAAAACACCTCAGTTCCTTTACACTCTGTAGAGGAACATGCATATTATAATTATGCAGTATTTTTAGTAAATAGGTGTGAGTCTTTTGTGTCAGAAGCTTTGTCTAAGAGTAACCAGTAAAACAGGTGTGCTAGGCGGGGTAGACCATCTGTTTCTCTCTGTAGAGATTTTTTTTAAGAGGATGGAAAAGGATTTAAAATCCATCCTCACTGACTGAAAAGCTAGGAGAGGAAAATTAATACCTTTCCTACAATGCAGCATTACTGTCTGTTGTTATTTTCAGTGAATATATATTTAGAAACTACCAACAATACTGTTCACAAAGTTTTGGAAATATAAGCTTTGACTCAGGCCAGGGTCTCAAAGTTTACCTGCCAAAAGGATGTTAATTAATAGCTGAGGTTAAGATGAAAACAGCCATAAATACTAAGTTCTCTTTAGAAATTCCCACTATGATTAAAGCTTTGTTTTGTGTTAGAAAAGTTTGGGGGTCTCTTGAGCAGAGAATACCTCTACCTGTTCTCCCTGTTTTATTATTCTACTACCTGAAAAAAGAATCGCATTTGTGTCCCAAATAGGGAAGTTGGTAAGATTTCACAAAGGTATTATTTTGCTTTTTAAAGAGGCCACACAATACCTCTCCTATAAAAAAGGTGTTAATGTGGTACAGCCACTTTGGAAGACAGGTTGGCAGTTTCCTGCAAAACTAAATGTACTTTTACTGTATGACCCAGCAACCACACTCCTTGGTATTTATCCAAATGAGTTAAAAACTTAAACTGAATGGTATTTGCCCAAATGAGTTAAAAACTGTCACATGAATGTTTATAGTAGCTTTTCTCATAATTGCCAAAACTTGGAAGCAACCAGATGTCCTTCAATAGGTGAACGGATAAACTAACTGTGGTACATCTATACAATGACAAAAAGAAATGAGCCTTTAAGATATGAAGAACCTTAAATGCATATTGAAAAGATATGAAGGAGCCTTAAATGCTTATTGCTAAGTGAAAGAAGCCAATCTGAAAAAGCTACCTACTGTATAATTTCAACTATGTGACGTTTTGGAAAAAGCAAAACTATGGAGACAGTGAAAAGTTCAGTGGTTGCCAGGGGTTTGTCGGGGGAGGGGAGGAGGGAGAGACAGACAGGTGGAACATAGGGGGTTTTTATGGCAGTGAGATTATTCTGACACGGTAATGATAGATAAATGTCATTATACATTTGTCAAAACTCATAGAATGAATAAGACAAAGAGGTAAACCCAAATGTAAACTGTGGACTTGAGTTAATAATAATAATGTATCAATATTGACTCTTCAAATGTACTAAAGTCAGATATTAATAATAGGGAAAATTATGGGGGGGGAGGAGCAGGGAGGAGAGTATTTATGAATTTTTTGTACTTTCCACTAATTTTTCTGCAAAGCTCAAACGACTCTAAAATGTAAAGTCTATTAATTAAAAACACACAAACAAGTCATGAATGGCTGCTATGTGAACATCTGGATTCATCAGAGACTTCTGAATGTCATCTGTAGCTTTGCTCTTGCTGGCACTGCCAGACCTGGATTGTGGCTTTGTTTTTGTTTTTAAAGATTTATTTTGTTGTTTATTTATTTATTTTGGTTGCTTTCGGTCTTTGTTGCTGAGCATGGGCTTTCTCTAACTGTGGTGAGCATGGGCTTTCTCTAGCTGTGGTGAGCGGGGGCTACTTTTCATTGTGGTGTGCAGGCTTCTTATTGCAGTGGCTTTTCTTGTTGTGGAGCACGGGCTCTAGGCGCAGGCTTCAGTAGTTGTGGCACGCAAGCTCAGTGGTTGTGGCTTTCAGGCTCTAGAGCATAGGCTCAGTAGTTGTGGCGCAAGGGCTTAGTTGCTCTGCAGCATGTGGGATCTTCCCAGACCAGGGATCGGACCCTTGTCCCCTGCATTGGCAGGTGGACTCTTAACCACTGCGCAACCAGGGAAGCCGCCTGGATTGTGGCTTTGTGTACTGCAGTGTACAGTATACCATATGAATGGTAGAATCATGAAAGAATTATGCTGGCTGCGTACATACAAGCTATTAATTTTTATTGCATGATACATTAGAACATTCTGGTCTCAAACCATATTTTCAAAAATCTTAGCACTAAATTCCTTTAAAAATGTCTTAGTTGCCATTTGTTGTATTTATTTCAGAGATTTCCAAGTATGAGAAAGATGATATGGAAGATTTGAAGTATGATGCCACTATGTCTTGATAACTATGTAGTTTGAACAGACAGAGCATATAGTATTTTCATAATTATGCCTGTTATGTTTTTGAAATCCCTTGGTTGAAAACCCCAGAGGCTATGAAAATTCACCCCCTAGATCTCCTGTTAGAGGATGCACAGCTGATGGGCAGCCCAGCCCTCTGCGTTCACCTCAGTGTTTGGGCTGAGGACACACTTCCCCTGGACTGCTCCCAGCCACGGACTAAGCACAGAGAACTTGCTAGTGCAGGCCTACTGCTGCCAGCAGAACTCATCTACAAGGTGACTTTTGCTCAAGGACTCCCCCTTGGAATGCAAAGCTCGTTTAGGCCCCTACAGCCTGAGACTTCTTTCCAAACCTCTTTGCTTGTCTCTCACCGTTCACAGGTGTTAGACCTACACTGTGGTCTGATGGCTCTCCTCGCCTACTCTTTCTTCCTTCCCTTTATCCTTCACAAGTATTTCCCCTGCACATTTCTTGCATGTCTAATCCTACCTTAGCATCTGCTTCTGAGAGGACCTGAACTAATAAAAAGACCAATCCCTAATGCATGGTCATTTTTATCCTTAGAGGCATAATCATGTCAATCAAAATCTATAAAGCTCACACATCTGCTTTTACAAATTAAACTCTGACACATAACTCTTTTTGTTAATATAATCACATACCCTGTGTAATTTTCAGTTTTGATGAATACCAATTTAATTGTTTACGGTGTGTCATGTAGTTCCCAAGCAGACCTTGTACCTTTGGAACTCATGTGTTTCTCTCTTTCTCTCTCACTGGTATGAAGAACAAAAATAAGAGAGATTTCGATATAACACAGGCTGCTTAGTAAGCATCATTGTTTCCCCATACAAGTGCCATCAGAACATCTTATCTTTTCCGTGTAAATACAACTCACAAAACTAGTCCTTTTATTATCTGTAAATGTGTGACACAGAAGATGTGGAAACAATGAAGTCTGGCCAAGGTGCAAAGGTCATATCGTCAATGAGATTAAATTACTATAAAGCGATTGTGACACAGAGGTGAAATCTAATTTGTTGAATCGTAATCTGTAGAAAGAAAAAAGCTATTCACAGAGGAATGGTCTACATAGATTCTGGAAAAGGAAATCCTGAAAGGTAAAACTTGCAGCTGTTTGGTATTATTCAGAAGAAAGAGCAATGTGACTAATTGGTATGAATATTCAACAACCTAAAGTGGCCGTGCATGTATCAGACTTGATGACACTAACAATTGAGAACACTTAATTATCTCTTAGATTATTATAACTGACTTGCATATGGGAGAAAGATGCATTTACCTTTCTTTTCTGGCAAACTTCTGATCTGCTTTGAAATGGCTTTTTTTTTTAACAAATCACCATTATGGACTATATCTCAGTCTCATGTAAGTTTTGTTAGTCCTCTGAGCTGTGTCAACTCTAAGGACCCAGGCAGTATAGAATTTCTGGATCAGCAAGTACTGGTACCCATAAGGGCTTGTGAATTGGTCAGTCAGATTCTATACATACATCCATATCTCTATAGTACACATCCTGAAAAATCATTTTAAATACATAAAGTTTTACCACTACTGACCAAAACTCCAGAGAAGAGACCACTATGCTCACAAGGTGATTATCAATATAAGTATTGTCGAGGACTGTGAAGGTTCTGAGATTTTCACTCTACCTGCTAACTCACAACAATATCCTGGATGCTGGCAGAAAACACAAGATCCCCAGATCAGAGATGAAGTACAACAATAGCAATAGTTAAAGTGTCAGCATTTTTGTGCTGATTGCCTGGCTCTCATCTCCCACAGGACAACATGAAGAGGGCCAGGGAATAGCTGTAACCCACAGCTGGGTGTGTTAAAGTAAAGGAATTCTGAGTCTAGAGAGCCAGAGTCTTTTATAATGGGCAGTAATCATGCCTGTGCTTTGCTCTGGAGGGCGATGTTATCTTTGCTATACAAAATAGTAAGCATGCCTGCCCATTGCTCCAGAGGCTGATTCTGTCCCTATCTTTCAAGGCTGTAAGTAAACCTGCCCTTTGCTCCAGAGGGAACACTTTCTCTATTTTCCAAGTGTGTTCATTATATAAACAGCCTTGAGATTGCCCAGAACAAAGGGCAGTCAGTGCTTTGCTTACAATATGTGCAGAAATATGAAAGAATCACAAAGAATTCTCCAAACAAATATTGCAAAAATCTCAGTTCTGAAAACATTAACTAATAGACTAACAGTTTGCTTCTAGATATCTTGTCCTTCCATAATCCTCTTTGTATAAATTAGAGATAAAAGTTATAACCTAGCCTAGTCTACTTTGAGATAAAGGCAGATTTGTTAAAATAAATAAAAAATGGCGCATGTATATATGTATATAAAATGTTATGTCTTTTCAAATACTGACTCTTTTCCCCCTCAATATTTCTAATGACTTCCATCATTGTAACTTTTCATAATGATTATATGGTTTCTGTTCTTTTCACCTTTAGAATTGTTAGAAAATGTTCTGATTCTGATTTTATCCTGTCAAACAACTTACTAGTTTAGAGTCACTCTTGAGTCTTGGTATTTTGAAAGGTTAACAAACTGTTATGTTGTTTCAGTATTACTATGGTGGTTACAGTTTTCTTCTGCCTTCTGCTTTCAGAACTTTTGTTTACCTCATGCTACAAAATACTTCTAATCCTTCCTTGATGATTTGTACCAGACATAATGTCTCCTATCAGAGATCTGAGACTGCCATAGAAAAGAAAATCTCTATTGTCTGTTTATGCTAATTGGAACATACAGTCTTGTTCTCTTTTTCTCAATGAGAGATGTAGAAAATGATAATTTCATCTAGTTTAATTTTTTAAAAAAGCATTTAGCATTTTACACAGAATAAGAGAGTGGTTGTCTTTAAAATACAGCAGGTAACCTTGAAGACATTCCCTGTCATAAATGATTAAACTCTAAGGGACAATCATTTTTAATTTTGCAGTGATAATTGTCTATGGCAGATTCATTTGATGTGGATAGTAGATCTGTAGGCAATGGAACACTCAACTTGGAGTCTGCTTTCCTTTTGTGATAAGCAGGCAGCGCACAGAAAGAATGAAAACAGTTTTGACCTCTTCAAAAGTGCATTATTTGGAGGGTCAGGCCTTGGCTTGGCCACCAGAACCAGTTCTGGCTCTTGGCCAGCTTTGTCTCCCTCCACACACACATTCTGCAAGTGAAGAGCATCACAGACCTGTGGTTTGGGAGATGCATCAGGAATGTTCTGGTTCCGTTGGTTCTCAACACTCCACATAGTATAAATCTATAAGCTCTAGGGTCCCACTGTAACAGGAAAAACGAAAACAAAACCAAAGCCCAAAATACAAAATTGTCTCTGAAAAGTTTTGTACTTTCTACCATTACGATAACATCTTAGAATATGTTCAGAAGATGCAGGTGTGCTATATGTATGCTTTTCTGAGTTGAGAGCCACTGCTCATTTCAAAGATGAAGAAACAGGCCTTGATCTGCTGCACACACACAGCTGGCTGGTGGCAGAGTCAGAACTGGGGGCCCACATCTCTTTCCTCTCAGACATGTTTTTCAATATCCTGCCTCCTGGGGCACTAGGCAGGTGCCCGCTTGCCCCTGCAGTGACCTAGCCCTGTTTCTCTTTATGCTCTGTTCTCTGGGCAGGGCTTCACTTGATGAGTGAATTAGCCTCGGGCATAAATCAGGCAGTTTTCATTAATGCTTAAAGTTCATTAGTGTACCATTAGCAAATGAGAGTTTTAGTTTAACTAAAAGGCACCTTGGTAGCCTGAAAGAATTTTTGTACCCCTAAATACATTAAGCCAGAATTGAGGACATTTAATTTAGTAATTTAACAAATAATCCAAAATGTCTTCTCAAAACTTATTTAAGAAATCTACACTTTCACTTGATGAAAATTCTATCATATTTCCTTTACATGTTCACCTTGGTGACTATTAATGAATAACTGATTGGTTGCATGTTCATTCATCTGCATCACATATTTTATTGAGTGACAGGAACTTCAGAATAAAGATAAATCTAATACTCCCTATACTCAAGTCATTGAAAATCTAGGAAAGAATAAAAAGTATATAGAGCAAAAGTCATTTGGCTGGATTATGAATGCAAAGTGTTGTGTTGTAAGACCTTCACTTTCTAAAATACAGTGTAAAATCCCTGCTTTTGCTACTAATATAGAACCCTATTATATTAAGATAATCAAGACTATTAATGAAAAATGACAGTAAATAAGTATAAAATCATACATTTCAATAACTGCTTATTAAAAACAAGATTTTCATAGTTTTCTAAGAATTCACATATACATCATCTTAATTTTCAAAAAACTCTGTAAGTAGAATATATAATAACATAATATAATAAGTAGAATATATAATGCTATCATCACTTTATAGGTGAGACACTGAGACTCAGAAGTTTGGCACTTCACATATGGTCACCAATCAATACACTCGAGTCACTGGGGTTTATCCCCCTTCTGATCCCTGCCCTTGTCTAAGGTCCTGCTCAAGCGTAAGGCAGCTTTCAGACCCAGGCAATGTTTTAGGGCCCTACATCCCTTCCTTTTTGCCTATCATGGAAAGCCAGAAAGAAAAGTAAATTCACTTTTGCCTCTGTCTCTTAAGCCTAGAATAAAACTTAAACAGAATGTAGGCCATTGTGTTCTTGGCACCCTTGTCAAGGATCAGTTGACCATATATATGTGGGTTTATTTCTGGGCTCTCTTTTCTGTTCCGTTGGTCTCTATGTCTGTGTGTATGCCTGTACCATATGTTTTTTGACAGATAAATGGATAAAGAAAATGTGATATATATGTACGATGGAATATGATTCAGCCTTTTAAATAAAGGAGGAAATCCTGCCATTTGTGACAATGTGGATGAACCTGGAGGACATTAAGTGAAATATAAGGCAGTCACAGAAGGACAAATACTGCCTGATTCCACTTACATGTTGTATCTAAAGTAGTCAAACTCATGGAAGCAGAAACTGTAATAGTGGTTGCTAGAGGCTGGAAGGCTGGAGAAATAAGGAGGCATTATTCAACAGGTATAAAGTTTCAGTTACACTAAATAAATACATTCTAGAGATCTGCTATATGACATCGCTCCTGTGGTTAACAATATAGTATTGTGCACTTCAAAATTTGTTAAGAGAGTGGATCTCATGTTAAGTGTTCTTACCACACACACACACACACACACACAGAAGTGGCCCAGATAAGGTTGAATAAAAAAGTCTTAACCTCCAGTTTAAATTCTCAAAGATGAGAACTTAAAAAAAAAAAAAATTACATCTAAAAAAAAAAATCTCTAGCATCTTTAGTGATAAAGCAGAACTTTCCCTCATCAGATGCAAATACCGTTGTCAAGTTGTAACGCGTCTACTTTCTGAAGGTAGAATAATTAAATGAGAGGAAGATTGCCCCTCCTATTCCCCAGAGTTTGGTATTATTCTGCTTTCTCACTGTCATTCCCTAATTAGCTTACTGCTATGAAATACCGTTTGTAGGTTTCTGCTGGGTTTTTTTTTTTTTTAATTGGAGTATATCTGATTTACAGTGTTGTGTCTTAGTTTCAGGTGTACAGCAAAGTGAATCAGTTATATGTATGCATATATCCACTCTTTTTTAGATTTTTTTCCCATATAGGCCATTACAGAGTTTTGAGTAGAGTTCCCTATGCTATAAACGGACATTTCTGGTGGTTTTTGAAGTTCTTTCTTTTCTTGTCATCTACCAGAACCTCTCACATAGGAAATCCAAGTGATTAAGGTAAAAGCTGTGGCCAAAGGAATCAATATGGAACTTGTTTTTTCTCCCATGCCCATTCCATACATCAAGCTACCTCAACTAACCTCTTTATATTTTTAATTTTGCTTCACTGATTTGATAGTTATTCATGAGCATTTAGCTAAGGGCTCAAATTAAGAAATAAACAATTCCAGTGTTTTTATACACCGATTAGCCACCCCTAAGTTAAAAAAGCCACTTATCTGTCAAATCAAACTATACATATCTTTCAGTATTAATTAATTTATAGTAATATAAGCAGTCTCTAATTTTTATTTAGATTTATAAGGGCTAGAGGATGTTCCTAAAATAAAATAAAACATCACACATGTAATCTGATTGTTGTTAGACCCATGGGATGACTATGACAAGACCGTGTAGTGAATGGGTAAAGAGTGGGTTCTGGAGTCAAACTGCCTAGGTGGGTCTGATTTTGGGCTCTACCATTGATTCGCTGTGTGATCTTAGGCAAATTATTTAATTTCTTTGTGCCTCAATTTTCTCAAGTTAAAAAAAAATGGGGGTAATAATAGATTGATGATTTCGGATGTGTAAGCTGCTGGAAAGAAACGCTATCTGTGGTCCTTATTACACGTGAGCTAATATTCATGGAAGAACACTGGTTCATTCCTCTATTATTGTAGGAATTCAGCCTCTATTTAAAGTTTTGCCAATTTACTTCTGGCATCTTCCAATTATGGTTCTTGTGAGTTCACAAAAAAACTCGTATTCTATTGCTTTGGCCTAAGCCACCCACGAGCATCTTTTGACTCCCCTGCTTTTGGCCTTGTAATAAGGCTAACGTCCCACCATACCAAAGGGGCCATCTCTAGATACTTCTAACATCAGATTCCCCCTGCACCAAAGCCAAAATCTGTTCCATCTGGAGGGAAAAGGAAAACATCTCCTCCTATCTCCTGGTGTCAGGAGATGTCTTGTGTGCGTCAGGAAATTGGCTTCTATGCCTCATGCCCTTCTGCCTCTTTTTCCATAAGCTCCACACTTGAAGCTCTGATTGGGGGAACACTGATATCTGAGGACAAAACCCCCTTGTCCTCGCTACTCCCTTTCTCTTCTCCCATGAGAAATTCTCCTAAAAATTGGCTCCGGGAAGTCCTGCCCAGCAGCTCCTCAGACATGCTTGGGTAGACTCGACTCTTACCCCAGCTTCAATCCAGGACTCTGATTCTCTGTACTTGGTTCTACAAATGTGCCAGTGAAATCCTGCCACCTTCTTTGAGCAACCAGTGGAGAGAGACTCCTTTCAGTGCTCCCTTTTGGGCAACTGTACATTTCTGTACTATTTCCAGTATATATATTTTCTAAGCAGAGTAAAGCTTTCCATATGCTTTTGTGATTTTCAGCATGCCACTATGTGAGTACCATAAAAGCCTGAACTATTTGCTGCTGGTAAGATAGTGCCACATCTGTCTACTTCCTTAAACAACTTTCCATCAGGGGTACTAAATTTCTCCATCATATCAACTATTAACAATGTTCTCAGTTCAATGTTATATCCGTTGCAGCAATCAACTGATTTAATATTACCTACAAGGATTTTTTCTTTGAGGTTCAGAATGGCAGACAGAGAAGGAAATTAATATGCATAAAGCTCTGGGGAAAATAGGAAGTTTTTCATGGTAGTGGGGAGTGGCAAACTATATTTTTCTGCAGGGTTTTCCTGATGGATAATGTTTATATGCACAAGTATATATACACACTGTTTCTATAAACTTAGCAGAGGTACAGTTGGCTACAGGTTGTACACGAGAATCTGAAGGCTAGCTGTAAGCCCCACTTCTCAGCTCCCACTAACCTGCCACACACTGGCGATTAGGAATCCCTGGTTCCACCATTAATCTTGTCTACTATGAACATACTACCATACAATTTGTGATTGCATTTGCTAATGTATCTTGAAGTTGCTAACCTCCAGTTGATGTCCCGTCAGGTGGTGTTTCTAGTTTTGTGAGTTTTATCTCTGAATGGACTTTAAAAGAAAATGCCAGTGTCTTGAAGCATTACTAATAACTTGGTTCTGGAACCCTATTTACCTCTGTAATTCAAGAATGTACATTTTTATTTGACTCCAGTGAGCGTGGAATGTTGAAAGAATGCCTTACATAGAGATTGTCTAATATATGCATTATAGCAGCCTCTTGGTGCCATTCTATTGTACCATAAGACAAGAGGTTGGATCGGTCTGCTATGGAGCAGTTGAAGACAAGGCAGCTTCCATAAAACAAAGACTAAAGAAAGATATTAAGAGTAGAGACAGCTGCTCACCATCAAGACCAGTCTCCACGGATAGCAGTGGAAGCCTGAAATGAAGTATTGACATGTACAAGTGGAAAGGACTATTGTTTATGCACAAACTTTTCAAAGCACTACAACTGTGCCATCATCACTGTCACTAATATCCCCGTGCAGACATTTATGTTTAAAAAATAATCTGCATAGAAAAATCAGGATGCTTGTTTTAACATAAAATTAGATTTTATGATGTAGCAAAGTACCTATTACTTATAAAATTTAAAAGAAAGGATAAAGCCCACAAAGGGACTACCCCAGTCATTCAGAGACTGCAAATATTCCTGTTTTGGTCATCTATTCTCTCTAATACAGCTCACATGGACTAATGAAAGCTTCAAGCAGCCATTCTATCACTATGAACTAGAGCACGTAAACCAACATTCACTTAACCTCTTGTGAACAGCAGAGCTAATAAACAGCTGGAAGTTTCACAGTTTAGAAGAGACAGTCATTACTCTAGAATACCACACTACATCTGAATATAGGCAAAGGATGCAGATTATAACCATTTTTTAATCTTGTGCAGCTAGAAAGAGAGATGCTGGACCAGACCTGCAAACTTTGTCAAGGTGGCACTAGGCTGTCTACCATTGTTTAATTACTATTGGCATTTCCATTAAAGAGAGAGAAGGGGGAAGGGAGGGAAAGGGAAATTAAAGGAGGACAAAATCTTAGCCCTTAAAAGTAGGCTCACTTACTTGCGCTTAATATTGTCATGCTTTAATGATTTGTCAGGTGCAGTGAAAGAGACAATTGCCCTACTTTGTTTCTCTCCTTTGTCCTCAGACACAAACTCAACTGGAAGCACCATGCAAATCACTCTATGATGTAAGCACCTTAAATCAAGTGGGCTATTTTGTATATGAAGATGTCCCACCAAATGAATAATTTATTATTTATTGAGAATTTTTTCCCTCTAAAGGAATAATAGACTTTCACCTAACCATCTATATATGCTCATTTGGTTCCTGCTGGTGACAAAGTCCAATCTTTCACCAGCTGATTACCTAGAGCATGGAGTACAATGTATGAGCACATGGACAGAGATTATTCCCCATGGAGTGGGAGGAGAGCCATATAGAGAGTGAACCCTTGACCTAAGACTCATAAATACAAGGCACTGACAACTGAACTCACTGGCCGAAGAAAAAGAAAGCATTTCCAAATAGGAAACAAACCTGGTTGCTTTCTATTGAAATTGCTATTCTATTGAATACTATTCAATAGAAATTACTTTCTATTGAAAGTACTGCAAACCAGCACTTTCTATTGAATATTAAGTCATCCTCAGCACTTTTGTTCCAGGTTAAATAATTCGATCACTTTTATTCTTCACTCAAAAAGCTCTCATTTTTAGAGACCTAACAATCAATGACATCTGTGAAATCTGACTGGATCCTGGTTTGAAAATATATATATAAAAGACATTTTGGGGATAATTGGAGAAATTTGAAAATAACTATATTAGGGAATTACTATTAATTTTCTTGGGGGCAATAATACTATTATGGTTTTACATGAAACTATCCTTATTAGAATTTGCAGCTGAAATATTTCAGGGTGAGGTGTGACGTCTGTAACTTTAAAATGATATACTCATGTATAAATACAAGCAACAGTGCAAATTATTAACAAGGTGGTGGGTATTTGTTTATTTGTTGCACTATTCTTTCAATGTTTCTATATTTTGAAAATTTTCATAATAAAAATTTGAGAAAATAATGTCTCTTTCACAGTTAGGGCCGCTTGATGAGAACAAACACTCCAGGCAGTACCAACGTTAAAATGGTGGGAAGAGCCTGTTTTCTAGACCCGCAGGAGTCAAATTAAATGTAATAAGCAGAGACAAATGTCTGGGAGAAAAAAATTCAATATAAGAAACAGAGGTGAGAACACCTCTCCCAAGTTAGGTTGAAAAGGAAAATAAATTTGGTTGAATTTGTTTCAGTCATTCATTTATTCCATAAATATTCATCAAATATTTACTCTGTGCTACCTAATGTGCGACAAAATGATAATCAGAAATTCCTCTAGGAATTTGTAATTTGAGAGAAATCAACACTAAATATTGTCAATTCTGCCTCCACCAACATTCCATCCCCTTTTACAATTCTACTCAACCATCATCTAGTACAGCTGACTACAACCACTGCTTCAGCTCATCTTTATCCTGTGCTGTCTCACTGCAGTCGCTCCAGACTTGATCATGCCATTCCCCTGCTTAAACTCTCCTGCCTGTCCATTAGCCTCAGACCTCTATGATTAATTAGATCTCTGCTTATCTCTCCAGGCTTCCCTGTCACCACTTCATACCTCAAAAATACCTCAAAATCTACACTCAATATAGATTAAGTTCCGTTTTCCAGATTGCCATGCTCCCCTCCCTTTTCAGGTTTGAATCACGTTCTCCATCCCACTCCTCCTTTATTTTTGCCTGTCTACCTCTAATGAGTCCTTTAGGTCTCATAATGTATGTCACTTCCTGCAGGAGGCTTTCCTTGTCTTCCAAAGTCACCACCTTGAAAATACTACCATCTACTTTCCCTATCATTCCACTTAACATACCATGTTGTAATTGCAGTTTAATAGCCCAGTCAGTGCTTAAAAATTGCGATGGTGCACTTTTCACGGTGAACTCTAGCATCATTGATAAGATAATAACATTGACTGGGAACATCAAATGGATATTAGAAGAGCCTTTCAGTTCTTTGTGTGTGGGTAACCTGAAAGTCATGGTTATTAACACGCCATGGGGAAATTGTCTAGTTAAGAATTTCCAACAGAAGCTAGATAGCAATATATTAGCTCCTTTTTGTGTGGAATTATTATATCCTTAGGAACAGATAGGAAGTCAAAACTCAATCCACTATGCCTACCTGGTATGGTACCATGTGCCCTTAAAGGGCGCACACACACACTTACACACACAATTAAAATGAAATGAAATAAGTGAAAAAACTTATACTCTGAGAATATGCTTATCAACCCTCCTAGTTATCTATTGAACTATTTACTAGAAAGCCTTTTTTGGGTCCTGTGGCAATATAAATTATTCTAATTATAGGACGCTATGCTTTACCGTGTTACTGAGCCCTCTTTCCTACCTTTCTCTTCTCCTTTCTTTCTCTTTTCCCTTCTGTCATGGATTATTAATGATGGTTAGCTGTGATTTATTAGCCTTCTTGCACAGTGTTTCTTAAGTGTATCATTGACATTAGCTAATTGCCAATGCCATAACCCTGCCATAGTCCCTGTCACACTATTTTCCATTTAAATACTTGCTGTTTTGCCCAATCTTCGTTCATCACTGATATCCTTCTAAAGACCAAATACATACAATTCTATTATGCTCTATTTATAGTAGTGCCTTAATTCAACATATTTAAAGTTTGAAGTTTGGCTTAAAGGAAGCTCAAATATAACATCATATATTGTCATGCTTGTATCTTTAAATATTCCCTTTTTCACTTTTAAAACCAACTGGTTCACATAAAATACCAGTTACCAAGCTAAAGTGATAATTCACTCTTATTTTAAAAATGAGGAGTCACCCTGATTTATAGTTTGTACATATGTTTATAGGTGTTCTGAGTCTATATTTTTAACTGTTAATTGTCATTAGTCTCTTCTTAGAGTACCTGCCCTGCATACACAAAGTTGTTATTATCCATTCTAGGTATTTGCCCTGTTCTCATTTAAATTTTATTTTTTGTCTGAGAAAGTTAAGTAAGTTATTTCAGAATTCAGGTAAAAACCTCATAGTACATAGTTATGAAAGTTATTTCTCTCCAATGATCACCAGAGACGGTCCAATATTGAATTTTCTACCAACTACTTTTAGTTGTGTCACTTAATGGCAATAACTGTGATCAAGGCTTACAGTGCCTTTTAACAAGAATCCCAACCGACTTACAAGCTCTGGTGGTCAATCCCAGTCTCTGTCATTTTCCTTTGGAAGAACTGAGGCACAAAGTGTTCATGATTCTATGTAAGCAGAGCATGAAACTTGGCCTTGAATCTTTGGGTTTCTTAATTAGTGCTTATTTTTCTAGATTTACCACAAATCTATTCTTTAATCCAAATGCTATTAGGATGTCTAGGATTGGATAAAAGTCAACAACTCTAGCTGACTAATCCAGGAAAAGAACATGTAATGTGTCTTAGTTTACATTTTAGTGTGTTTTAAAATAAGCTTTAAACTTCTGAAATTGTTGATTAGAAAAGATGCAGAACCAAAATGCTGTGTTTGACTTTTTTCACCCAATGGACATTATGTCTTTTCTAGTAATAAATGTTTTATTCTAAATGGAAAGTTTGGAAAATAAAAAAGAACAAGGGACAAAGTATAAAATCGCTTGTAATCTTTTTGATTTTCAGAAACAGCCTCTACTAACATTTTGGATTGTCTTTCCAATCTCCTGTTACACATGCCCATAGCACCAGGTATTTCCCCATTGATATTAGTTCTCATAATTATAATATTAGTTTAATGTTTGCTTTTTTCTAAAGACTGCAACCTTCTGGAAGCAGGAGTGTCTCTGCCTTAGGCACTGTCGTAACCAGAGTTCCTAGAGCTGTGTGTGGCTCATAGCAGTGCATATAGCATGTGTTTTCAAATAAAAATCCTTATTATACACAATGTAAAATATTATCTCAGGTGATAAATGACTGACACATTTCTCTGCCTCTAGTTTGAAAAAATGTATATACTTCATAAGTCTTCAAGTAAATATTTCACAACATAGTACATGCTCTAAGCCAGATCACACTCACACAGCAAAAAAAAAAAAAAAAAAAAAATCAATAGAGTGAAGCGTAGATATCCAACAAAAGACATCTATCTAAATATTGATAATGCTGTAGTGGATTTTCCAAATTTATAGTACCCTATCTTTTTATTTTGTGACAATTTCTCAATAGGAAAGCAGTTGAACTGCAATGCTCTCATAAGAGTAACCTGTTTTATAAAAGGGGGGTTGGTTACTAGGACAAAACAAATCACTAGCCTATACAGGAGACATGGGGTCTTCCGAGAAATTTTAAAACCAATGCATAATTATAATAATGATAGGTGCTTTAATGTTAAAAAGAAAAAACAAAAACCTCTCTTCCAATGCCTAATAACTGAATATTTCCCAGAAGACCTGAAACAAGGGTAAAAATTTAAATACTGGACTTGATGTCTTATATTTACACTACACCTGCCTATAAGTATGAAGAACTTGTTAATCCCCAATTATAATCATCTCTTTTAAACCCTTTTCTTCACTGACCTCTTTTTTTTTTTTTTTTCAGTTTTAATATATGCAAGGCTCTGTTCTAGGCACACTCCAATTGTGGTCATTTGCTTTATTTTCAGTACTTTGCAGTGGTTTTCCTCTTCCCTATCTGGCCATGATTTCCTGTCCTTTTAATGTACCTGGTTTTCTTTCCTCGCGCTGTAAATATTGGTGAGCTTTCATTTTCTTGTGCTATGAGTTCTCTTTGGGCAATCTTACATACTTTCACAGTTTCAACTACTGCAACTTCCAGAACCTGCATTATTCAACTATTGCAACTTCCTGCATCCTGGTTATTTCCCCTGCCATTCTCTGAAATTTTTGGTACCTCACCCACTCATCCTCTCCACCCCAAGCTAGGCTTGCATTCTGGGTGATTCAAAATCCTGGTGGTTCAACACCTGCCTCCCACTTCTTCCAAGACCTCTGTCATTCCACTTCAGCCACACATTCCCATGGCCATTCCTTGGAATTTATAATCAACTGAAAATATTCCACTGTCAGAATGACTAATTCAAGTAATTCTATGCTCTGACCAAGATTCTCTTTTTCCAGTTTCTTCTTGAACTATATTCTCACTACAGTTTTTCAAAAGCCTCAGTAGATCTCCAGTTCATTGACCCTTTATCAACAATTTGACTTTCTTTCTTTCTTATACACCTTAGCTACTATAATCCAACACTTCAGTATTTTCTTCCCAATATCCTAAACTCCTTTGCCCAGTTGTTATTCTGTCCTACCTCCTCACCAAGCTTACTCAGGTTCCAACATCCTGCTGGAGAAAGTCCTCAACTAGACAGGTTAATTTTGCCCTACGTGCATGACTGTTAACCTTAATCCTCACACTGCCAAAAATATATTTATGTTACTTAGCCACGTCTCCAATTCTTCACCATGATTATCACACAACATTTCTAATTATCCTCAGAACTCTGATACTCTTTCTGATACCTCCAAATTCTTAGTCACATCCACATTTTCTCATCTCCTACTTTACTGAGAAGGGCATAACCACAAAAGAGAAATTTCTCACTTTGTCATTTGAAGACCTACAAGCTTACCTACACCTACATCCACTCTTTCCTTCTTCCGTGTTAACAAATATTTATTGAGTGTCTGCTGTGTGCCAGGCACTGTGCTGGGTGCTGGGAGTACAAAGAAGAGTAAGACAGATACGGTCTCTTATCTTGTGGAGCAGCTCATAGTTTGGTGGAGGAGAAATCCATTCAAGAACTATGCTAAAAATTAATTAATTAATTACATTGTGGTGAGTGCTATGATGAAAACAGGATGCTACAAGATCACGGGACAGGGGGACCTGACCTATATTTAAAGTAAGGCGTAAAGATAAGTAGGAGTTGTTCAGCAACGTTGTATGTATATAGAAGGACTTTCAGCCAAGAACATGGATAAGAGCCCGTCATGTCCAGGGAAATGAGAAATGGTTGATGTGTCAGGAGCTCAGAGAAACAAGTATGTGATGAGATTGAGGGCTAAGGATTTCAGCATTCTTCTAACAACAGAGGGGCATTTAGCAGGGGAATATAATTGGATTTATTTCTGCTTTGTTTTGGTGTTTTAAACAAATAAACCTAAATCTGACATTTTAAAAAGACTGTTCAAAATTGGGGGTGGGGGGGGAGTTGAAGTAGGTAGAGCAGAAGCCTGATTGAACTGTACTGAGGAGTGAGTGTGAGAACAAGGAAATGGATTAGCAAGAGCACATTTATCTTTCTAATTTGGGTACAAAGGAAGAGGTGGTTACTGAAAGAGGATGTGAAATCATAGGGAGGTTTGCTTTCCTTTGTGACACATTTGAGTACAGGTATTATGGAGAGGGCAAGAGTGAGTGTGTTGTATTTGCAAAGATTCAGAAAAACCTATCAGACTTCTTCAGGGAGCTCACACTATAATTAGGTATACGTACGCTCGAACATATTCCTCCTTTTACTGGGAAGAGCATGTCACAGTATGGCACATATAAGAAGTTAGTGTGAGGGAGAGATGGGGTGGGGAGATTAGGAGGATGTGGCATATAAACTGAGTCTTGAAAAGTGAGTAGAATAAAGATGTCCTGAACCATGGTGATAGCGAGTTACATGCAGCAGGCGTTTGAAGAGAAGAGTCTATTTCACTTTGTGATTAGGTCAATACTGTATACGCAGTTAAAACTAAAGGAGGGACTTCTTAGGTGGCGCAGCGGGTAAGAATCTGCCTGCCAATGCAGGGGACATGGGTTCGATCCCTGCACCAGGAAGATACCACATGCCGCGGAGCAACTAAGCCCATGCGCCACAACTATTCAGCCTGCACTCTAGAGCCCGTGAGCCACAACTATTGAGCCCATGTGCCGCAACTACTGAAGCCCACACGCCTAGAGCCCGTACTCTATAACAAGAGAAGCCACGGTAGTGAGAAGCCTGCGCACCACAATGAAGAGTAGCCCCCACTCGCCGCAACTAGAGAAAGCCCATGTGCAGCAATGAAGACCCAACACAGCCAATAAAATAAATAAATAAATAAATTTATAAAAAAAAAAAAAAAAACTAAAGGAAACTACAAGTTTCAAACCTAGAGGTGTGTGAGTTGGTGGTATTAATTTTGAAAATGAAAGAGCTCAGGCTCTGCTTCAGTCTGAAAGATGATGTTCTTCCTCCCCCTAACGAAGCAGGAAATGAGAATCAGGAGATGTAGGGCAAGGGGGTGAAAGGCACGAACGACCGATATCCAGAAGCTACCGAGCACAAGCTCCATTTTGTGGCTTATTTTCTCCTAAAACTTCCCCAAATGGCAAATCTACACACATTCAAACATAAGTTCCAGTTATTATCCGTTTTGTCTGTGAGTTGGCCAGAAGAAAGTAAAGTAATAAGGCCTCATAATGAGGAGGGTGTGGGAAAATCAGCCCTCTCATATTTTTGTAGTCAGAGAGTAAATCAGAACAAACTTTGTACAGTCTGGCAATAGGTAGTGAAATTATTTCCTTGGGATAAATTCCATTTCTAGAAATTTATCCCAAGGAAAGAACTGCAAAAAGTATAGGTATGAGGATGTTCATGGCAGAGTCACGTATAACTGAAAAGTTTAGAAACAACCCATGTGTCCATTTTTTGAGTAATAATTAAAGTATGGTATATCTGTACAAGGAAATACCATGGAGATGTTTGTTTTAAAAAAACAAACCCAGAGATACCAATCTATGTCTATCAACATAGAAAGACGTTCACAACACAGGCAAAAAATAATGAGTTATTGAATATATTTGGTATATACATTCACATTTATGAAAAACTGTTACTTACACATAATAAAAGTCTTAAAAGAGACACAACCAGAGGCAAACAAATTATTTTGGAAAAATATGTAATTAGGCATTAAACGTGATTGAAATTGGAATTATAGTTGCTGACAAGTTTATTTTTGCTTGCTTATTTCCTCTTGTATTTTCTAACCATCTGGCAATTGATAAAAATTGTTCTTATAAGGAAAATGTTTTTTAGCTTAAAAATCCAAATATAAAAAATTTGGGAAGATACATCCTTATCAACATTCCAATCCGTGTGTTTAATGGCCTATCCATTATAAAAGGAAAATAAACGGAAAATTTGGAGCTAGAATAAGTAGATGAAAAGGCATTTCATGCTTATGACACCACAGACTTTTTTCCTTAATGTGATCCTATGCGAACAGGTTCTCTAGAGACTTTAAAACATTAACGCACCTCTCTAATTACCCAACGAAAAGTAAGATGCAGCAAATAAAAATGGTCTTTCACAATTGGATGGATGCCCTAGTAAAATCCAATTAATGGCAGCCTTCTTTAGAGTTAAGACTAAGAACCCATTTCCATTAGATTGGTCCTTGGTCCAGATCAGAGGTCATTCTTTTAGAAATTCCAGTCTCTCCACGATGAACACAGCTTAGTTTAGGATTCTCGAGACCTTAATGCATAATGTACTTATGAAAGTGCCTTTCACTTAGAATACTCTCTGAAATGAATGAATTAATGAAAGAATAATTAAATATATAGTTATACAGCCAACAGGACAGTCTGTGCATCAGAAATTTCAAGAAGATGAATGTGACAAAATAATAATAATACAAATAATAACAATAGTAATAGTAAAAAAAAAATAGTAGTTGCTATAAGGGAAGGCAAATTCATCACTGCTAAAAGTGACACCAATGAATGATATCAGAAAATGCTGTCTCAGTCAATTTTGGCTATTACAACAAATACCATAGGCATGTGGCTTAAAGGGCAAACATTTGTTTCTCACAGTTGTGGAGGCCAGAAGTCTGAAATCAGGGCTCTGGTATGGTTAGGTTCTTGGTGAAGATCCTCATTTTGGTTACGTCCTCCCACGGCCTTTCCTTGGGACATACATGCAGAGAGAGGGAGATCTTGTATCTCTTCCTCTTTCTGGGCATTAATCACGTCATGGGAGCTCCACCCTCATGATCTCATCTAGACCTAATCACCTCCCAAAGGCCCTACCTCCAAACACCATTACAATGGGGATTAGAACTGCAACATATAAGTTTGTGTGTGTTTGCGGGGGAGGGGGACACAAACATTCATTCCATGGCAAATGCCAACATATCTTATGGAGGCAGAATGTCTCCTTAATCATATTATTACTGGTTACCCATTAATCACTGCCATTGTTTCTATAAAAAAAAAAAGCAATGAAAGTTGGGTAGCCAGCATGACTTGCCTAGAAAAAAGGAGAGGACGGAGAGAAAACTTCACAATACCCACTCAGTGTCTCCAGTGGAGGGTGCATGCTCTAGCCTACAACCCCACAGTCTCTGTGGTAGGCGACCCTAGTTTAGAGGCTGATAAGTCAGGTCATTACAGGGTGATGTCATTAGGCATTAAATATTACAATTGTCCCTGCTCCCCTCTCAACCACTGCCACTGTCTCTGATTCCATGTTCACTAAATAGCTTCTGATTGTAATATGCTTTCCCACACAGATTTCCCACAGGGAAAGAATGTGCTGCTCTTGCAGACTGTAAAAGTCCATGGGATAGCTACATTTCTCTTCTCAGCTGGCTGTCATTCTCATTTACACAAACTATCTTCTGTGAGCTCATCTGGTTTATGCTGGAGAGCTCAAGATTACATACAATCTAGGGATGTTGATCAAACACGATGAAATCTCCTAACTCTTGAACGCATTCACAGACTTTGACCCCTTGCTCATAGTCTTCCTCTTTTATCCCAGACTCTGCCATCCTCATGGGTGGCTTCAACATCCATATGGATGTCCCATCTAACATTCTGGACTCTTGGCTCTTTCACATGCACATATTCTACCAGCTTTTCCTTCGCACCACCTCAGCCACCTGCTCCCATGGCCATATCCTAGATCTTGTCACCACCATCTGAAATTGTTTTACGTTCCAAATCATGAACTCATATTCTTCTCTGACTACAACCTTTCCTCTTCCTAGCTCACTAGTTCACTCCTATCATATCAACTGCTTCTTAAGTTTCTTAAAAGAAACAGAGTAATTCAGAATTTTCTCACAGACTTTTGTAGTCATTTCTTAAAGGTTTTTGGTTATTTCTCCTTCTTTTCATGGTGCTAAAATACTTACAACATAAAACTGACCATCTCCATCACTTTGAAGTGTATGGTTCAGTGGCATCACGTACATTACATTGCTATGCAACCACCCATCTCCAGAACTCCTTTCATCTTGCAAAACTGAAACTCCGTACCCATTAAACACCAGCTCTCTGTTCCCTCCAATGCCCCAAACCTCAGCCCCTGGCAATCACCATTCTACTTTCTGTCTCTATAAATTTGACTATTCAGGGTACTTCACGTAAATGGAATCATACAGTAATCGTCTTTTCTATGACTGGCTTATTTCACTTAGCATAATGTCCTCAAGGTTCAACTATGTTGTAGGATGTGTCAGAATTTCCTTCCTTAATCAGGCTAAATAATATCCCATTGAGGGACTTCCCTGGTGGTCCAGTGGTAAAGAATCTACCTTCCAATGCAGGGGATGCAGGTTTGATCACTAGTCAGGGAACTAAGATCCCACATGCCATGGGGCAACTAAGCCCACGCACTACAACTAATGAGCTTACGTGCCTCAACTAGAGAGCCTGCATGCTGCAAACTGCAGAGCCCACACACTCTGGAACCTGCATGCCACAACTACAGAGCCCACGCGCCCTGGAGCCTACGTGCCACAACTAGAGAAGAGAAAACCCACAGGCCGCAATGAAAAGATCCTGCGTACCTCAATGCAGATCCCATGTGCCTGACGCAGCCAAAAATAAAATAAATGAATGATAAATTTTTTAAAAATCCCATTGTACGTATAGACCGTATTTCATTTGTCCATTCATCTGTTGATAGATACTTGGGTTGCTTCCACCCTTTGGCTACCGCGGGTGGTGCTGCTATAAACATGGGTGTACTTATTCATCTTTCATGTTGCTGTCAACTTCTGAAAGGCTTTATAACTTACTCCTTTACAAACCAAACCAGTACTAAAACAATTCCTCAAATATTTGCCATTTATCTTCTGTCCTTGCTTTTTCTAAAAACAATAATGATAACTCATATCCACCTTTGTGACAGTGCTTTTTGACTAAGCTGTTTTATATTTGCAAAATGCTATTCAGTGATTTGTTATGCCATCAATGGATGTGAGTGCTCTATATCTGGCCAGCTAACATACGTTTATTGAATATGCAAAGGTATGTGGGACACTTCTCTAAGAGGTTTCAGACTAATAACATGGCTTTGAAATATAGTTTTTCAAAGGATTTCTAATGAATTACATGGCTAACTCTCCTATCCTTCAGGCACATGGGACAATTTACTTCCCTACTCTCCTTGCAGTTAGGAGAGGCCACAAGAATAGTTCTGGCGAATGGTTGCAAATTGAATGTGTGTCTCTTTCAGGCTGAAGCAATGTATGTTTACTTCTGGGCCAAAGCTCTCTCTTCCTCTGCTGCATCAACTAAGGAGGCCACTTGTTCCAGATGGTACAGCTTTAGGATGGTGGAACTGTTAACAAATGATCACTGAGTAGCCATATGGAAGGCACTTGCCCTGGACAGGTGCCCAGAACCTCAACAGACATTTTGTAAGCAAGAAGTAAACCACTGAGATTTACTGGATTATTTGTTTCTGTAATGTAACCTGGTCTATCCTGACTAGTACAGTAGGGAACTACTTAATCGAATTGTGGGTGATGAAACATCCATTCATCATGCGGGTATTTTAAATAATGAGGCTAATATGTGTTGATATAGAAAGATCTTCCAAATGTATTAACTTTAAAAAGCAAGATACAGAATGAAGTGTATAGTATGTTAGCATTTGTATAAAATACAAGTAAACACTTACATAGGTAGTGAATATCTGTCCAGATACAAAAATCTGGTAAGAGTGGTTGCCTCTGAGAAGAGGAAGGGAGGACAAACAGGTGTGGGAGAGAGACATTTTTCACTGTTTGAATATTTTAAGTATTTAGTATTTAATAATATTTAAAAATAATAAATGTGCATGGATTACCTGGTTACAAGTAAATAAGCATTAAAAGCAGTAACAAAAGCCTAAATTAGCCCGGTGTTAAAAGATCCAAAAGAAAAGAATAAATTTGAGACATCATGCAGAAATTAGATTGACAAGATTTGATAGCTTGTAAATATTAAGCATATGGGGAAGGAAGAAGTCAGAGATGGCTATAATATAAGTTCTATAATGTAAGAGGGCAAGAATTTTTGCATCTTTATTTTCATTAATAGTAGGTATAGACTGACTATATAAGATATCAGTATGGTTATGTTGAGAAAAAGTCTTTGTCCTTTGCAATTTATATTACATTTGCAAGTAGGTAATGTCTTTCATTTTGTAAGTGATGAAATTTCAATAAATTATTCCTTTATTTTTATTTTGGCCTACTTGTTACCTTCAACTCCATGTAACCATTAATAAGAATATGCTAACAAAAGATAAAGCCAGACCATGGAAATATGGAATCAAACATAATGCTTTCAAATTTATCAAATATTAAATGATTGAGACTCAAAGGTCTAGAAGAATGCAAGCTGAGAATTCAGCAATCACGTTATAGAAAATAACTTGCCTTTAAGGTATGATAGCATTTATATAAATCTACTTCTGCCTTTTGTTTAAATTCTTTTGTTCAGAAGCTTCAAAACAATAGCACTCAATTGTTTCAAGTTATTACATACTTTGCTTAGCAGATATAAGGTTTGGTTCCTTTTTCTTCTCTTCCGGTTTGTTGGAATTTTGCATTGATTGAGATTTTTGAAGATATTTCAACCATCTAAAGCCGATGGTAGTCTACCATGTGTCACAGAGCAATTTCTAATCTCTCAAACATGGAAGAGGATGACAAATTGCGTGGTTTTGGAGGAACCCCTTCACATGTAAGCAGCCCTGTTCTTGCTCCATATGAAAGTGGAAGAGGTGCAGAGAGTTTGCTCGTAACTTGATGAGGCAGAGGGGATTACCTTTCTTTTTCACAGGCAAAGGTAGCCCAGTGACCCAGAAAGAGATATGGGAGGCATCCCCCAGTTGCAGAGCTCTGTCTCCCAGCAACTATACGTAGGTGCAGGCGAAAGCCTACCTGATTCTAGGAGTGACTCAATGATGACTGTGCAGAAATCGAGAGACTTTCACACGCTAAGCAGCTGCCTGTAACTCAGCCTCCTTCCTCTGACCCAGAAGGTTTCTGACTGGTGCCCGGTCCTGCATGGCCTCAACATTTTCTGGGCTGTTCACGTACCACACAGCTGGAACTCTGGCATCTTGTGTGAACTCTAGGCAGAAAGCTTTTCTCTTGACCCTTCCACTTTCAGATTTATTCCTGATTTCCCAACATCTGACCTCATTCATAACTTTTTTGTTGTTGTTGGCATCCCTCCTCCATCATGACTTACACTCACCTCCCTGATGCTGCTGCTTCTGGCTACTTAGGGAAACACCTTGACCTGCTTGGCCTTCACCTCCTTTCAGGCTCCTGCAGGCAGCAGCTTGCAGTGTACCCTGATCCTTCCAATGGAGCCTAGACAAGCAAATAGGAGATTTCAGGAGATTGCATCCAAGAAATTATATCATTAGTCATCTCCAGTATCACAAGGAAATATGACAGTCAAGTTGTCACTGCATTTGTCAGCATTGTATGATATTCTGCCCCCAAAAGTGAAATCCCATTTCACTAAATAGTAAGGGGTTGTCAAAATTCTTTTGCAATATTGGAATTAGAACGTGTTTCTTGAAACACGGCTTTCAAAGAATTGCTTCAAATAATTGCATTCACAGAATCATAGATTTTTTAAAAAGATATTTCTGTTTATTTTACTTGTAGATTGACTTTGTTTTTATAAATATACCACATACTAATTACAGTGCTATAAGACAGTTGACTTTTTTACTGCCTTTTTGTGGAGGGTTGGGGAGGGGTTCCAGAATCTCAGTCCCCTTTTTATTTGTTCAGAATCCTCAATTTGCAATATCATCTCTTACAAAAGCCACAGTAGTCAAATATTTTATCTTCATGCTCCTGGAGGCTTACACTCAGGCATGTGACCAAGACTCTGTTCATCAGAAATTTTTCTTGAGAAATGTGAGGACATCTGAAAGTCATTTATGGTGATTTATCTGAGGGATTTATCTTAAAAGAGGAAGGCAGTTTTCCTCATGTACCATCCATCCTCCTTTAAACTCATTTCTCCAGACTTGTGAAAAGAGTCAAGTTTCAGAATACTTTGGAGGGATTATAAGGGTGTATACAGAAGGAAAACTCTAATACAATAAACAATTTGCATGACTAGAAAGCAACCCAGCTATTTCCTGTGTGCATCTAAACACCTCTTTACCCTCTAGCATGGTAGCAACTATATTTATTTTTGATAGATTCAATTCGGCTAAACATCACTGTAACCTGGGACTTCTAGAGTCTATGTGATGCCTTTGTGAAATTAGGAAAAGACATTCCTTCTTCAAGACACTTCACTAACATCTATCAGGAAATTATTACAATTTACTGATTTTGTTAGAATGAGACACTTTAACACCTTAAGCCCCCAAATTGACATAATTTATATATGAGATTCCCTAATGTAAACAGCATATCTTATATGTCACAGACATGACTATAGTCCCTTCTTGGCTTGTTTTCCAGTGGCATGAGGACCCTCAAATGGCTAGATCAAGGTTGCTGCTTCCGATTCAGTGAAACCATAATTGTTTACCTGGTGAAAGAAATCTTTGAGTACTAAGAATGCTAAATCAGCAGAGCCCCAAGAAGGAATGACAAGTAGGTCATGAGGTTTAATAGTGAGAGATGCCACTCCCAATGCCACCCATTGGTTCTTTACCCATTTATTATTGCTGTAGTGGAAAAGCACCAAATATTTGTCTCTGGTTCAGAGTACATACTGCATCTACAGAATAGCGCCCCAGAAAGGTTTCCTAAGCTACAAAACTGCATATTTAATAGGCAAATTCAATAGGCTATTCTATAAGGCAAACTACTTTCAAGTGATGGCACATGAGACCTGCAATCTTACAGGCATCAGGATATTGCCTTATTTCACTACAAAGTAAACTTATTAAACTTAACATTTTGAAAGAGTAGTTGCCAATGAATGAAGTGTTCATTAAATCCATAGACTGTGCTGCTTGTAGATGTATATTTGTCAGGAAAGGAAAATTCAAATCCAAAATAAATATCCATTCCAATGAAGACAAAAACTGCCCCTTCATGAAGAAATGTACTCTGCCTGACACCAACTGCTTGTCTGGTCCCCCTAGAGTTGGGGACCACATTAGAGACTCATGTGTCGTTACTGCAAATGTCAAGTTGGGCTTTCAGCGGTGGCAGTAGTCAGGCCAGCCTTGGTGAGTGCAAGTCCATGCATATGTTCTGTTTGTCTCAGTGTGACCACATTGTTTATGTGCTCATCAAGCAAGCACAGAGTGTCTCAGGGAGTGTCCAATTTTATTGCAAATATCTCATTTATGAGGGTTAAGTTTGTGAATGGAGTCCTAAAGATAGGTGTTCAATCTCTACTGGGACCCAATAGCTGTTTCTCAAAAGGAGAATTATTACTTGACCAAGAGAATGTGCTAATGCTCAAAAACCCTACAGGCCTCTGCTGTGATTTGTGCATTAAAATTTTCATAGAGTTTAGAGAAAATTCTAACCCACTACAGAAACTTTGAGCGCTGTTGGATTCACTAAGTCATAAAGGCCAAGTAGCAGAGCTGCGTGCAGTGAAGCTTGAACTGTTAGCCTTCACATGTCCCAAGTCCCCCTCAAAGGTTGCCGCTTTGAATCAAAGAAGCACATCTCTACTCTATGTTGCTTCCAAAATCCAGTGAGGCCTATCAAGTGTTATGTTGCTCTCTTTAGCGGTATTGGATGCAAAGTGTATTCAGTTGTCCTTCATATTGACAAGGATATTCCTATGTGCTTCAAACAGGTGGGAGACCCATCGAAAGTCACCACTACCTTCTATTCTGGGTATTTTCAGCGTGAAGCAATAATGTGTTAGACTAGCATGAGGCCCTACGAAATGGTGAGACAGTCAGGTACCCTATGGCCCAAATTGTGGCCCAGAGTTCAAGAGCTGCTGCAATCCTGAGACAAGGTAAGTATATTACTGCTGCTGCCAAGTGAAGATAAATCTCTGAGATTCTCTATTTATCAAAAAAGCATTTGTCAGATCAATAGATGCACACCCAAAACTGCTTTTATTTGCTCCAGTAAAGACACTAAATCTGGGTTGGCCACTAAGATTTGAGAAACAGATTAGGTTTATGATAATCAACTGAAGGAGAATGTTTATGAAATACTTTGGAGTCTTAGGTAATTTCTGCATAAGACAAACAAGTGACTTCTGAATCTTTTAAGTCTCTGGCATTTAACTTTGTACCTCCCCCCCCATCTCTCCCAGCCTCCTCCCAAGGCTATGATATGGCTTTTGATTTACTTTCTGACAGGGATGGGGGTTTCCAAGGGTTTTCTCTGATCGCCCGTTCCATACTAGTTGCAGTGACCATATAACTGATCATCAAAACCAGTTTACTTTTGATAGCAAAAAGGAGTATTATTAATAATTATGCCAGAAAAACAGATACAAACTGATACTTTAGGGACTAGGAATCCAGTGTGGGGGTTTGGCCATTTGCTGAGGTTATCTGTACGGATACTACATTTAGAAACCAGGAAAATAACCATCACATAAGTTCAGGAACCCACTGGGCCTCCATGATCTGGATTTGACTTACAACTATATTCATTACCTGAACTCTTTTAGTCTCCATTCTTACTAGCGAATCACATTTCTTGAAATTATTGTTAGCTCAGGGCCAATGTCCAAATATCCCTGAAAGTTCTGGGTATTTCCCTTTTCCCAGTGCACAGTTACTCTGGTAAATGAATAATATCCTTAGTGGAAAGCTAGAAAGAAAATCATAGAACATACTTACGAAGTATTACAGGGTCCTTTCTTAAATGCATCCTGCATCAACTCAAAGATCTAGGGATGTCTGTGTAGGGACTCAGGTCTGAGAATTAGGTGAAGAGCTGTGACTTTTCTGTGGTAGCTGAAGGCAGGCCTCTCCAAGTCTAGAGAGGTGTTGTTATAAAAATCAAGTAGGACCTCTGGTGGCTCTTCTCTAGGGACTCTAATTATAGGCCTGGAGACAATCAGGGTCGTTGGAGGTCAGGCACATGGACCCGGACTTCCCTTGTTTGATAACTTCCTCAAGTAAGACTATTATAGGGTCTTCAAGCAAGGCAGCTATAGCCTTACCCCTAAAGGGAGAAGAAACTACCGTTTGAGACATTCTATTCCTTCCAGATATCCCTATTCTTATTCTTATAGATCAACTCTTTTTCAATAACTGCTCTGATTTTCACACATTAGACTGGGAAATGATATGGATTTAACTGACGTTATTTGAGACTTCCCTGGTGGCACAGTGGTTAAGAATCCGCCTACCAATGCAGGGAACACAGGTTTGATCCCTGGGCTGGGAAGATCCCACATGCCGCAGAGCAACTAAGCCTGTGTGTCACAACTATTGAGGCCACATGCTGCAACTACTGAAGCCCATGCTCTGCAACAAGAAAAGCTGCTGCAATGAAAAGCCCGCACACCACAATGAAGAGTAGCCCCTGCTCACAACTAAAGAGAAAAGCCTGCACACAATGAAGACCCAACGCAGCCCAACCCCCCGCCCCTGCAAAATTGTTTTTGACAATATTCAACAACCCTTTGGATCAAATTGTGGTTTTCTTTTGTTGTTGCTGTTGTTTTGCATTTTAGCTCAATAGCTTCAAGGATAACACATTTTGTATGTTTACTGTTTTTTGTTTTTTTAAGCACTGTTATAGAAGTCTATTATCATTTATAAGCTTCAACTGTCTGGAACCAAAAAAAAGCAACTACTCCATCCAACTTTCCTTGATCTTCTCATTTTAGGATGAACATAGGATTTATCATCCACGCCAGGAGAGTTTGGAGAGTGAAAAGAGATAGTGTACAAATGAAAATTATTCTGGGACTAATAGCCAAGACATGGAAACAACCTAAATGTCCATCAACAGATGAATGGTACAGATGTGGTACATATATACAATGGAATATTACTCAGCCATAAAAAAAGAACAAAGTAATGTCATTTGCAGCAACGTGGATGACTGAGAGATTATCATACTAAGTAAGTCAGAAAGAGAAAGATAATACCATATATCACTTATATGTGGAATCTAAAATATGACGCAAATGAAGTTATCTACGATACAGACTGACAGACATAGAGAACAGACTTGTGGTTGCCAACAGGGATGGGGGGGTGAAGAGGGATGCACTGAGAGATTGGGATTAGCAGATGCAAACTATTATATATAGAATGGATAAACAAAAGGTCCTACTATATAGCACAGGGAACTATATTTAATATCCTGTGATAAACCATAATGGAAAAGAATATGAAAAAGAATATATACATATGTACAACTGAATCACTTTGCTGTACAGCAGAAATTAACACAACATTGTAAATCAACTATACTTCAATAACATAAATTTTAAAAAGAGAAAAGAAAACTATGCTGGGACAATAGACATCAAATATCCAGGAGAAACTGGACTTATAATCACTCTAGTCATGCTCTTTAGATTGTTTTATGACATTAGCCATGAGGTTGCTCAGTCATTTCTTCAATAGATATTTCATTCTAACAGCCACTATGGAAAACAATTTGGAGGTTCCTTAAAAAACTACACATAGAACTACCATATGATCCAGTAATCCCACTCCTGGGCATATACCCAAAGAAAACCATCATCCCAAAAGAAACTTGTACCATAATGTTTATTGCAGCACTATTTACAATAGCCAGGACATGGAAGCAACCTAAATGCCCATCAACAAATGAATGGATACAGAAGATGTGGCATATATATACAATGGAATATTACTCAGCTATGAAAAGGGATGAGATGGAGCTATATGTAATGAGGTGGATAGAACTACAATCTGTCATACATAGTGAAGTAAGTCAGAAAGAGAAGGACAAATATTGTATGCTAACTCACATATACGGAATCTGAAAATGGTACTGGTGAACTCAGTGACAAGAATAAGGATGCAGATACAGAGAATGGACTGGAGAACTCGAGGTATGGGAGGGGGAGGGGGGTGAAGGGGAAACTGAGACGAAGCGAGAGAGTAGCACAGACATATATATACTAGCAACTGTAAAACAGTCAGTGGGAAGTTGTTGTATAACAAAGGGAGTCCAGCTTGAGGATGGAAGATGCCTTGGAGGACTGGGGCAGGGAGGGTGGGGGGGACTCGAGGGGGGGGGTCGGGGAAGGGAGGGAGTATGGGGATGTGTGTATGGAAACAGATGATTGAACCTGGTGCACCCCCCAAAAAAAAAAATAGATATTTCATTCTAGATGATAATTTGATTAAATCTGAATGAACAGGCAGACAGGGTAGCATGCCTTAATATTAGCTTAATTTTATTGTCTTTAAATCCAAGCATACCAGATAACCAATCCCAGATTCTTTGCATTTCCATCAGGGTCTGTACTCAAAGTTTCCCTATATTCACTCATCTTACCAATTTCTTATCAGTCAGCGTTCTTAGTATCAATTGATACCTAACAGAGTATTGGGCCATCTGGATTCCCACTAGGTAACTGTTTATTTCCTAGGATGGCCTATTCAGGAGCATCTGGAATATCTGATGTACGCTCAGTAGTATCTGATACAAATATCAGATCAACACCAAGACATCATAACAGCTGTCCACCAGTTATGTTTTGGACATCTAATTAATCGTGTGTTCTAATGGGCTATAGTCTATTCAAAAAAATTTATGCTAAGCATCTGCTTTCTACATTAATGAGCACATACTACTCAGTCCTTTAAATGGGTGTTTTGTCAAGGCAGAGTATTTGTGTATTTTGCAGAGCTAATACACAAGTCTTTCATCACCCAGAATAAATGAGTGATTCCAGTGTGTGGAACAAGAGAATAAAGAACAATCCCAATAGAATGGCAACTGTGGCAAAAAGTGATCATTCTCATGGTTTGGAGAGGGGAATTAGGACCAATCCTCTGGTTCTAGGACAGAATTTTGTCTCATCAATAAATCAAGAGTTGGATTCTGTGAACTATGTAGTAGCTTCCCGTTCATTATTCTATACGTTTATAGAATGCCAGCTGGGAAAAGCACCTGAATAATTATATATCACTCAATGTTAGAAAAGAATAGATATCGTACTTCATGAAAATGTATATGCTTACAAAGTTTAGGGTGTTTCGTTTCTGTTTTTGTTTTTCCTATGTCCAAGAGTGGTAAGCTGAAGGGAGAAGAGCTGTTCCATGCTTATTCCATGCTTCAGCAGAAGGAAATTAGTGTAGGCGTAGTTCAGGAAATCACTTGGCCACCAGTCTGGAAGATCCTGAAAAGAGGCGCTTGACAAGAGTGTGAGCATGCTGGGATAAAGGGAACCACCCATAAGGACACTGCAGATTTCAGTTTGGGTGTGGTGCTCTTGACTTTCTCCTTTTTGACACAGATTACATCCCTTACACGCCAAGTTGGATTTCACACCGTTCCCACTATGGGACTCTACCATTTGCAACAAGGTACACATTTCCTATGTGGCTACAAGAAGTTTTGCCAACTATTGGCCCAACTATTGCACTCCTGAAAATTAAATGATCCTTATATTACTATTTTGGAAAGTCTTTTGACAGTTATTTATATGACCTGCCTTTGTACCTTTGATGCCAAATAATGGTTACCTCCTTTTGGATGTAAGTTTTTTTAGATAGTAAGTGTTCCCCGAAAATATAATTTTAAAAAGAAGCTGAAGAAAAGAAATATTTAGAAGAAGGTATCTTACAACTACTCTTGTGATTTAGAGGCAGACGCAGTTCATCTTCTACTATGTTTGTTTGTTCTGTGTGTGTGACTCTTAGATATGATTAATGATGATGAAAAAACAATACTGTAAGATCAAGAAAGCATAGATTTGTTCTTTGAAAGTCATTTTTATCGAATCCTTCAAAACTACTGAAATTATACTTATCAAATAAAACTCTGTGATTTGATGTTCCTTTATTTTGAATCCAGTTTTCCCAGTTGAAACTTTGGGCTTTGATCTTTATCTGTAAATTACTCAACATAGGCCTCAACATGTTCAATTTTGTAAGAAATTATTGTGCTCCACTTCTGAAAGGAATTTCCCCAGGGCTTCTTTAATGGTTTGTGCTTTAATGCACAATAATTTAAAAAATTTTTCCAATTTGATCAATTCCTTTAAAAGTTGAACGAGATGCTGCTTCTCCTTGTGTACTCAGATAATGCTATTGACTGGTAGTCAGTAGGGCACGTAATTTGAGTAGATTTTGTAGCTGTGGAGATGTGACTCCATCCAGACTTGGAGACTCCCAGCCACTACCCTTTTGACTAAAGATGCTCCTGACTGGTTATGATACTGGTGTAGTCTCTAGCTGTGGAACAGAGTGAAACCTGGAAGTCTGCACCAGGCCCACTCAGCCTGGGGCACCTTGGCACCATCTTCTAACCAGCAGAATTAACTGTCAGCCGACAGTTATTTTCATCTCTGAAGTGTATCCAGGCTTTTGCTGTCTTGTTTTCTCTTTCCATTTCCTTAGGTTGGAATTGCTTTATTTGCTACTGCTTCCTAGCTTAGGTTGAGTTTCAAGCCAAGGACTTTACTGCAAGAGTTGCAAGAATAGAAAATCAATACCATATTGATTGCCAGTGAAAATGATTATGAATAACTTCAGTTACCTCTTTGTATTTAAGCCTCATTGTTCTATCCTCCCCATTTATGGCTTTATGAGTTTATTTTATAATGAAAATGTTGTAATGGAAACAAAGACTTAGAAAAAAATGTATCATGTCTGTACAAGTTTGTAAATTCTTAAATGGTGTGCTTTTCTTTTTTGCTCTTTCATCATAGACATAAAAAGAGTGATTTTTTTCCTCTTAGGTTTTTTATTAAGAAAAATGTCATTTTCTTTGTCACATTTATAATAAAACAGTCATATTTAGCCTGATATAATTTAAGGTAAAGACATTTACCTGTCCACAATAATTTTCACTCAGTTTCAGTACATTGAAAAATATATTTGTATGATGATGTATTTTTTTTAGATCCAACATTTCTTTCAAACTTTGAGCATGACAGAAAAAATTTAGCAAACCTATTAATTTAGAAATATGTTACATTTTAGGGAAATCATAGAGAACTAGGTCAAAGTTTAAGCATTTTGGGGCTTAGGAAAATGTATTCACTAGCTGACAGTCGGGTGGCAGGAGGTTAAGATGGAGGAATCTGCGAGGCTTGGTAGGCTCCTGGAGAAACATGACTGTGCAGATAGAGGGCAGCTCTTTGGGGCTCTCCAAACCACAGACTCAGGGACATTGATCCTGACTTTACCTTTGGGAAGGTTGATTCAGAAGAGAGCCCAGAATCTTGCTGTCATCTTTGACACTGAATCACTTACAGTACTTTGGTTGTAGGCAATAGAAAGGACCTTAGTTATTGAAATGAAAAAAGTAATTCACTAGAGGGATAGTGATATTTCCAAGATCCAGGAAATACTGAAGACACAGATTTCGGAATGGACTGAAACGAGAACAGCTTTGGTGATCTAAGTGTCCACTGAAGTCCAGACTAACAAATGAAACAGGATCAGTTATTTTCCATCCCTTCATTACTTGTTTCGAGATTCAAATTCTGGGATAGAGAGAGGACAGTTTATCTAGCTAGGGTCCTGGGCCTAGGGTGGGCAAGACTCTTTGATGGACCTACTGCTATGCCTTTATTCTTGGAGGATGGGGTGGGATCTCAAAAGCAAACCAGGAAATTATTACCAGAAGAAACACAGGAAAAACCAACAGGTAAACCTTACAGGCAGTATTTTTCTCACCGTGACATTTTAGGACTTGTCATAATCACTGTCCCAATACCCTCTTCTCTTCATAGCCCTATCCTCTCGACGCTATCTTCAGCCCTCCCCACACTTTCCATTAGGGGCTTATCCCTGGGAAAGACTTGTAAAACTATAGTTCAGCTTTGAGAATTCTGTGTATTGAGGTGCTCTTGCTTGGTCAGGACTTGCCTTGTGGTTTGGTTCTAGAACGGGCTCTGCCTTGTTCTTGAGGTCCAATCTCCTTGTTGCTGAGATTCTAGTTATAGGGACTAGGACCTTGTCTTATTTCCTGGATCTGAGTTGGACTAGAACCTTGCTTTGCTTCTTGCTAGTCCCTCATCCCCACATAGGCTTGGGTGGTTTCCTTCATTTCCAGTGGGTGCCTGGTGCCCTACTATCAAACTCCCCTGGGGCTCTCTGTCTGATTTCTTCTAGATTTCCCAGCACCGTGCTTCTTCCATCAGAACACTTTTGATATTCCTGGTGGGAGCCTAATGATGCCAACTGACGGTCTGCCAAATTTTCTCTCTTTTTTTTTTTCCAATTCAGAAACACTTCTTTATACAGTGCTGGCTCATCCACTATTCCCTTTTAATTCTACCTTTTAAGTTTATTTTAGTAAGTATTGAATAGATCCAAAATCCTAATGATAATATATATAAGGTTTAAAGAAATACCACACAATTTCCAATGTACCCATCACCCAGTTTAAGACACAGGATGCAATATGTCTTCTCTCAAAGTAACTCTTTGCTCAACTGGTTAGAATGGGTCAATTTCACCTCTGAAGTCAGGGACACTGTGTTAGAACTTCAGCTCTAATATTGCCTGTGTGATCTTAGACAGGTTCTGAGCTTTATATGTTTAAATTACGTAACATAGTTAGCACTCCACACATAGCAATGTACGTCCTTTATCCAAATGCTTTCAGTGAGTATCTAGCACTCTGGTCCCCCTCTGATACCTGCTCCCCACAGCTGTAACCAACTTGCTTAAGCCCACTTTGTCCTGAGGTAGGTGCTTACTGATAGTTGAATCAGAGATCCTTAAATCCTTTTCAGTTGAATACTAGATGGGCCTTAGAGCAGAGCTCGACAGAGAACTAGGGCTCTATGACCATGGGAAAGAAGGCTACACAGAGGGCCACACTAATTAAGGACGCCTTACCAACACCCCTAAGTTACAAGGTTACATGAAGAACTAAAGGTATGATAACAGGAAATTATTCATCTCTAACCTGACCACTTAAGCATCCTTCCCATTTAAATATCCCTCCTGTCTTAACACCAGTGTTTACTCCAGACAAGTCATCTTCTTTGTGGGTCAGTCTTTCCTGGAGCAAATGTCTCAGTTATAGAATTTATTATGCTACATGGTTTTATTTGTTTAAATGTCTCCCTTCGCACTAGACAGAGCTCCTTAAACGCAGTGATCTTCCTTACTTTTCTTATCTTTTGTCTCCTTGTACTCTGAACCATGACCAACTCTTAGTAGGTGCTCAATAAATATTTGTTTCACGAAAGGTATAGAAGCAGAGTTCAGCCTTGCCAACCTTTCTTAACATAACTTTGATCTAAAAATAGTATTACATCTGCAAAGAAACTAGATTTAAGATTACTGCTTTGATACTTAAAAAGAACCAATAATCAAATTTGCACTCACAATTCATGGAAACATACAATGGTGCCCAATTGCCTTTTTGTATAAACTTTAAAATCCTTAGCCTGTATTTCAGACTTCTATTTTATTTTTCTAACATTAACTACTCCCCAATTCAGAGTCTCTGTTTCAGGCGGCCTTGTCTGTTTTTGAGTGGGCAGGGAGAACACTTTATATTCAGTCTGAAGCAGTGAGCAAGAGCTCTTAATGAGAACACTGAATCTTTCCCCCAACTCACACGCCACATTCCCTACCCCCAGGGTGCTCACTCACATTGTGAGTGAGTTACTCACATTATGAGTGTAGGGATTGCTCTATAAATGTTGGTAGACAGAATCACACCCATACCTTAGTTAATTTCAGCTTAAATGGATATGTCCAAGTGAATTGCCACCCACATCTGAAATTCCCTGGTTTTTATACTACTAGTTTTTTTTTTTTCTTCCTTTAAAAGAAACCCCATTCTGCTAGCAATAGAAATTATTCAAAATTTCAACAATTGTGACATTGTCTTGCAAAGATCATCAAGAATCTTTTAAAATTCAACTTAGGAAAAAGTCTATAAATATGTAAAATGTTGCATTTGATTAGGAAAAACAACAGAATTTAACATCTCAGATTCTAAGGAGGACATAATAAGTACTTTAACAGTTACTGTGTGTGGGTTGATTCTGCAGTGGCTGAACGGCTCAGAATATTGAAAGAGCAGTATTTCTATGCGTGGGTAGTGGGCAGGAAGGGATGTCCTATATGCAGGCAGCTAAGCAGCAAACTTTTGTGATCTCAACGCAGGGGAAAATATTGGTAAAACTTATGAGCATAAAACAATTACACAGAGACTTCCTTGTCAGCCCACATGCATTAAAGCAAGGGGTCAGTAACCTAGAACGCATGGTCTAATTCTGGCTCACTTAAGAGTTTTAAAAATCCTTGATCGAGCTCTCACCAGCTCAAACCAGATCTGACCAGACGTATGTTGGCAGTTTGAGGTAACATAACTTTCCTTTTTCCTAACCAACACTGTACCACTCAACTCCATTCCAGTTTCCTGAATTTAGAGTTCAGTTGGGGTTGGTTCTATATGACTATGAAATAGTTAACTGACATTTTGATCAACAAATTCCAAAGTCCATCATTCTTAAAAATACGAATGTCTAGGCTTTTTAAGGCATACTGTGTTTTTTTTCTATTATCAGTTCTTGGAAGGAGTTTAAAGGTCTTAAGAAAGTTAAACTTATTTGTCTTGGGGGTCAGGAGGGATAAAATTGCATTTGAAAGCAACTTGAAATCTGGAAGTCATTTTTAAATGAGGATAATAATTAGTAAGTTAAGTGCAGTAGACAAAAGAACAATCTGAAAATGAAACAGCCACCACATGAGAAATATCAGTCAAATAACAATCTTTAAATATAAATAGGGCCTGAAAATGTATGGCAGGTGTGGAAGAAGAGCATTTGCCACTTGGAATTTTCTAGGTAAAAGACAAGACTAGGGAAAAAGACGATCCAGTTGACCCTTGAACAAAGGGTAGGGGCTGCTTCAGAGCACTGACCCTGCAAATAATTATAAGCAGTCGAAAATCTTCATGCAATTTATACTCAGCCCTCTACATGTTTGACTTCTTCATATCCAAGTTTCCACATCCATGGATTCAACCAACTTTGGTTCCTGTAGTACTATTGTATTTACTGTTGAAAAAAATCCACTTATAAATGGACCTGAGCCATTCAAATTTGTGTTGTTCAAGGGTCAATTGCACTCTTAGGAAAAAGACAATTTGGCATGCCAGTAAACTCGATCGTGAAAGCAATACCATCACTTTCAGAGTTTGAACTCAGGAGTTCTGGGAAGGTTTGTCTGCAACAAAATTCTCACCCACCTTTTGGTATCTCCTTCCCTTAAAATCCCCTCTGGAGAGATCTTGAGGGCACGAGTGTGGGATTTTGTCCAAAAGTATCATGATATAAATTGCAAATATTCCTGAAGTGGTAAAGCCATATGTTATTATTAATGCTGAGTTGTTTTATCAAAAACCTAAAGGAATGGAAATTCAGTGAGAATGAAGAGGGGGAGATAATTTTGGAATAGGTACCACTGACCTGGGAGTATGAGAGCACAAGGTTGGGGTTGAAACAATGGGAAGGATTCTGAATGTGCAAAGTGGAAGTAAGGATGGTGGGAGTTGGAGGAGCAGCGGAAAAAGACGTTTTATTTAAACCACATTTTTTCCTATGATAAGACTATTTTAGTTTTAGTTTTCTAAAGTTAGGACAAAATGATGTTTTATAGTATCTGGTAGTTTCTTTAAACAGCTGATAAAATTTAAAGTGGAAAGAACCCAAGCTTTAGTGTTATAATCTAATTTTAAGCCACTCTCCACTGCAGGAGAGTTACTTAAACTCTCTGAAGCTAACTGGGGTTAACAATATGTCTAGTGGACATATGTTGATTGCCTACCTGGCATTCAGTTCTCCTGTCCCCTTTCCTAAGAAAATCCCCTATTTCCCAGACAGTGGCAGTTTGAGAAGCATTAAACCCAACCCTAACTCCAATAGTTGGCTTTGATGGGCACAGGCTAATTATTTCATCCAATTTAGGCTAAAGCTGCATGGAGAGACCTTTGGAGGTGGGGGAGTTTCTGGGATACACACTAACTCTTCTAAGACATCTACTATAAGAGACACTTTCTACTCCTATGTACAGTGTGATGTGCTGACGTGAGTCGTGGAATGACTACAGCTGTTTTGCTACCATGAAGGAAGCCAGCTGAAATTGAATTTGATACACAAAAGAGGGCAAAGCAGGGAGAACTACAGAGAAATTCAGCCAGAGCAATGTTGATATTGTACCTGAAAACTCACCTACTGCTAAACTTTTTAGTTATACATCCAATAAATTCCCTTTATTACTTGAACTAGGTTTTGATTTACATTTTCTATTATTTGCCACCAAAAGATTGCTAACCAATACATGGATCTGATAGTGTTTTTGTGAGGATTATGGTCTAGTATAGTGCTTGGTATAGAAATATTAGTTCAACTAACACTTGTCTATTAGTTTCTTTTAAAAAATTAATCTAACAAATATATGGTGAACATTCGGAATGCTATTGTATATTACACATGGCACCAAGTTCTAGAACCATGAAGATAAATAAGACTGGATCCCTGCTCTTAAGGAGTTCATGAACTACTAAGTGGCATATACTAGCCCTTAAATAATATTTTGGATATCACTAGAAAAGTATAAGCAAGCAGACACTGGGTCCTTTCATCTAGAATAGAAAGTTAGGTTACCTAGAACTCAAAGTTAATTTGTGAATATAGAAATATTGACTATATTAGGTAATCTGAATATATTAATATTGATGATAATAAATAAGGCAATCTAATCCTTTCTTTAGAAACTGATAAATAGCATATAATCAACGTTAACTAGGTTTTAGTTGTGTTTTCACTTCTTTACAAATATCAATAACTGTTAGGGTTTGTTTTGATATCATTTAAAAATATAAACATTCTTCTGTGATTCAAAACGTAATCTAGTAAGTACAGCACAATTTCTAATATGTCTTATTTAAGTAAGTTTATTGTATCTCAGAAGAACTTGCAGGTCTTTCATAAGGTACAAGTAATTTTTCCAGGATTTCCAGTTGGACTTCTGTTGCTGCTTCTGCTACTGTTGCTAGTATTTTCTGAGTGGGTGAGTGCTATTTTTAGAGCCAGAATACAGTTGCTATTATAAGCTTTCTTAAGAGTAGTAATATTCACCAGTGACCATTACTTAAAATTCAGTTTGCTTTTGAAGTGATTTAGATTTGCTTCTTGATAGTTTTGGGAATAATACCTGGTATACGGTTATGATTCTACCTTAAGTACTTCTTACACTAGCATCACACTGAATTGAGTATTATAACAATTATTTGTGCAGTATAACTTTGCAAAGTTTATCATAGTAATTTCCCTCTGTTGTGTCATTCTTTGCAAAGGGGAGCACCTACCCTAAGTGGGTGGGTCATTCTCAAAAGTGAGTTGAAATACACCAATAAAAAGTTTCAAAATTATTAATGATATAGTAATCAGACTGGTTTCAAAAATAGTAAGCACAAGCTATGTCTAAAATCATTTTCCCTATTATTTCAATGCAATCCTTTTCAGCCAAAGGATGTTCTACTCTCTTTAACAATCTCAAATGTTGGCCTATTTAAATGAAATTTCAGTAAGGAGTTTCAATGAATAGTATCTGATTTCACTTTCACAGGCAGAAGTTGATCAATAATGAGTGTATGGAATCAAAATAGTTTCTCTTCAAAGTAGGAAATAAATTCATGTAATGCTTCCTAAGGAAGCAATATGTATTTTCTACAAATGATGATTAAAAAGAAGGAAGATAAAGTAGCAAGATAAGAAACAAACATGTTATTGCTAATTACCACCTTGATGTCTCATTCAGTCTATGACTGATGACTGATAAAATGTTCTTTCCTTGTCCAATAGTTTGAGCTAAACTTCCTTTTGAGTCTGTTTGATTGACAGTACGCTTGCTCTCCAAGTTTCACAAACTTTTCACAATCCATATAATTAAATATTAGATATAAAAAACTTTGCCTTACATTAAAAATATGAAGCAGAGAGGTAAATAC